>NC_052148.1:44770727-45097353 GCF_902713615.1 Scyliorhinus canicula | reverse complement strand
ACCGGTTACTGCGGCACCGTTACTGCGGCACCGTTACTGCGGCACCGCTACTGTAACACCGTTACTGTAACACCGTCACTGCAGCACCGTTACTGCAGCACCGTTACTGTAACACCGTTACTGCAGCACCGTTACTGTAACACCGTTACTGTAACACCGTTACTGCAGCACCGTTACTGCAGCACCGTTACTGTAACACCGTTACTGCAGCACCGTTACTGCAGCACCGTTACTGTAACACCGTTACTGCAGCACCGTTACTGTAACACCGTTACTGCGGCACCGTTACTGTAACACCGTTACTGCGGCACCGTTACTGAGGCACCGTTACTCTAACACCGTTACTGCAACACCGTTACTGCAGCACCGTTACTGTAACACCGTTACTGTGGCACCGTTACTGCGGCACCGTTACTGCGCCACCCTTACTGTAACACCGTTACTGCGGCACCCTTAATGCGGCACCGTTACTGCGGCACCGTTACTGTAACACCGTTACTGTGGCACCGTTACTGCGGCACCGTTACTGCGGCACCGTTACTGCAGCACCGTTACTGCGGCACCGTAACTGTGACACCGTTACTGCGGCACCGTTACTGCGGCACCGTTACTGCGGCACCGTTACTGTAACACTGTCACTGCGACACCGTTACTGCAGCACCGTTACTGTAACACTGTTACTGCGGCACCGTTACTGTAACACCGTTACTGTAACACTGTTACTGCGGCACCGTTACTGCAGCACCGTTACTGTAACACTGTTACTGCGGCACCGTTACTGCGGCACCGTTACTGCGGCACCGTTACTGCGGCACCGTTACTGCGGCACCGTTACTGTAACACCGTTACTGTAACACCGTTACTGCGGCACCGTTACTGCGGCACCGTTACTGTACCACGTTACTGTAACACCGTTACTGTGGCACCGTTACTGCGGCACCGTTACTGTAACACCGTTACTGCGGCACCGTTACTGTAACACCGTTACTGTAACACCGTTACTGCGGCACCGTTACTGCGGCACCGTTACTGCGGCACTGTTACTGTAACACCGTTACTGCGGCACTGTTACTGTAACACCGTTACTGCGGCACCGTTACTGCGGCACCGTTACTGTAACACCGTTACTGCGGCACCGTTACTGTAACACCGTTACTGTGGCACCGTTACTGCGGCACCGTTACTGTAACACCCTTACTGTGGCACCGTTACTGCGGCACCGTTACTGTAACACCTTTACTGTAACACCGTTACTGCGGCACCGTTACTGCGGCACCGTTACTGCGGCACCGTTACTGCGGCACCGTTACTGTAACACCGTTACTGCGGCACCGTTACTGTCACACCGTTACTGCGGCACCGTTACTGCGGCACCGTTACTGCAGCACCGTTACTGTAACACCGTTACTGCGGCACCGTTACTGCGGCACCGTTACTGCAGCACCGTTACTGTAACACCGTTACTGCGGCACCGTTACTGTAACACCGTTACTGCGGCACCGTTACTGCGGCACCGTTACTGTAACACCGTTACTGCGGCACCGTTACTGTAACACCGTTACTGTAACACTGTTACTGCGGCACCGTTACTGCGGCACCGTTACTGCGGCACCGTTACTGCGGCACCGTTACTGCGGCACCGTTACTGTAACACCGTTACTGCGGCACCGTTACTGTAACACCGTTACTGCGACACCGTTACTGCGGCACCGTTACTGCAGCACCGTTACTGTAACACTGTTACTGCGGCACCGTTACTGCGGCACCGTTACTGCGGCACCGTTACTGCGGCACCGTTACTGTAACACTGTTACTGCGGCACCGTTACTGTAACACCGTTACTGTAACACCGTTACTGCGGCACCGTTACTGCGGCACCGTTACTGTAACACCGTTACTGTAACACCGTTACTGTGGCACCGTTACTGCGGCACCGTTACTGTAACACCGTTACTGCGGCACCGTTACTGTAACACCGTTACTGTAACACCGTTACTGCGGCACCGTTACTGCGGCACCGTTACTGCGGCACTGTTACTGTAACACCGTTACTGCGGCACTGTTACTGTAACACCGTTACTGCGGCACCGTTACTGCGGCACCGTTACTGTAACACCGTTACTGCGGCACCGTTACTGTAACACCGTTACTGTGGCACCGTTACTGCGGCACCGTTACTGTAACACCGTTACTGTGGCACCGTTACTGCGGCACCGTTACTGCAGCACCGTTACTGCGGCACCGTTACTGTAACACCGTTACTGCGGCACCGTTACTGCGGCACCGTTACTGTAACACTGTTACTGCGGCACCGTTACTGTAACACCGTTACTGCGGCACCGTTACTGTAACACCGTTACTGTAACACCGTTACTGTAACACCGTTACTGCGGCACCGTTACTGTAACACCGTTACTGCGGCACCGTTACTGTAACACCGTTACTGTAACACCGTTACTGTAACACCGTTACTGCGGCACCGTTACTGCGGCACCGTTACTGCGGCACTGTTACTGTAACACCGTTACTGCGGCACTGTTACTGTAACACCGTTACTGCGGCACCGTTACTGCGGCACCGTTACTGTAACACCGTTACTGCGGCACCGTTACTGTAACACCGTTACTGCGGCACCGTTACTGCGGCACCGTTACTGTAATACCGTTACTGTGGCACCGTTACTGCGGCACCGTTACTGTAACACCGTTACTGTGGCACCGTTACTGCGGCACCGTTACTGTAACACCGTTACTGTAACACCGTTACTGCGGCACCGTTACTGCGGCACCGTTACTGCGGCACCGTTACTGCGGCACCGTTACTGTAACACCGTTACTGCGGCACCGTTACTGTCACACCGTTACTGCGGCACCGTTACTGCGGCACCGTTACTGCAGCACCGTTACTGCGGCACCGTTACTGCAGCACCGTTACTGTAACACCGTTACTGCGGCACCGTTACTGTAACACCGTTACTGCAGCACCGTTACTGTAACACCGTTACTGCGGCACCGTTACTGTAACACCGTTACTGTAACACCATTACTGCAGCACCGTTACTGCGGCACCGTTACTGCGGCACCGTTACTGCAGCACCGTTACTGTAACACCGTTACTGCGGCACCGTTACTGTAACACCGTTACTGCGGCACCGTTACTGCGGCACCGTTACTGTAACACCGTTACTGCGGCACCGTTACTGTAACACCGTTACTGCGACACCGTTACTGCGGCACCGTTACTGCTGCACCGTTACTGTGGCACCGTTACTGCGGCACCGTTACTGCGGCACCGTTACTGTGGCACCGTTACTGTGGCACCGTTACTGCGGCACCGTTACTGCGGCACCGTTACTGTGGCACCGTTACGGCGGCACCGTTACTGCGACACCGTTACTGCGGCACCGTTACTGTAACACCGTTACTGCAGCACCGTTACTGCAGCACCGTTACTGTAACACCGTTACTGCAGCACCGTTACTGCAGCACCGTTACTGTAACACCGTTACTGCGGCACCGTTACTGTAACACCGTTACTGTAACACCGTTACTGTAACACCGTTACTGCGGCACCGTTACTGCAGCACCGTTACTGCAGCATCGTTACTGTAACACCGTTACTGCAGCACCGTTACTGCAGCACCGTTACTGTAACACCGTTACTGTAACACCGTTACTGCAGCACCGTTACTGTAACACCATTACTGTGGCACCGTTACTGCGGCACCGTTACTGCGCCACCCTTACTGTAACACCGTTACTGCGGCACTGTTACTGCGGCACCGTTACTGCAGCACCGTTACTGTGTGTTACCGTTACTGCAGCACCGTTACTGCGGCACCGTTACTGCAGCACCGTTACTGCGGCACCGTTACTGTAACACCGTTACTGTGGCACCGTTACTGCGGCACCGTTACTGCAGCACCGTTACTCCGGCACCGTTACTGTAACACCGTTACTGCGGCACCGTTACTGCTGCACCGTTACTGCGGCACCGTTACTGCGTCACTGTTACTGTAACACCGTTACTGTAACACCGTTACTGCGGCACCGTTACTGTGACACCGTTACTGCGGCACCGTTACTGTAACACCGTTACTGCGGCACCGTTACTGCGGCACCGTTACTGCGGCACCGTTACTGTAACACCGTTACTGCGGCACCGTTACTGCGGCACCGTTACTGTAACACTGTTACTGCGGCACCGTTACTGTAACACCGTTACTGCAGCACCGTTACTGCGGCACCGTTACTGCGGCACCGTTACTGTAACACCGTTACTGCGGCACCGTTACTGTAACACCGTTACTGCGGCACCGTTACTGTAACACCGTTACTGCGGCACCGTTACTGTAACACCGTTACTGTAACACCGTTACTGCGGCACCGTTACTGCGGCACCGTTACTGCGGCACTGTTACTGTAACACCGTTACTGCGGCACTGTTACTGTAACACCGTTACTGCGGCACCGTTACTGCGGCACCGTTACTGTAACACCGTTACTGCGGCACCGTTACTGCGGCACCATTACTGCGGCACCGTTACTGCGGCACCATTACTGCGGCACCGTTACTGTAACACCGTTACTGCGGCACCGTTACTGCGGCACCGTTACTGCAGCACCGTTACTGTAACACCGTTACTGCGGCACCGTTACTGTAACACCGTTACTGCGGCACCGTTACTGTAACACCGTTACTGAGGCACCGTTACTGCGGCACCGTTACTGCAGCACCGTTACTGTAACACTGTTACTGCGGCACCGTTACTGTAACACCGTTACTGCAGCACCGTTACTGTAACACCGTTACTGTAACACCGTTACTGCGGCACCGTTACTGTAACACCGTTACTGTAACACCGTTACTGCAGCACCGTTACTGTAACACCGTTACTGTAACACCGTTAC
Organism: Scyliorhinus canicula; assembly: GCF_902713615.1. Classification (NCBI taxonomy): domain Eukaryota; kingdom Metazoa; phylum Chordata; class Chondrichthyes; order Carcharhiniformes; family Scyliorhinidae; genus Scyliorhinus; species Scyliorhinus canicula. The sequence continues at coordinate 45,092,443 of NC_052148.1, read as the reverse complement.
TGCGGCATCGTTACTGCGGCACCGTTACTGCGGCACTGTTACTGTAACACCGTTACTGCGACACCGTTACTGCGGCACCGTTACTGCTGCACCGTTACTGTGGCACCGTTACTGCGGCACCGTTACTGCGGCACCGTTACTGCGGCACCATTACTGTAACACCGTTACTGTAACACCGTTACTGCGGCACCGTTACTGCGGCACCGTTACTGCGGCACCGTTACTGTAACACCGTTACTGTAACACCGTCACTGCAGCACCGTTACTGCTGCACCGTTACTGTAACACCGTTACTGCAGCACCGTTACTGCAGCACCGTTACTGTAACACCGTTACTGTAACACCGTTACTGCAGCACCGTTACTGCAGCACCGTTACTGTAACACCGTTACTGCAGCACCGTTACTGTAACACCGTTACTGCGGCACCGTTACTGTAACACCGTTACTGCGGCACCGTTACTGAGGCACCATTACTCTAACACCGTTACTGCAACACCGTTACTGCAGCACCGTTACTGTAACACCGTTACTGTGGCACCGTTACTGCGGAACCGTTACTGCGCCACCCTTACTGTAACACCGTTACTGCGGCACCCTTAATGCGGCACCGTTACTGCGGCACCGTTACTGCAGCACCGTTACTGTGGGTTACCGTTACTGCAGCACCGTTACTGCGGCACCGTTACTGTGGGTTACCGTTAATGATTTGGCTGAAGGCTGTGAGCGCGCTTCTCCGATGTCGCGCCGGAGCGAGGTAGCCGTCCTGATCTCTGTCGAGTTCAACAACGGCGCGAAACGGCCCCGATCGCGACTTATTCTGGCCCCGGGAATGGGCTAGCATCGGGGCCACGCGGAACACGGGGGGCGTGACGTAGAATGCACGTCGTCAGCTCGTGACGCCCGATAGACGCCGATCCGCGTCCTAAAAGGGCGCGATCCACGAAAACAAAGGAGGACGGGAAATGTCGGAGCCACGGTGGGCCGCCCCGAGGTTCCGTGATACGGACCTGGAGACCCTCCTCGATGAGGTGGAGCAGCGCAGGGGCATCCTCTGCCCAAGACGAGGGCATCGCCACCCTTCCAGCGCCATGTGACGGGCCTGGCGTGAAGTGGGCACGGCAGTCAGTGCTGTGGGGCAGACCCCTCGGTCCGGCGAGCAGTGTCGAAAGAAGCTCCACGACCTCACCAGGGCTGCCAGGGTGAGTGCCATGAGGGTGCCCCCGGGTCACAACCATCCCCCCCCCTTCCCCCCACCGTGGGCACGAGGGGGGGGCGAGAGTGAGCGGAGGGCAGTTAACAACGTTGTCACAGAACCACATGAGCGCTGCAACCCCCTGGCGAGATGCCATGGTGTGGCTGCAACGTTTCCCCCAGCCTGCATTAATGTAGCCTATATCTGAACGCCCTGATGATACCCGCCTAATTGTGATGCTCTATCCATGCCACCCCCTCCCCCACCCCCAACAGGACAAGACTGCGCACAACAGCCGGGAGCGCAACAGAACCAGAGGGGGTTCACCCGTTATTTACCCCCTGACAGTGTTTGAGCAGAGGGCACTGGGCCTTGCTGGGGGATCTGCCACCCGGGAGGTCGAGCAATGCGAGGTTGGAGGTGCAGAACCGAGTGAGACAACCCCCACCCCCCCACCCCATCCTCTGCCCCTCACACTCTTCCCACTGGACCCCCCCATCCTCTGTCCCCTCACACTCTACCCACTCGACCCCCCATCCTCTGTCCCCTCACACTCTACCCACTGGACCACCCTTCCTCTCTCCCCTCACACTCTACCCTCTGGACCACCCTTCCTCTCTCCCCTCACACTCTGACCACTCGACCCCCCATCCTCTGTCCCCTCACACTCTGCACACTGGACCCCCCATCCTCTCTCCCCTCACACTCTGCCCACTGGACCCCCCATCCTCTCTCCCCTCACACTCTACCCACTGGATCCCCCATCCTCTGTCCCCTCTCACTCTGCCCACTGGGCCACCCATCCTCTGTCCCCTCACACTCTGCCCACTGGACCCCCCATCCTCTGTCCCTTCACACTCTACCCACCCGACCCCCCATCCTCTGTCCCCCTCACACTCTGCCCACTGGACCCCCCCCATCCTCTCTCCCCTCACACTCTGCACACTGGACCCCCCCATCCTCTGTCCCCTCACACTCTGCCCACTGGACCCCCCCATCCTCTCTCCCCTCACACTCTGCACACTGGACCCCCCATCCTCTCTCCCCTCACACTCTACCCACTGGACCCCCCATCCTCTCTCCCCTCTCACTCTGCCCACTGGGCCACCCATCCTCTGTCCCCTCACACTCTGCCCACTGGACCCCCCATCCTCTGTCCCCTCACACTCTACCCACTCGACCCCCCATCCTCTGTCCCCTCACACTCTGCCCACTGGACCACCCTTCCTCTCTCACACTCTTCCCACTGGACCATCCTACGCCCGGCCGAGCGTGTCTAGCTAACCCCGTATCATTCTGTTCCCCAGGGCCAGCTGACGAACGTCCAGGGCCGTCTGGTGCCACACACAGGCGACCATCCGCAACGACCACCGCACCCAGGTGCAGGTGTGGACGGCGACGGCGTGAACTGGGGTCACGCTGTCGGGACTTCGGCCCATCCGGGCCGGAGAATAGCGGGGGTGCCGGAGAATAGCCATTTTGGGTGCCTCGGGCGATTCTCCGGGTTTTGCCGCGCGGAACACGACGGAACCGATTTCGCCGTTTGGGAGAATTGCGGGAGCGCGTCGGACTGGCGTTGCGTGAAAATCTGGCGGGGCCTGCTATTCTCCCAACCGGCGCGGCCTAGGAGAATCGCGCCCAGGGTCTATGGTGACCTGGGGCGAAATTCTCCGACCCCCAGCAGGGTCGGAGAATCGCACGGGGCCGCCGAAAATCCCGCCCCCGCCAATTCCCGGGTGGCTGAGAATTTCTGCCACGGCGGGGGCGGGATTTTCGGCACCGAGCGGCGAGCCCCCTGCGGTGATTCTCCGGCCCGCGATGGGCAGAAGTCCCGCCGCTGGGAGGCCTCTCCTGCCGCCGAGGTTTGAACCACCTCTCGTGACGGCGGGACCAGCGGCGCGAGCGGGCCTCCGGGGTCCTGGGGGGGGAGCAGGGCGATCGGACCCCGGGGGCGTGCCCCCACGGTGGCGGGCCAGTGCCGTGAGGGCACTCTTTCCCTTCCGCCGCCGCCACAGCCTCCACCATGGCGGACGCGGAAGAGAATCCCCCAGCGCACATGCCCCGGTGGTGACGTCAGTGGCAGCTGCTGCTGACGTCACCACCGGCGCATGCGCGCACCGGCGAAGGCCTTTCGGCCAGACCCGACGCCGGGCGGCGGGCGTCAAAGACCGCTGGAGCCGGTTTTGGCGCCGGCCGGCGTGGTGCCAACCGCTCCGGCGCGGGCCTAGCCCCTCAATGTGAGGGCTTGGCCCCCAAAGGTGCGGAGAATCCCGGTTGGCACCACTCCACTACGCCAGGACCCCCCGTCCCGCCGGGTAGGGGAGAATCCCGCCCCTCAAGTCTGAGCTGGCACAAGGCCAGTAGTTGGGGTAACTGACAATATCTTGTCTGACCATTTCCAAACCAAAGAAGATTGGAGAAGGCAATACAGATTGTCAGATGATCTGAGGTCCATCAGCAAAACAGGCCCTTCTGCCCAGCTTGTGCATGCCGCCCAGTTTCTATCACTAAGCTAATCCCACTTGCCCGCATTTGGCCCATATCCCACTATGCCCACCCTGCCCATGGAACTGTCTAACTGTTTTTAAAGGAAAAAATTGTACCCACCTCTCCCAGTGCCTCTGGCAGCTCGTTCCAGATGCTCACCACCCTCTGTGTGAAAAACATTTCCCCTTTGATCTCTTTTGTATCTCTCCCCTCTCACTATATTGAGAGGGGCAGATAAACCCTGGTAAAGAACACCCCCAAAGATGGCACAGAAAGTCTACGTGGTGCCAGCAGCAACACCACTTCAGCCAGTGTAAACTCCAACGGGTGAAAAGCACTCATAGGATGCACAGTAGGATACACAAAAAGAGATTTGTTAACATACCCTACTAAACTCCCAGGCCTGGGCTTTTACACTCGCCATCAATAATAATAATCTTTATTAGTGTCACAAGTAGGCTTACATTAACACTGCAATGAAGTTACTGTGAAAATCCCCTCGTCGCCACACTCCGGCGCCTGTTCGGGTACATGGAGGGAGAATTCAGAATGTCCAATTCACCTAACAGCACATCTTTCGGGACTTGTGGGAGGAAACCGGAGCACCCGGAGGAAACCCACGCAGACACGGGGAGAACGTGCAGACTCCTGTAGCCACTGTAGCCACCTAAAATGGACACTGAACCAAACAAAATGGAGAATCGCTAAGACTGTAGGGAAAAACAGTTTAGCCAAGGCAAACAGCCTGCAAACACTCATTAGCATTTTGCAAGCAGCAAAACCAGTTTCTGGCCAGGTGGAAGATCTCCAACCAAAGGCGATAATGGCAGAACGTTCTACATACTAATGAGGCAGTCCAGATCTAGGCACACACAATGGCAACATTTGGGTTTGAATAAGATACTTTAAGTGGATGTCCAGACAGAGCGGCACCAGAAGTATCCACTATAGAAACCGCCCCCACCATCGAGAAAGACCCTTACATTGGAGGAATTCAAAAGATATCGATTGGAAGCTATCCAATCGATACCTAAAGGTAAAGCCCGCCCAGAAAGAGGGAAGGACATTGGGGACCCCTATAAATATAGACCCCCACACATGGTCCTGTCTGTTGTTTCGTGCTCCGGCCCTGACCAAGAACTTGAACCTGTATCCTGACTCCAGCCGTTGAGCACCAGCCGCCGAACCGTAAGTGCCAATACGACACTCGCTACGCGAACCAAGCCCGCTAGACCCCCAGTGACCAGCACGCTTTCTGAAGGTTGCAGACCAAGACCGGGACGAAGGCCTCGCTCCCTGACCTTGCCTGTTCCTGTGTAGTTAAGTATTCTGTTTGCTTAGTTTAGTCATAGCTTAGTCCCTTAGTGTGTGCATGCGTATTTATTATAATTGTATAATAAATATTGATCGTTTGGAACTTACTAATCGGTGTATCGCTTTATTACTTTGAACTTGACCTTGAGATATATGTGAGTTGTCTATATGGCAACTGGCGACTCCTGAGCTGAAAAATACATAAGACAGAGCCTAGTGGTGTTAAGCACACGGCCTTTAACACAGGCAAGTTAATACACCCCAATAAACGCGTTTTACACTCATAGCAAAACGTGCAACATTTAGTGGCGACTTCCTGACGGGACACGGTTACAAGTGGTACCCCCACTCCGTCGAGGACCCTGAAATTTGAATTGGAAATCTGGTAAAGAAAACGGACAGAAATCACAAATATTCAAGGTGCTCAAAGCAATCTGCGTAATTCGGAAGTGTGTTTAGTGCATGCGTACTAACAGGGTTGTAAGGAAAACCTGAAAGCATTTTTGTTGCGACAAACTTTTGGTAGTTTTGTGAACGGAACATAGCGTAAGCCTTACCCGTTTCGTGAGACATAACCTCAACACCCCCTGTTCCTAAATTTAAAAGTGAGTCAGAGAAAAATGGCCATGCAGGCAATGGAACGCCTCATGAACCCAGAACGGTTTGTGGTCGCAGCGACCAGCAGCAGTAGCCGAGTAGGTCAGTGTCCCATGTGGGAGCTGGAACTCCGCAAATATCTGCAAGGAAAGGGATGGCCCCTTTGGAAAGAGTTTTGTTTGAATGAGGAGACAGGTCCCGGAAGTATAGGACATACTTGGTGGGAGAACCTCTCTCAAATTCACAAGAAAAACATGAGTAAAGCACGTAAGCCGATGGCGATTGTGTCCTGTTTGGCACAATTGCGAGGCACAGAGGAGGTCGTTCAGACGCTCCGGGCAGAATTAGAAGAAAGAAATAGAATGAGTAAAGTGGATGTCAGGGACATCGAGAAGGAAAATATGGATCTAAGAGGGAAGTTGGCAGAGAAAGGTAGAGAGGTGGATGATGCCAAGAGGGCACATCAGTCTTGTCTAGCCCATCTCAGCAGTTCCCAGACCCAGTACGAAAAGGCCTATCAGGACGTGCAACGTGCCGTCCTGATAAGAGAAGAATCAGAGAAGCAGGTAGAGGCTTTGCAGAGGCAATGCTCTGACCTTAAGGCAGCTTTAAGAGCACTCCATGCTGCCACCACAGAACAAAGACAGAGTACTGTAGATCATGCGAAATGCAGGAAACAGATTGCAGAGCTGCAATCGCTGCTTTCGGTGCAAAATGGGTTTCAAAGCACCTTTGGAACCCAGTTAGATGAGGAGAATGCCCCAGACTGGAAAGAGTTAAGTGAGACAGCGCAGCGTTATGTTCAGGGAACATGTGCGCCAGCAGCGCAGCAGAAGAGGCAAGCACCCCAACCCCCTACAGATCAGCTCCTTACCATTCCAATGAACCCAGTCACCACCCAGAGAAAGGCGACCATAGACGGCGCACCCGATATAACTTACACCACCCCCTTAACTGTAACCTAACTAAGGGACGCGTGTGAGAAGATCACTCTGTTTCTCCCCACCGCAGACCCCCACCAGTTTTTCGCAAAGGTAAAACAACAGGCTACCATGTACGGCCTGGACGAGAGAGAGCAGGTCAAACTCACAGTTCTGAGTTTGGACCAATCGGTTGTAGCAGCCCTCCCCGACCCACAGAATGTTGGCGGAGGAACCCTAGAGGAAATGCACACCTCCATTTTAGATGCCATAGGGTATAATCGAGGTGACCCCGTAGAAGGACTGAATAAGTGCCGGCAGAAGAAATCCGAGCACCCCATAGCATTCGCCGGAAGGCTGTGGATCCATTTTAATGCAGTATTTGGCGATTTAAATAGAGCCCATTTGAACCGTGAAAACATGGTTAAATGGACGCGCACCATAATTTCACATGCAACAGAAGCAGGACAGAGCGCTTGCAACAGCTATGACCCCTCAGAGGAAGCCCATAATGAGAAGTGGGTCCTGAAAAGATTGTCCCGCGCTTGGGAGCAATCAGTTCAGGGCAAGAGTAGAGTTCAATCCCCAGAAGAAGCTCAGGCTGCAGCAGACATACAGGCAGTGAGAGAGCACCAAAAACCCGCATGGGTGAATGAGGGAAAGAGCAGCCCTCCACAGAAGTCGCAGGAATGCTACAACTGTGGACAGTTAGGGCATTGGGCAAAAGAATGTAATGGACCCCAGAGATCACAGAGAGGCCAGCAGACAGGCACTCTGAATCGGAATAAAACAAAACCGATCCATAGTATAGGGATACAGTCAGGACAGACCGATATGGAAGGAACGGACTGACGGTGTTCGGGCTCCCCCACTTGGGTCTGTGACACACTATGGGATCCATCAGGAAGACCGGTAGTCACGGCAAAGTTAAGAGGGAAGCCCCTAGAGTTACTTTGGGACACAGGAGGCTCCCGAACCACAATTAACTCCACCACCACGGCACACACAGACACGTGGCCGACCACCTCCACCATCACACTTAGCGGGTTCACCGGACACTCGCAGCAGGGACATATCACAGCACCCGTAGCAATCCAGCTAGGGAACATTTCCACCAAACACCCCGTTGTTTTAGTAAATCTTCCCCGGACAGCAGAACACATCCTAGGGATAGATTTTATGAACGCCCATAGCCTGTCGTTCGACCCAGTGAACCAGTGTGTCTGGCGAATGGCAAGATCGGACAGAGCACCCGCTACTCTCACAGTAGGAGAGTACGCTAACAGGATTAGTGCAGTAGGAGAATACTCATTTGACCCGACTACACTAAACACGGACAGACAAGTTAAGGCAGTACTGAATAAACACAGGACAGCATTTGCCAGTCACCGGCATGACTGTGGCAGAATGGCTGGACAAATTCACGTTACCGGACCTGACCCCAGACCACAAAAACAATATAGATTTCCCCTAGAAGCAGAGGGAGAAATAGAGAAGGTAATAGGTAGCTTATTGGAGCAAGGTGTGCTTAGAACAGTAGCCTCGACCAATAATGCTCCTATTTGGCCAGTGAGAAAGCCCGACGGATCATGGCGTCTGACCATTGATTATCGGGAACTCAATAAAGTAACCCCAGCAGTAGCCCCCACGGTAGCAACAAGTCCCGAGACCATGCTCAAACAGGGACTCAACTCCAAATATTTCACGGTTTTGGACATTAGCAATGGCTTCTGGTCAATCCCATTGGCAAAGGCGTGCCAGTACAAATTTGCCGTCACTTTTAAAACACGACAGTATACGTGGACATGCCTTCCACAAGGATTCCACAATTCCCCCTCCATTTTCCACCGACAGTTGGCAAATGGTCTAGAAAAATTTTCCCGCCCTGAATGTCTGGTACAGTATGTAGACGACCTACTACTGCAGACAGACACCAAGGCAGAGCACATTACGCTTCTGGCCGAACTCCTGGAACTTTTAACCGAGATTGGATGTAAAGTTAACCCAAGAAAGGCCCAGATTTTGGAAAGTAAAGTGATGTATTTGGGAACAGTCATCACACACGGCAAACGCGAGATCGAATTCAAAAGAATTGATTCGATTGTCAAATTGCCCCTTCCCCAGAATGTTTCAGCCCTCCGGTCGTTTTTAGGACTGGTTGGTTATTGTCGGAACCACATCGACGGATTCGCGACAAAAGCCGCCCCACTCTCAGACCTCCTTAAGAAAGGAGCCCCCTGGGAATGGCTTCCGCAGCATACAGAGGCTGTGGAAGAGTTAAAGAAAGCCCTTAGCGCAGCACCCGCGCTACAAGTCCCAGACCAACTTTCCCCTTTCGCAATAGAGGTAGCGAGCACAGATCTGACCCTCTCGGCCGTGTTACTTCAGGAACGGCACGAGCAGCTAAGACCAGTGGCTTATGCCTCCCGACTGTTAGACCCAGTTGAACAAGGATTTTCAGCCTGTGAGAGGCACCTCCTTGCTGTCTTCTGGGCAGTGCAATACTTTTCGTACATTACCGGACTCAACCCCACCACCATTTTGACCGAGCACACCCCCACACAGTTACTCCTAGACGGTCGACTGAAGGACGGTTCAGTTAGCCAGATTAGGGCAGCTAGGTGGACACTACTTTTACAAGGACGGGACATTACAGTAAAACGGACCCGCACACACACATTTTTAGCCGACAACCTCCAATACCCAGGACAGCCCCATGAATGTGAAATTGTAGCCCCCTTACATAACACAGGACCCTTTATAGCAAAGACACCCCCCAGGAAGATAGGGAACCCAAAACAAAGTCCCCAACCCACAGACACGTGTGGACCACTGAGGATTTACGTAGACGGTTCATCCACAGTTTTAGAAGGTGAGCGTATCACAGGATGCGGCATCTATGTAGAGGACGCGCAGGGGCGCGCTCTCGAAGAGATAGCTTTAAAACTACCCGGACACTTAGGCGCGCAGGCAGCAGAGCTCGCGGCCATAGCATATATAGTGGACCACCCCGATTCTTTCCCCAGCCCAGCGGACATATATTCGGACAGTTTATATGTCTGCAATAGTTTAACCGATTTTCTGCCCCTGTGGAGGACACGAGGTTTTGTCTCCGCAGATGGGAAACCCCTTCCATCAGCCCCTTTACTCAAGCACATTTTAGAGAAAGCGAAGGACAGGACCTTCGGCATTATCAAAGTAAGAAGCCACCATAGGTCATCCCCCCCTGGGAATGTAAAAGCTGACGCACTGGCTAAGGCAGGTTCCAGGCGAGGACACTTATGGACACCCCCAGCTAGCGCACCAGCTAGCGCCCCTGTGAGCGCAGTCCAAATCTCACAGACCAGTATTAAAGATTTAGTAGACGCACAAAAGCAGGATGAGGATCTCAGGGAGATTTTCAAAGGCAACTTTGTGCCACAGTATGATAAATTCAGACACGCACTGACCACACATGAGGGTGTGATCATAAAGGATCAGCTTTATGTGGTCCCGCAGCAGGACAGGAATGAAATGATTGCTTTGTTCCATGATGGACACGGGCACCAAGGGACCGACGCAACCACGAGGCACCTCAGGCAGCTCTGTTGGTGGCCTAACCTAAGGACAGATGTAGGTCACTACATCGAGAATTGCCTTATTTGCGCCCAGAATAACCCGGAGAGGTATTCTAAAAAGGCACAACTTCGGCATACTCGACCAGTTAATGGCCCCTGGACAAACCTCCAGATCGACTTTATAGGCCCATTGCCCCCTTGTAGGAATGGCTATAAATACGTTCTGGTGGTCATCGATACCTTTACCAAATGGGTAGAGGCATTCCCCTCTAGAACGAATACAGCTAAGACAGCTGCAAAGATCCTGACCCACCACATCTTCACGAGATGGGGTTTACCCCGTAGCATTGATTCGGACCAGGGATCTCACTTCACAGGACGGGTCATAAAGAACGTCCTGACAATATTTGGAATAAAACAAAATTTTCATATTGCATATCACCCACAGTCCAGCGGGATTGTAGAGCGCATGAATCGGACCCTAAAATCTACGCTTCGCAAAATGGTTCAAGAGAACAACTCCACATGGGATTCAGTGCTCCCATTTGCATTAATGTTCATCAGAAATACCGTTTCCACTTCCACAGGATACACACCACACACACTCATGACCGGACGCCCTATGAAAGGTACAGAATTCCTTTTAGGACTGGACATGACTAGCCCCGAAGTGACGGCCCTCACACACGAAAAGACGGTTAAAGACTTGGTTGAGACTGTGAGGTCTGCACAGATTGCAGCCGCAGTTCAGCTAGGGAAACGCCGTAAACAACGCACAGCTTGTTTTAATAAGACCGTACACCCCACAGAATTCCAGGTTGGGCAACAGGTAATGTTATCTGTATACAACCCCAGCAGTTTTTTGGCACCAAAATATTCCGGACCATACTCAATTTCGGATAAAATTAGCCCCTCAGTTTATAGGATAAAATATCCTAATGGTAAGACCGCGTGGTTCCATATCAACCAGTTAAAGGCATATGGAACACAGGCCAACCATGCACACCATGTCCTGCTAGACGCAGCAGAACACCTCACCCCACCCACTAGAGACACGTTTCCACCATCCCCCTCACAGACCAGTTCTTCATCGGACTCGCCCACGACTCCGCCCACAGACCATGACAGACCACGCCCCGAATCGCCCACAAGCTGCCGCGGCAGAGACAGCGATACAGACACTGACTCTGAGGACAGCCACAGCACACCACACTACAGCCCACATAGCAGCGACTATGACCCCGACTACAGTGACCCCATGGAAGTCACTTACATTAAAAACCCAGACCCACCACCCGACCCCGACGACCCCGACAACACCCATTCACTTTTGGACCCAACACTATGGCACAGGGACAATTCGTACCGACTTGTCCGCAACGATGAAAGTGACCCCCGGTCACACAATTCCAAGATATCATGCCTGATCCACACAAGGGTGTGGGATCCGGGAGAGCAGGACGACACGGTGTCTGAATCCCGATACGGCAACCCCTTTGTGACCCTGTTCACAGAGACAGAGGAAAAGTGAGGTGTCCAGATGATGTAAAATAGGAACCGCTTGAGGGAAGCGATGTCCTTTCTGATGGAACCTGCACGTATGTTTGTCTATCGTTTTATGTTTGTTTGTCTTTCAGGAATGTAAATGGTTCAGTTGGAGGATGGACATCTTCTTTTCAGCTGAAAAGATTGTGACCACCTCACACACACGTTAGCTTGTCCACCGATACCTTTGAGAACTTCAGTTCCCACACCCGTTTGATTGGAGATCTTTTCAAGTTGTAAGGCTTGTGACCGCCTTACACACACAATAGTTTATCTGCAGATACGTCTGAGAACTTCTATGGTGAGCAGCTCACCTTATCGTCTGAAATGTCTGAAGCCCAGCTCATTTCCCAAAAGGAGCATCTTGGCTCCTCCATTGTTTTTAGGTGCCCCTCTATTCGGCGAATAGAGGCTGCAAATCCATGATAAACACATTCTTACCCGTTTAATCCAGGTTACTCAGGCAGTGGACAAACGGCACTGAGGACCCGCCCTGTCTGAGAACCCACTTTGGTCAGCCAAGCTCGGGTATGGCACAGCACGCCCTACCCGGGGATCCCATTCAAATCGTACCCGTAGCGGCCCATACGCAACCCATTCGACCTTTCATTTCCAATTTGTTTTCATTTTTCGTTAGGCAGCCCTTAGGCCGCCATCCCACATGCTATTTACATCCAGGAACATTCGGATGGTAAATGAGCAAAGCCTGCGAGACAGCTCGCAGGAGGAGAGTTGTTAGGTGTATTGTGTTCATTAAATTCGCTTTTGAAAAAAAAAAATGAGGGGAGTCACAGGGTGTGACTTGGCCAGTCATTTTAATGGGTCAATTGGAATTGAAAGACAGATACACTAACAAGTACGGATATTAAGCTGTATTGACAGATACTGTGCTTGATCCCATAGCTTTCGAAGGACGAGACAGGGATCGAAGCAAGGATTGTCCATACAGGAGGAAGAAAGAAGGAAGAACAAGTTGAAGATGATGGAAGCTCACCTATTGCTTTTAAATGTTATATTTGTATGTGTGGAAGCAAGACACGTTTCCCCCACAACCCCCACCGTAAATGTTTCACTTACAGCAACTCCCCCGTGCTCAGCTCTGATCAGTGAGGTTCAGACCTGGTGCACAAAATTTATGACATGGTACTCCATGTCATACGTGATTGAATCACTGCTAGTGATTGCGATCCTCGCCATACTTGTACAGACCCTCAGGTTGAGGAAGTGGAAGAGGAGAGCCTCCCGTTCCTGCCCCTCAACCGTCTATGGAGTTCAATCTCCTATCTTCGGCTTTCACCAATCCCCCCAGCCCATAAATGAATAAAGCACTGTGTAATGAATAAAAAAATGTACCCATGTATTATATTGTCCTGAACCCGACTGCCGAGTCAGGAAATGTTATGTGATGTGGTATGAATGGATGAGGTTTAGTCTGTAAGGAAATGTTTAAGTTAAGTTAAGGACAATTGTGATAGGTAGAGGTTCCCGTTTGTGGTAATGCATGTCCCCTTTGATATAGCGCCAAGTAGAGATGTAAGGTAAAAAAATTTTCTTCCCATAATTGAGGACAGAGTAGACGCTCAGGAGCTTGCGGAGGTCAGGGAACACAAAGAAGGCAACCCAGATGCACTCAAGGCAACGTACATAGGTGATCCTTCACAATATTTTGATTGTGAGGATCACAAGGAGGGAATGTAGCCACTGTAGCCACCTAAAATGGACACTGAACCAAACAAAATGGAGAATCGCTAAGACTGTAGGGAAAAACAGTTTAGCCAAGGCAAACAGCCTGCAAACACTCATTAGCATTTTGCAAGCAGCAAAACCAGTTTCTGGCCAGGTGGAAGATCTCCAACCAAAGGTGATAATGGCAGAACGTTCTACATACTAATGAGACAGTCCAGATCTAGGCACACACAATGGCAACATTTGGGTTTGAATAAGATACTTTAAGTGGATGTCCAGACAGAGCGGCACCAGAAGTATCCACTATAGAAACCGCCCCCACCATCGAGAAAGACCCTTACATTGGAGGAATTCAAAAGATATCGATTGGAAGCTATCCAATCGATACCTAAAGGTAAAGCCCGCCCAGAAAGAGGGAAGGACATTGGGGACCCCTATAAATATAGACCCCCACACATGGTCCTGTCTGTTGTTTCGTGCTCCGGCCCTGACCAAGAACTTGAACCTGTATCCTGACTCCAGCCGTTGAGCACCAGCCGCCGAACCGTAAGTGCCAATACGACGCTCGCTACGCGAACCAAGCCCGCTAGACCCCCAGTGACCAGCACACTTTCTGAAGGTTGCAGACCAAGACCGGGACGAAGGCCTCGCTCCCTGACCTTGCCTGTTCCTGTGTAGTTAAGTATTCTGTTTGCTTAGTTTAGTCATAGCTTAGTCCCTTAGTGTGTGCATGCGTATTTATTATAATTGTATAATAAATATTGATCGTTTGGAACTTACTAATCGGTGTATCGCTTTATTACTTTGAACTTGACCTTGAGATATATGTGAGTTGTCTATATGGCAACTGGCGACTCCTGAGCTGAAAAATACATAAGACAGAGCCTAGTGGTGTTAAGCACACGGCCTTTAACACAGGCAAGTTAATACACCCCAATAAACGCGTTTTACACTCATAGCAAAACGTGCAACATTCCGCACAGACGGTGACCCAGCAGGGAATTGAACCCAGGTCCCTGGAGCTGCGAAGCAACAGTGCTAACCACTGTGCTACTGTGTTGAAGCGAATAGTATAGATACATTTTAGGGAAACTAAACAAACAAATGAGGGAGAAGGAAATATAGGGTCACAATGATAGATTTGGATGAAGAAAGATAGGGGAAAGCTCGAGAGGAACCTAAGGACAGCATGGAATGACCTGTTTCTAAGAGGTATCTCCTCGGTAATCCTATGGTCTGTAGCCTGTGTGGTAGCCTACATCTAACCAATTCCTGTGTGTTACAACACATATAATTTCTGCACAGAGTAATGCTTTGTCGAGTGAACTTCCCCACAGAAGATGTCATTGGCTGAATTGTGTCTTTATTGCAAAGGAACTTACATGAGTCCTCAGCCTGATTTTAATTGATGAATTGGTTCTCAGCTGGAAGTTCTGGGGGAACCCCTTCACCCTCAAAACATATTCTCAGAAATCAGCTGTCACCATAAATTATAATGTAACCTTACAACATCAGGGAGGTCATTCAGAGGAACTATTTTAATTTAAATTCACAAGAGTTAATCATGGAGTTAGATGCTACATCCAGACTCATTGTCATTTAAGGACGCGGTTAAAAAAATGAACAAATTCATTTAACCCTTCCGAGTCATAGACCTATCATTCACGCTTGAAAAACCGGCACTGTTAATAATATTGTTCCAGCTTAACCCTCACCCTTCCTGATGCTTCTGACTTATGCTGAGCTCCAATTCCAGGACAATTAGGCACCTTGACAAAGTTTGCACTTGACACGTGCAGATGTTTTATGAATAAATTGCAACCAAATTTAATTCTAACTTTATATTCATGCACATAGATTCTGTAATGTGAGGCCAGTTAGTCAATTGCCTGGGTGACTGGCACGTATTTCAGAATAGCACCAACTACAGTCCGACTGATGTAACTATAGAGGGATTTCCCCGCTGTTGGCCACAAGGAAGATCATCGCAGGAATCCTTCTTAATAGCCTTCTCCCTGTGGCTGAAGAGCTATCCCAGAGTCCCAATGCAGATTCCTCCCACATGATCTTCATCGCGTGGCAACTACAAGAGGAATCCAAGGACCAGCACCAATCCTTCTACACGGCCTCCTTGGACATTACAAAAACCTCCAACGCTGTAGACTGCGAGGCATTATGGAATGTCCTCCTCCGCTTTTACTGCCCCACAAATGTATGTCACCATCCTCCCTCCGCCTGCTCACATGTGAGTCATGATCTTGACCAACAGATCCACCACAGACCCAATTCAGGTTCAGACTGGCGTCAAGCAGTGGGAGTTAAACTGCAAAACAAACAGGAATCTGTCAAGCTCTGTTGCCTGCAGGCCTGAACTGAGGTTGTCCCATCCTCGGTCATTGAATGACAAGTACGCATGCAGACAATGCTTGCGTATGTGCACACTCGGAAGCCGAGCTCCAAGCCTGGCAACACCTTCACTGAGGCATACGGGAGCATGTGCTTTACACTGAACATCCGTAAGATAAATGTCCTCAACCAACCTGCCCCTGCCACACAGTACTGCCTCCTCGGTTATCAAAATCCATGATGAGGTCTTGGACAACATGGATCGCTTTCTATGCAAGGGAAGACATCGATGACAAGGTCACCTGAAGAAGACCAGGACCTCAGACTACGCACCAAGCCTATGGCCGACAGAGCAGTAGTGATACCCGCTCTCCTATATGTCTCAGGTATGTGGACCTTGTACAGCAACAACCTCAAACCCCTGGAGAAGTGCTACCAGCCCTACCTCTGCAAGATCCTGCAAATCCATTGGCAGAATAGGCACACCAAAGTAAGCATTCTCACTCAGGCCAACACCCCACAGTATCAAGCATTGACCACGGCTGATCAGTTCTGCTGGGCGGGCCAAATCGTCAATATGCCTGACACAAGACTCCTGAAGCAAGTGCTTTACTCGGAGCTTCGACCTAACCAGCCAGCCCCAGGAGAGCAGAGAAAATGCCTCAAGGACATCCTCAAATCTTCCTTGAAAAAATGCAACACCCCCACCGACATCTGGGAATCCCTGGCCCAAGTCTGCTCGAAGTGGAGGAAAAACGCCTGGGAAGGAACTGGACATCTTAGGTTTTGTCGCCAAGAGCAAGCTGAAGCGTCAACAGTGAAAGTAGCACGGGACAACCCGGGCACCCCACCCACCCCCTGCTCCAACCACCGTCTGCCCCACCTGTGACCGTGAGTCGTGCATCGGACTCCTCAGTCACCTGAGAACTTGTTTTTACTCCGGAAGCAAATCACCCTTGATCCACAGGGACTGCCTCAGAGAGAGTGAGCTTTGGAATACCACAAACAGAGCAAGTTTGATTCCTGCTCTGGCTGAGGTATACCTGGGACATGCCACCTTGCCCTGCCCGCAGAGTGGAAGGTAATAACAATTGCAGACACAAACTGCCAAGGAAATGGCTCAGGGTGAAGCACCAGCACACAAGGAGCCAAGGGGGCAGCACAGTACCATAGTGGTTAGCACAGTTGCATCACAGCTCCAGGGTCCCACGTTCGATTCCCAGCTTGGGTAACTGGCTGCGTAGAGTCTGCACGTTCTCCCCGTGTCTGCGTGGGTTTCCTCCGGGTGCTCCGGTTTCCTCCCCACAGTCCAAAGATGTGCGGGTTAGGTGGATCGGCCATGCTAAATTGCCTTTAGTGTCCAAAAAGGTTAATTGGGGTTACTGGGTTAAGAGGATGGGGTGGAGGAGGTGTGCGCTTGAGTGGGGTGCTCTTTCCAAGGGCCGGTGCAGACTTGATGGGTCGAATGGCCTCCTTCTGCACTGTAAATTCTGATTCCTCGACCTTCCTCTGGGCAGAACACAGGTACCACACCATAAATGCTGCAAGAGGGACAACTGATGAAGAAGTTAAGAATTTAAAATTCACACCTTTGTATTCAAATCACTCCTTTGCCTCTCCCATTCCTATCTTTGAGGGTCCACCAGCCTGACATCTCTCCCAGGATTCTCTGCTCCTCCAATTCAGACTCTTGTGCATTCTCGATTTCCTGCACCCAATCCAAACTTTGACCTCTGCTTCCCCCTTTCTCTGCATCCCTCACCTCCTTTTTGATAATTCTCAAAACCATTCCTTTGATCAAGCTCTTGGCCAGCTGTCTAATGTCTATGACCAATGCTGTGGTCTGTCACATTCGAAGATGTGGGATCTGAAGCTGACATTGGACCCTGAATACTGCCATGAACGTCACTGATGCAAGGTCGAAGGTCCTGGACAGACATTCACTCACCGCAGGCCAGGAGTTCCTATTCCTACAGAGCCCTTGCAGTCTGCATCATTGATGCCTCAGTGAATGTGTGAATGAATTGAAGTGATTTTGTGAAGGGAGCGTCTTTACAGGTTTTCCTCCATCTCAAAGCCAGTAGGTAGGCACTAAACCCTTCACATCGTCTCTGTCTAGATATAATATCCCCACTCCATTACCTTCAAGTAAAGGACATCCTGGGGGACCAGAGATGACTATTCCTACCATTAATAATGAATTTGTTTGGAGAAATCATTCTTTGACCTTGGTGATTAGAGCCATGTTGCAAGAAGCCTCACGTGAACATTTTTCCATTTGTCATCACTACCCCCGAAATTAGAGAGACTATTGCCTGGGCAGCACACCAGAACTAACTGTATGATCCCTTGTCTGCAATGACCATTCATCCAGGACATTGGAGATTTGGAGTCACAGGATGGCTGCCCTCCACCCAGTCATGTCCCAGGAGGTATTCCATCTCCCTCCCTTCATCCCTGCCTCTGACTGCAGCTGATGCCACAGAATGGACGGCAGCTCCGGGCCTTGCTGGGGTCTCGGTGCTATGAGACCCGTGAGTCGGGAACAAAGCTGCTGCTGTGTGAGCTTCACCATAGAGAAGAGAACACAGCCGAGCATCTTTGACATCCAATCCAAGGTTCTCAGTTGCACAATGTTCTGCATCATTCGCGACTGCTCAGACACTGAAGCAGTCCATGTCCAAATACAGCACGACCTGGGCAATATCCAGGCTTGGGCTGACAAGTGGAACGTTACACAAGTGCCAGGCAATGACCATGCCCAACAGAAGAGAACGTAACCATCGCCCCTTGACTTTCAATGGCATTAGCATCGCTGAAAACACCACTATAAATATTCTGGAGGTACCATTGACCAGAAAGTGAACTGAGCTAGCCATATACATACTGTGGCTACAAGAACTGGTCAGAGGCTAGGAATCCTGTGGCCAGTAACTCACCTCCTCCCTCTCCAAAGCCTGTCCACCATCTAGAAGGCACAAGTCAGGAGTGTGATGGAATACTCTCCGTTTGCTTCAATGCGTGCAACTCCAACAACACCCAAGAAGCTCAGCACCATCCAAGACAAAACAGCACCCCATCACAAATTCTGAATTCCTCCACCACCAACGAGCTGTAGAAGCAGCGTGTATGACCTCAAGATGCACTGCGGGAACTCACCACGTCTCCAAAGGCACTACCTTCTGAACCCACAACCACTACCGCCTAGATGGACAAGTCCAACAGCCTGGAGATTCAGATCACACCCCCCCCCCCCCCCACCTACTGAGGGAAGTGGGTGGGGGGAGGGTGACCCAGAAAATCCCATGGGGGGTCAGTAGAATTGTGTTGCGGTGGGAGGAGGGCCCAGTCACGGGAAGTAACTATCAGGTCACCGACTCAAAATGATGGCCCGATGGTGGGTTTCCTTATGGAATCCCTCGCAATCCTGAAAACTATGAATGGCTTGCAGCTAATGGATCTGAGGGAATTAGACGCAGGTCACAGCTGTTCTCCCGAGGAATGGACATATGGATCTGCAAGGTAAATGTTACGGCAGTAATTCTTCCCATGCCACTGTCTGGACTGCTCTTTAGCTTCCAGACAGGGGTCTATTTTGTGGGGTAGCGGGTGTCTGTGTGGAAGGGGGAGGTGTCAGTGGGAATGTTCCCTTCAGGCAGGGGATGCCAGTGGGGTCCCTTAGGTCAGGGGGCCCCTGTGGACGTGTACCTATTACAGGGTGCCTGGGATGGTCTCCCTGTTACAGAAATCCAGGGGGGTCTCCCCATTGTAGGGGTCTGGTAGAGGAGGAGTGGGCAGGCAGTGCATTGAGCGGTGGGGGAGGAGGAGTGGGCCTTGGTTCAGCCCGGATGGTCTCCACAAGCTTGGCCCTGGTGTGATGGACCTTGCGGTGGGCCAAGGGTATAACTCCTTGGGGGAGTTACCCCCCCTGGCCCACTGTGAGGTCCACCATGCCAGGGCCATGCTGGCAGAAACCACAAGCGATCAGTGCCCATGTGACTCCTGGCAGCAGAGACCAGAGAATCATGGGGGGGGGGGGGGGGGGTGGCAGAGCATAGGGTGCCAGGCTTGATAAACGGATGTTAATGGGTCATGGGCCTCGCACGCGCCACTGGCACGGGGGGGCAGAGCATCACGATCAGGTCAGCACCCTGTGTCGATCCCAATTATGCCCCGACCGTCCAAGTCTCCGTCCCATCATCTCCGGACATCCCGGGACAGAGAATCCTCCCCATAGTCTCCAAAATTCTATAATTCCTTCTATTAAGGATTTTCTAACGAAGGCTTTAGTCAGGGTACATGTTGTTCACTGTCACTTGGGGAAGTGCATTTTCCCATTGAGCCTTGGAGTGAGTGCAACAGTATTTCAATGAACTTCCAGCACTTCTACTTGATGTTCTTGTAGTTAAGCAGGGCAGCTGTTGGCTGTGTTAAAGCATTGAATATAACAGAGACTTGCCAATTACCTCAGCTGTTTGCATTCTTAGGTGACATTAAGATGACTATTGTCATCACAGAAATATACATTTCTATATTGCTGTTCAATAATCAGACTCATAAATGGAGCTTGCATTTATAATTTTCAGATGGGTAACTGAAGAAGCAACAGAAACAGAAGCAGGAAATATATAACTTTGATTACATTCTGCCACAGAAAACAGCCAGTTTCCGCAGAATATTCATTTTCACCACTTGGACCCTCCCCGCCAACATGAAGTGCAATGTATCCTATCTCTTAAGATCCTTCCTGGCCTCCTCCACCAGCTTTGTTAAGTTCCACTTCTGGAGCCCGTTCATTCCCTCGCTACCTGAATCCCCACCTATCCCTCACTATCGTAAATGGCATCCCCCCTAAATTAGCCCACTGTGCCAACTCATTCACTGGGAATACCTCGCTTTTCCTTACATTCAGCTTGTATCCCGAGAACCCTCCAAATCTCCCCAACAGGCCCATAATCCTTCCCATACTCTCCAACGAATCTGAAACATACAGCGAGGTCATCAGCATAGAGCGACACCCGATGCTCCCTCTGTCCCCTCGTTATCCCCTGCCACTCTGCCGACCCCCTGAGAGCCATCGCCAACGGCTCTAAGGCCAGCGCAAACAGCAGCAGCGACAGCAGGCACCCCTGCCTCGTACCCCTGTGTAAGTCAAAGCTTCATGAGCTCATATCATTCGTCCTCGCCCTCGCTCTTGGTGCCACATACAGCAACCGCACCCATGCCACAAATCTCGGCCCAAACCCAAATGTTCCCAAAACTTCGAACAAGTACCGCCACTTCACCCGATCAAATGCTTTCTCCGCATCCATGGACACCACCACCGATCTTCATACCAAAGGTGTGGCGGTGGTGGGAAGGAGAAGGGGTAGAGTGGGTTAGGGTGGAGGAGGAATCTTGTAAAGAGTCTAGTTTGAGGGCTATGGCGACGGCAGCATTGCCAATGGCTCCGAGTAGGTATTCAGGGAGCCCAGTGGTGCAGTCCACGGTGAAGATATGGAATCAGCTGAGGAGGCATTTTAGAGTGGAAGGGATGTCGGTGCTAAGGCCGCTGTGAGAGAATCATGGGTTTGAGCCGGGGGGGAATGGATAGTGTACAGGAGGTGGAGGGCAAGTGGGGCTGATCAAGGTGAGGGATTTGTATTTGGAGGAAGGGTTCACCAGTCTGGAGAAGCTAAGGGAGAGGGTAGAGCTGCCGAGGGGTAGTGAGTTCAGGTATCTACAGGTTAGGGATTTTGCACAAAAGGTCTGGAAGGAGTTCCCCAGATTGCCGGGATACACCCTGCTAGAGCGACTGCTGCTTCTGGATGTGGAAGGGGAGGGGAGAATTGGGGATATATATCATTGCTTGAGGAAGCAGGGAGGCGAGCGGGTGGTGAAGATCAAGGAGAAATGGGAAGCGGAGTTGGGAATGGAGATCAATTGGGGAGTATGGAGTGAGGCACTGCAAAGGGTAAACAGGACCTTCTATTGTGCAAGGATGAGCCGAATACAGTTTAAGGTGGTGCACAGGGTGCATATGACTCGGGCGAGAATGAGTGGGTTCTTTCAGGGCGTAGCCGATGAGTGTGAGAGGTGTGGGTGGGGAGGGGGGTGGGGGGGGGGGGCAGCGAATCATTCGCACATGTTTTGGGGTTGTGAAAAATTGGGAAGATTCTGGGCGGGAGTGTTCGCGGTCTTAGCCAGGATAGTGGAGGAGGGAGTGGACCCGGACTCTTTGGTGGCGATATTTGGGGTTTCAGAGAAGCCGGAGCTCATGGAGAGGAGGAAGGCCGATGTCATGGCCTTCGCCTCTCTGATTGCACGGCAACGAATTTTGCTGGAGTGGCGGTCGGCATCACCGCCGGGGGTAACAGCATGGTTGGGTGACCTGTACGATTTCCTGCAGTTGGAGAAGATAAAGTATGAGTTAAGGGGCTCAGCAGGGGAGTTCAAGAAAAGGTGAGGTATGTTTGTGACCGTGTTTGAGGAGCTGTTCGTCGTGTGGAGGGGGGGGGGGGGGGGGGGGGTGAAAAAGAAGGAATATCTGTACAAACTGTATAGTTGATTGTTGGGAAGAATGTTTCCTGGGGTGTTTATTTGCTGTAACCTTCTTTGATACAAGTTTGAAGAAAATGCGTTTAAATAAAGACAACAGGCAGTTTGACCAGGGAACAGAAATGGAGACAGAACATGGTACCACTGAAGCAAAGTACAACTTGTTGTACTGTGGGTTGGAGTGTAGCATGGTGCAGTGCAGTGTGACAGTGCAGCATGGTGCAGTGCAGAGTGACAGAGTGCAGCATGGTGCAGTGTGACAGTGCAGCATAGTGCAGTGCAGAGTGATAGAGTGCAGCATGGTGCAGTGCAGTGTGACAGTGCAGCATGGTGCAGTGCAGAGTGATAGAGTGCAGCATGGTGCAGTGTGACAGTGCAGCATAGTGCAGTGCAGAGTGGCAGAGTGCAGCATGGTGCAGTGCAGTGTGACAGTGCAGCATGGTGCAGTGCAGAGTGACAGAGCACAGCATGGTGCAGTGCAGAGTGACAGAGTGCAGCATGGTGCAGTGCAGAGTGACAGAGTGCAGCATGGTACGGTGCAGAGTGACAGAGTGCAGCATGGTGCAGTGCAGAGTGACAGAGTGCAGCATGGTACGGTGCAGAGTGACAGAGTGCAGCATGGTGCAGTGCACTGTGACAGTGCAGCATGGTGCAGTGCAGTGTGACAGTGCAGCATGGTGCAGTGCAGAGTGACAGAGTGCAGCATGGTACAGTGCAGAGTGACAGAGTGCAGCATGGTGCAGTGCAGAGTGACAGAGTGCAGCATGGTACAGTGCAGTGTGGCAGAGGGCAGCATGGTGCAGAGCAGAGTGACAGCGTGCAGCATGGTGCAGTGCAGAGTGACAGTGTGCAGCATGGTACAGCGCAGAGTGACAGAGTGCAGCATGGTGCAGTGCAGAGTGACAGAGTGCAGCATGGTACAGTGCAGTGTGACAGAGGGCAGCATGGTGCAGTGCAGAGCGATAGTGTGCAGCATGGTGCAGTGCAGAGTGACAGAGTGCAGCATGGTACAGTGCAGAGTGACAGAGTGCAGCATGGTACAGTGCAGTGTGACAGAGTGCAGCATGGTGCAGTGTGACAGTGCAGCATAGTGCAGTGCAGAGTGTCAGAGTGCAGCATGGTGCAGTGCAGTGTGACAGTGCAGCATGGTGCAGTGCAGAGTGACAGAGCACAGCATGGTGCAGTGCAGAGTGACAGAGTGCAGCATGGTGCAGTGCAGAGTGACAGAGTGCAGCATGGTACGGTGCAGAGTGACAGAGTGCAGCATGGTGCAGTGCACTGTGACAGTGCAGCATGGTGCAGTGCAGTGTGACAGTGCAGCATGGTGCCGTGCAGAGTGACAGAGTGCAGCATGGTGCAGTGTGACAGTGCAGCATAGTGCAGTGCAGAGTGTCAGAGTGCAGCATGGTGCAGTGCAGTGTGACAGTGCAGCATGGTGCAGTGCAGAGTGACAGAGCACAGCATGGTGCAGTGCAGAGTGACAGAGTGCAGCATGGTGCAGTGCAGAGTGACAGAGTGCAGCATGGTACGGTGCAGAGTGACAGAGTGCAGCATGGTGCAGTGCACTGTGACAGTGCAGCATGGTGCAGTGCAGTGTGACAGTGCAGCATGGTGCAGTGCAGAGTGACAGAGTGCAGCATGGTACAGTGCAGAGTGACAGAGTGCAGCATGGTGCAGTGCAGAGTGACAGAGCACAGCATGGTGCAGTGCAGAGTGACAGAGTGCAGCATGGTGCAGTGCAGAGTGACAGAGTGCAGCATGGTACGGTGCAGAGTGACAGAGTGCAGCATGGTGCAGTGCACTGTGACAGTGCAGCATGGTGCAGTGCAGTGTGACAGTGCAGCATGGTGCCGTGCAGAGTGACAGAGTGCAGCATGGTGCAGTGTGACAGTGCAGCATAGTGCAGTGCAGAGTGTCAGAGTGCAGCATGGTGCAGTGCAGTGTGACAGTGCAGCATGGTGCAGTGCAGAGTGACAGAGCACAGCATGGTGCAGTGCAGAGTGACAGAGTGCAGCATGGTGCAGTGCAGAGTGACAGAGTGCAGCATGGTACGGTGCAGAGTGACAGAGTGCAGCATGGTGCAGTGCACTGTGACAGTGCAGCATGGTGCAGTGCAGTGTGACAGTGCAGCATGGTGCAGTGCAGAGTGACAGAGTGCAGCATGGTACAGTGCAGAGTGACAGAGTGCAGCATGGTGCAGTGCAGAGTGACAGAGTGCAGCATGGTACAGTGCAGTGTGGCAGAGGGCAGCATGGTGCAGAGCAGAGTGACAGCGTGCAGCATGGTGCAGTGCAGAGTGACAGTGTGCAGCATGGTACAGTGCAGAGTGACAGAGTGCAGCATGGTGCAGTGCAGAGTGACAGAGGGCAGCATGGTGCAGTGCAGAGCGATAGTGTGCAGCATGGTGCAGTGCAGAGTGACAGAGTGCAGCATGGTACAGTGCAGAGTGACAGAGTGCAGCATGGTACAGTACAGTGTGACAGTGCAGCATGGTGCCGTGCAGCATAGTGCAGTGCAGAGTGACAGAGTGCAGCATGGTGCAGTGCAGAGTGACAGAGTGCAGCATGGTGAAGTGCCACATGACACAGCACAGCATGGTGCAGTGTGACAGTGTGCAACATGGTGCAGTGTGACAGTGTGTAGCATGGTGCAGTGTGACAGTGTGTAGCATGGTGCAGTGTGACAGAGTGTAGCATGGTGCAGTGTGACAGAGTGTAGCATGGTGCAGTGTGACAGTGCAGCATGGTGCAGTGTGACAGTGTGTAGCATGGTGCAGTGTGACAGTATGCAGCATGGTGCAGTGTGACAGAGTGTAGCATGGTGCAGTGTGACAGTGTGTAGCATGGTGCAGTGTGACAGTGTGCAGCATGGTGCAGTGTGACAGTGTGCAGCATGGTGCAGTGTGACAGACTGCAGCATGGTGCAGTGTGACAGAGTGTAGCATGGTGCAGTGTGACAGTGTGCAGCATGGTGCAGTGTGACAGTGTGCAGCATGGTGCAGTGTGACAGTGTGTAGCATGGTGCAGTGTGACAGTGTGCAGCATGGTGCAGTGTGACAGTGTGCAGCATGGTGCAGTGTTACAGTGTGCAGCATGGTGCAGTGTGACAGTGTAGCATGGTGCAGTGTGACAGTGTGCAGCATGGTGCAGTGTGACAGTGTGTAGCATGGTGCAGTGTGACAGAGTGTAGCATGGTGCAGTGTGACAGAGTGCAGCATGGTGCAGTGTGACAGTGTGTAGCATGGTGCAGTGTGACAGTGTAGCATAATGCAGTGTGACAGTGTGCAGCATGGTGCAGTGTGACAGTGTGTAGCATGGTGCAGTGTGACAGTGTGTAGCATGGTGCAGTGTGACAGTGTTGCATGGTGCAGTGTGACAGTGTGTAGCATGGTGCAGTGTGACAGTGCAGCATGGTGCAGTGTGACAGTGAGTAGCATGGTGCAGTGTGACAGAGTGTAGCATGGTGCAGTGTGACAGTGTGTAGCATGGTGCAGTGTGACAGTGTGCAGCATGGTGCAGTGTGACAGTGTGCAGCATGGTGCAATGTGACAGAGTGCAGCATGGTGCAGTGTGACAGAATGCAGCATGGTGCAGTGTGACAGAGTGTAGCATGGTGCAGTGTGACAGAGTGTAGCATAGTGCAGTGTGAAAGAGTGTAGCATGGTGCAGTGTGACAGTGTGTAGCATGGTGCAGTGTGACAGTGTAGCATAATGCAGTGTGACAGTGTGCAGCATGGTGCAGTGTGACAGTGTGCAGCATGGTGCAGTGTGACAGAGTGTAGCATGGTGCAGTGTGACAGAGGGTAGCATGGTGCAATGTGACAGAGTGTAGCATGGTGCAGTGTGACAGTGTGTAGCATGGTGCAGTGTGACAGTGTGCAGCATGGTGTAGTGTGACAGTGCAGCATGGTGCAGTGTGACAGTGTGTAGCATGGTGCAGTGTGACAGTGTGTAGCATGGTGCAGTGTGACAGTGTGTAGCATGGTGCAGTGTGACAGTGCAGCATGGTGCAGTGTGACAGTGTGTAGCATGGTGCAGTGTGACAGTGTGCAGCATGGTGCAGTGTGACAGAGTGCAGCATGGTGCAGTGTGACAGTGTGCAGCATGGTGCAGTGTGACAGAGTGCAGCACGGTGCAGTGTGACAGTGTGTAGCATGGTGCAGTGTGACAGAGTGTAGCATGGTGCAGTGTGACAGTGTGCAGCATGGTGCAGTGTGACAGAGTGTAGCATGGTGCAGTGTGACAGTGTGTAGCATGGTGCAGTGTGACAGAGTGCAGCATGGTGCAATGTGACAGTGTGCAGCATGGTGCAGTGTGACAGAGTGTAGCATGGTGCAATGTGACAGAGTGTAGCATGGTGCAATGTGACAGTGTGTAGCATGGTGCAGTGTGACAGTGTGTAGCATGGTGCAGTGTGACAGAGTGCAGCATGGTGCAGTGTGACAGTGTGTAGCATGGTGCAGTGTGACAGAGTGTAGCATGGTGCAGTGTGACAGAGTGTAGCA
The DNA here is from genome assembly GCF_902713615.1 of Scyliorhinus canicula. Classification (NCBI taxonomy): domain Eukaryota; kingdom Metazoa; phylum Chordata; class Chondrichthyes; order Carcharhiniformes; family Scyliorhinidae; genus Scyliorhinus; species Scyliorhinus canicula. The sequence goes on along the minus strand of NC_052148.1, from coordinate 45,065,756 downwards.
TGGTGCAGTGCCATGTGACAGAGTGCAGCATGGTGCAGTGTGACAGTGTGTAGCATGGTGCAGTGTGACAGTGTGTAGCATGGTGCAGTGTGACAGTGTGTAGCATGGTGCAGTGTGACAGTGTTGCATGGTGCAGTGTGACAGAGTGTAGCATGGTGCAATGTGACAGAGTGCAGCATGGTGCAGTGTGACAGAGTGCAGCATGGTGCAGTGTGACAGTGTGTAGCATGGTGCAATGTGACAGTGTGTAGCATGGTGCAGTGTGACAGTGTGTAGCATGGTGCAGTGTGACAGTGTGCAGCATGGTGCAGTGTGACAGTGTGCAGCATGGTGCAGTGTGACAGTGTGTAGCATGGTGCAGTGTGACAGTGTGTAGCATGGTGCAGTGTGACAGTGTGTAGCATGGTGCAGTGTGACAGAGTGTAGCATGGTGCAGTGTGACAGTGTGCAGCATGGTGCAATGTGACAGTGTGTAGCATGGTGCAGTGTGACAGTGTGCAGCATGGTGCAGTGTGACAGAGTGTAGCATGGTGCAGTGTGACAGTGTGCAGCATGGTGCAATGTGACAGAGTGCAGCATGGTGCAGTGTGACAGTGTGCAGCATGGTGCAGTGTGACAGTGTTGCATGGTGCAGTGTGACAGTGTGTAGCATGGTGCAGTGTGACAGTGTGTAGCATGGTGCAGTGTGACAGTGTGTAGCATGGTGCAGTGTGACAGTGTAGCATGGTGCAGTGTGACAGTGTGCAGCATGGTGCAGTGTGACAGAGTACAGCATGGTGCAGTGTGACAGTGTGTAGCATGGTGCAGTGTGACAGTGTGTAGCATGGTGCAGTGTGACAGTGTGCAGCATGGTGCAGTGTGACAGTGTGCAGCATGGTGCAGTGTGACAGTGTGCAGCATGGTGCAGTGTGACAGTGTGTAGCATGGTGCAGTGTGACAGTGTGCAGCATGGTGCAGTGTGACAGTGTGCAGCATGGTGCAGTGTGACAGTGTGCAGCATGGTGCAGTGTGACAGTGTGCAGCATGGTGCAGTGTGACAGAGTGCAGCATGGTGCAGTGTAACAGAGTGTAGCATGGTGCAGTGTGACAGTGCAGCATGGTGCAGTGTGACAGTGTGTAGCATGGTGCAGTGTGACAGAGTGTAGCATGGTGCAGTGTGACAGTGCAGCATGGTGCAGTGTGACAGAGTGTAGCATGGTGCAGTGTGACAGTGCAGCATGGTGCAGTGTGACAGTGTGTAGCATGGTGCAGTGTGACAGTGTGCAGCATGGTGCAGTGTGACAGAGTACAGCATGGTGCAGTGTGACAGTGTGTAGCATGGTGCAGTGTGACAGTGCAGCATGGTGCAGTGTGACAGAGTGTAGCATGGTGCAGCGTGACTGTGTGCAGCATGGTGCAGTGTGACAGTGTGTAGCATGGTGCAGTGTGACAGAGTGTAGCATGGTGCAGTGTGACAGTGTGCAGCACGGTGCAGTGTGACAGAGTGTAGCATGGTGCAGTGTGACAGTGTGCAGCACGGTGCAGTGTGACAGTGTGCAGCACGGTGCAGTGTGACAGAGTGTAGCATGGTGCAGTGTGACAGTGTGCAGCATGGTGCAGTGTGACAGAGTGTAGCATGGTGCAGTGTGACAGAGTGCAGCATGGTGCAGTGTGACAGAGTGTAGCATGGTGCAGTGTGACAGAGTGTAGCATGGTGCAGTGTGACAGAGTGTAGCATGGTGCAGTGTGACAGTGCAGCATGGTGCAGTGTGACAGAGTGTAGCATGGTGCAGTGTGACAGAGTGTAGCATGGTGCAGTGTGACAGTGTAGCATGGTGCAGTGTGATAGTGTTGCATGGTGCAGTGTGACAGTGTGTAGCATGGTGCAGTGTGACAGAGTGTAGCATGGTGCAGTGTGACAGTGTGCAGCATGGTGCAGTGTGACAGTGTGTAGCATGGTGCAGTGTGACAGAGCGCAGCATGATGCAGTGTGACAGTGTGTAGCATGGTGCAGTGTGACAGAGTGTAGTATGGTGCAGTGTGACAGTGTGTAGTATGGTGCAGTGTGACAGTGTGTAGCATGGTGCAGTGTGACAGTGTGCAGCATGGTGCAGTGTGACAGAGTGTAGTATGGTGCAGTGTGACAGTGTGTAGTATGGTGCAGTGTGACAGTGTGTAGCATGGTGCAGTGTGACAGTGTGTAGCATGGTGCAGTGTGACAGTGTGCAGCATGGTGCAGTGTGACAGTGTGCAGCATGGTGCAGTGTGACAGTGCAGCATGGTGCAGTGTGACAGAGTGTAGCATGGTGCAGTGTGACAGTGTGTAGCATGGTGCAGTGTGACAGTGTGCAGCATGGTGCAGTGTGACAGAGCGCAGCATGGTGCAGTGTGACAGAGTGTAGCATGGTGCAGTGTGACAGAGTGTAGCATGGTGCAGTGTGACAGAGTGTAGCATGGTGCAGTGTGACAGTGTGCAGCATGGTGCAGTGTGACAGTGTGTAGCATGGTGCAGTGTGACAGTGTGCAGCATGGTGCAGTGTGACAGAGTGTAGCATGGTGCAGTGTGACAGAGTGTAGCATGGTGCAGTGTGACAGTGTGCAGCATGGTGCAGTGTGACAGTGTGCAGCATGGTGCAGTGTGACAGTGTGTAGCATGGTGCAGTGTGACAGTGTGCAGCATGGTGCAGTGTGACAGTGTGCAGCATGGTGCAGTGTGACAGTGTGTAGCATGGTGCAGTGTGACAGTGTGCAGCATGGTGCAGTGTGACAGTGTGCAGCATGGTGCAGTGTGACAGTGTGTAGCATGGTGCAGTGTGACAGTGTGCAGCATGGTGCAGTGTGACAGTGTGTAGCATGGTGCAGTGTGACAGTGTGTATCATGGTGCAGTGTGACAGTGTGTAGCATGGTGCAGTGTGACAGAGTGTAGCATGGTGCAGTGTGACAGTGTGTAGCATGGTGCAATGTAACAGAGTGTAGCATGGTGCAGTGTGACAGTGTGTAGCATGGTGCAGTGTGACAGTGTGTAGCATGGTGCAGTGTGACAGAGTGTAGCATGGTGCAGTGTGACAGTGTGTAGCATGGTGCAGTGTGACAGTGTGTAGCATGGTGCAGTGTGACAGTGTGTAGCATGGTGCAGTGTGACAGTGTGCAGCATGGTGCAGTGTGACAGAGTACAGCATGGTGCAGTGTGACAGAGTACAGCATGGTGCAGTGTGACAGTGTGCAGCATGGTGCAGTGTGACAGTGTGCAGCATGGTGCAGTGTGACAGTGTGCAGCATGGTGCAGTGTGACAGTGTGTAGCATGGTGCAGTGTGACAGTGTGTAGCATGGTGCAGTGTGACAGTGTGTAGCATGGTGCAGTGTGACAGAGTACAGCATGGTGCAGTGTGACAGTGTGTAGCATGGTGCAGTGTGACAGTGTGTAGCATGGTGCAGTGTGACAGAGTACAGCATGGTGCAGTGTGACAGTGTGCAGCATGGTGCAGTGTGACAGTGTGCAGCATGGTGCAGTGTGACAGTGTGCAGCATGGTGCAGTGTGACAGTGTGCAGCATGGTGCAGTGTGACAGTGTGTAGCATGGTGCAGTGTGACAGTGTAGCATGGTGCAGTGTGACAGAGTGTAGCATGGTGCAGTGTGACAGTGTGCAGCATGGTGCAGTGTGACAGTGTGCAGCATGGTGCAGTGTGACAGTGTGTAGCATGGTGCAGTGTGACAGTGTAGCATGGTGCAGTGTGACAGAGTGTAGCATGGTGCAGTGTGACAGTGTGCAGCATGGTGCAGTGTGACAGTGTACAGCATGGTGCAGTGTGACAGTGTGCAGCATGGTGCAGTGTGACAGTGTGCAGCATGGTGCAGTGTGACAGTGCAGCATGGTGCAGTGTGACAGTGCAGCATGGTGCAGTGTGACAGTGTGTAGCATGGTGCAGTGTGACAGAGTACAGCATGGTGCAGTGTGACAGTGTGCAGCATGGTGCAGTGTGACAGTGTGCAGCATGGTGCAGTGTGACAGTGTGTAGCATGGTGCAGTGTGACAGTGTGCAGCATGGTGCAGTGTGACAGTGTGCAGCATGGTGCAGTGTGACAGTGTGTAGCATGGTGCAGTGTGACAGTGTGTAGCATGGTGCAGTGTGACAGTGTGCAGTATGGTGCAGTGTGACAGTGTGCAGCATGGTGCAGTGTGACAGAGTACAGCATGGTGCAGTGTGACAGTGCAGCATGGTGCAGTGTGACAGTGTGTAGCATGGTGCAGTGTGACAGTGTGTAGCACGGTGCAGTGTGACAGTGTGTAGCATGGTGCAGTGTGACAGAGTACAGCATGGTGCAGTGTGACAGTGCAGCATGGTGCAGTGTGACAGTGTGTAGCATGGTGCAGTGTGACAGTGTGTAGCATGGTGCAGTGTTACAGTGTGTAGCATGGTGCAGTGTGACAGTGTGTAGCATGGTGCAGTGTTACAGTGTGCAGCATGGTGCAGTGTGACAGAGTGTAGCATGGTGCAATGTGACAGTGTGTAGCATGGTGCAATGTGACAGTGTGTAGCATGGTGCAGTGTGACAGTGTGTAGCATGGTGCAGTGTTACAGTGTGCAGCATGGTGCAGTGTTACAGTGTGCAGCATGGTGCAGTGTGACAGAGTGCAGCATGGTGCAGTGTGACAGTGTGTAGCATGATGCAGTGTGACAGTGTGTAGCATGGTGCAGTGTTACAGTGTGCAGCATGGTGCAGTGTGACAGAGTGTAGCATGGTGCAGTGTGACAGTGTGTAGCATGGTGCAGTGTGACAGTGTGTAGCATGGTGCAGTGTGACAGTGTGCAGCATGGTGCAGTGTGACAGAGTGTAGCATGGTGCAGTGTGACAGTGTGTAGCATGGTGCAGTGTGACAGTGTGCAGCATGGTGCAGTGTGACAGTGTGCAGCATGGTGCAGTGTGACAGAGTGTAGCGTGGTGCAGTGTGACAGTGTGTAGCATGGTGCAGTGTGACAGTGTGCAGCATGGTGCAGTGTTACAGTGTGCAGCATGGTGCAGTGTGACAGTGTGTAGCACGGTGCAGTGTGACAGTGTGTAGCATGGTGCAGTGTGACAGTGTGCAGCATGGTGCAGTGTTACAGTGTGCAGCATGGTGCAGTGTGACAGTGTGTAGCATGGTGCAGTGTGACAGTGTGTAGCATGGTGCAGTGTGACAGAGTGTAGCATGGTGCAGTGTGACAGTGTGCAGCATGGTGCAGTGTGACAGTGTGTAGCATGGTGCAGTGTGACAGAGTGTAGCATGGTGCAGTGTGACAGAGTGTAGCATGGTGCAGTGTGACAGTGTGTAGCATGGTGCAGTGTGACAGAGTGTAGCATGGTGCAGTGTGACAGTGTGTAGCATGGTGCAGTGTGACAGTGTGCAGCATGGTGCAGTGTGACAGTGTGTAGCATGGTGCAGTGTGACAGAGTGTAGCATGGTGCAGTGTGACAGAGTGCAGCATGGTGCAGTGTGACAGTGTAGCATGGTGCAGTGTGACAGTGTGCAGCATGGTGCAGTGTGACAGTGCAGCATGGTGCAGTGTGACAGTGCAGCATAGTGCAGTGTGACAGTGTGCAGCATGGTGCAGTGTGACAGAGTGCTGCATGGTGCAGTGTGACAGTGTGTAGCATGGTGCAGTGTGACAGTGTAGCATGGTGCAGTGTGACAGTGTGTAGCATGGTGCAGTGTGACAGTGTGTAGCATGGTGCAGTGTGACAGTGCAGCATGGTGCAGTGTGACAGAGTGTAGCATGGTGCAGTGTGACAGAGTGCTGCATGGTGCAGTGTGACAGTGTGTAGCATGGTGCAGTGTGACAGTGTAGCATGGTGCAGCGTGACAGTGTGCAGCATGGTGCAGTGTGACAGTGTGTAGCATGGTGCAGTGTGACAGTGTGTAGCATGGTGCAGTGTGACAGAGTGTAGCATGGTGCAGTGTGACAGAGTGTAGCATGGTGCAGTGTGACAGAGTGTAGCATGGTGCAGTGTGACAGTGTGCAGCATGGTGCAGTGTGACAGTGTGTAGCATGGTGCAGTGTGACAGAGTGTAGCATGGTGCAGTGTGACAGAGTGCAGCATGGTGCAGTGTGACAGTGTGTAGCATGGTGCAGTGTTACAGTGTGCAGCATGCTGCAGTGTGACAGTGTGCAGCATGCTGCAGTGTGACAGTGTGCAGCATGGTGCAGTGTGACAGAGTGTAGCATGGTGCAGTGTGACAGAGTGTAGCATGGTGCAGGGTGACAGAGTGCAGCATGGTGCAGTGTGACAGTGTGTAGCATGGTGCAGTGTTACAGTGTGCAGCATGCTGCAGTGTGACAGTGTGCAGCATGCTGCAGTGTGACAGAGTGTAGCATGGTGCAGTGTGACAGTGCAGCATAGTGCAGTGTGACAGTGTGTAGCATGGTGCAGTGTGACAGAGTGTAGCATGGTGCAGTGTGACAGAGTGCAGCATGGTGCAGTGTGACAGTGTGTAGCATGGTGCAGTGTTACAGTGTGCAGCATGCTGCAGTGTGACAGTGTGCAGCATGCTGCAGTGTGACAGTGTGCAGCATGGTGCAGTGTGACAGTGTGCAGCATGGTGCAGTGTGACAGTGTGCAGCACGGTGCAGTGTGACAGTGTGCAGCATGGTGCAGTGTGACAGTGTGCAGCATGGTGCAGTGTGACAGTGTGTAGCATGCTGCAGTGTGACAGTGTGCAGCATGCTGCAGTGTGACAGTGTGCAGCATGGTGCAGTGTGACAGTGTGTAGCATGGTACAGTGTGACAGTGTGTAGCATGGTGCAGTGTGACAGAGTGTAGCATGGTGCAGTGTGACAGAGTGCAGCATGGTGCAGTGTGACAGTGTGCAGCATGGTGCAGTGTGACAGAGTGTAGCATGGTGCAGTGTGACAGAGTGTAGCATGGTGCAGTGTGACAGTGCAGCATGGTGCAGTGTGACAGTGTGTAGAATGCTGCAGTGTGACAGTGTGCAGCATGCTGCAGTGTGACAGTGTGCAGCATGGTGCAGTGTGACAGTGTGTAGCATGGTACAGTGTGACAGTGTGTAGCATGGTGCAGTGTGACAGAGTGTAGCATGGTGCAGTGTGACAGAGTGCAGCATGGTGCAGTGTGACAGTGTGCAGCATGGTGCAGTGTGACAGAGTGTAGCATGGTGCAGTGTGACAGAGTGTAGCATGGTGCAGTGTGACAGTGCAGCATGGTGCAGTGTGACAGTGTGCAGCATGGTGCAGTGTGACAGTGTGTAGCACGGTGCAGTGTGACAGAGTGTAGCATGGTGCAGTGTGACAGTGCAGCATGGTGCAGTGCCATGTGACAGAGCGCAGCATGATGCAGTGCAGCATGAAGAGTGGAGCATGGTGAACTGCCACGTGACAGTGCAGCATGGTGCAGTGCCATGTGACAGAGCGCAGCATGATGCAGTGCAGCATGAAGAGTGGAGCATGGTGAACTGCCACGTGACAGTGCAGCATGGTGCAGTGCCATGTGACAGAGCGCAGCATGATGCAGTGCAGCATGAAGAGTGGAGCATGGTGAACTGCCACGTGACAGTGCAGCATGGTGCAGTGTGACAGAGTGTAGTATGGTGCAGTGTGACAGTGCAGCATATTGCAGTGTGACAGAGTGTAGCATGGTGCAGTGTGACAGAGCGCAGCATGATGCAGTGCAGCATGAAGAGTGGAGCATGGTGAACTGCCACGTGACAGAGCGCAGCATGGTGCAGTGTGACAGTGTTAAGAGCAGGTGCAGTGCAGTGTGACAGAGTGCAGCATGGTGCAGTGCCATGTGACAGAGTGCAGCATGGTGCAGTGTGACAGTGTGTAGCATGGTGCAGTGTGACAGAGTGCAGCATGGTGCAGTGTGACAGAGTACAGCATGGTGCAGTGTGACAGTGTGTAGCATGGTGCAGTGTGACAGTGCAGCATGGTGCAGCGTGACAGTGTGTAGCATGGTGCAGTGTGACAGTGTGTAGCATGGTGCAGTGTGACAGTGTGCAGCATGGTGCAGTGTGACAGTGTGCAGCATGGTGCAGTGTGACAGTGTGCAGCATGGTGCAGTGTGACAGTGCAGCATGGTGCAGTGTGACAGAGGGTAGCATGGTGCAGTGTGACAGTGTGTAGCATGGTGCAGTGTGACAGTGTGTAGCATGGTGCAGTGTGACAGAGTGTAGCATGGTGCAGTGTGACAGTGTGTAGCATGGTGCAGTGTTACAGTGTGTAGCATGGTGCAGTGTGACAGTGTGCAGCATGGTGCAGTGTGACAGTGTGTAGCATGGTGCAGTGTGACAGTGTGCAGCATGGTGCAATGTGACAGAGTGTAGCATGGTGCAGTGTGACAGTGCAGCATGGTGCAGTGTTACAGTGTGTAGCATGGTGCAATGTGACAGAGTGTAGCATGGTGCAGTGTGACAGTGTGTAGCATGGTGCAGCGTGACAGTGTGTAGCATGGTGCAGCGTGACAGTGTGCAGCATGGTGCAATGTGACAGTGTGTAGCATGGTGCAGTGTGACAGAGTGCAGCATGGTGCAGCGTGACAGTGTGCAGCATGGTGCAATGTGACAGTGTGTAGCATGGTGCAGTGTGACAGAGTGCAGCATGGTGCAGTGTGACAGAGTGTAGCATGGTGCAGTGTGACTGTGTATAGCATGGTGCAGTGTGACAGTGTGCAGCATGGTGCAGTGTGACAGAGTGCAGCATGGTGCAGTGTGACAGAGTGTAGCATGGTGCAGTGTGACAGAGTGTAGCATGGTGCAGTGTGACTGTGTATAGCATGGTGCAGTGTGACAGTGTGTAGCATGGTGCAGTGTGACAGAGTGTAGCATGGTGCAGTGTGACAGAGTGTAGCATGGTGCAGTGTGACAGAGTGTAGCATGGTGCAGTGTGACTGTGTATAGCATGCTGCAGTGTGACAGTGTGTAGCATGGTGCAGTGTGACAGTGTGTAGCATGGTGCAGTGTGACAGAGTGTAGCATGGTGCAGTGTGACAGTGTGTAGCATGGTGCAGTGTGACAGTGCAGCATGGTGCAGTGTGACAGTGTGTAGCATGGTGCAGTGTGACAGTGCAGCATGGTGCAGTGTGACAGAGTGTAGCATGGTGCAGTGTGACAGTGCAGCATGGTGCAGTGTGACAGTGTGCAGCATGGTGCAGTGTGACAGTGCAGCATGGTGCAGTGTGACAGTGTGCAGCATGGTGCAGTGTGACAGTGTGCAGCATGGTGCAGTGTGACAGTGTGTAGCACGGTGCAGTGTGACAGAGTGTAGCATGGTGCAGTGTGACAGTGCAGCATGGTGCAGTGCCATGTGACAGAGCGCAGCATGATGCAGTGCAGCATGAAGAGTGGAGCATGGTGAACTGCCACGTGACAGTGCAGCATGGTGCAGTGCCATGTGACAGAGCGCAGCATGATGCAGTGCAGCATGAAGAGTGGAGCATGGTGAACTGCCACGTGACAGTGCAGCATGGTGCAGTGCCATGTGACAGAGCGCAGCATGATGCAGTGTGACAGTGTGTAGTATGGTGCAGTGTGACAGTGCAGCATATTGCAGTGTGACAGAGTGTAGCATGGTGCAGTGTGACAGAGCGCAGCATGATGCAGTGCAGCATGAAGAGTGGAGCATGGTGAACTGCCACGTGACAGAGCGCAGCATGGTGCAGTGTGACAGTGTTAAGAGCAGGTGCAGTGCCATGTGACAGAGTGCAGAATTGCGCAGTGCAGTGTGACAGAATGCTTGTTCTTTCCAAGGATAATAGTCCCAAGCTCTCTGTTGGTACGAAACTGACTGGACCATTACTCATAACTTATGGCCCAGGCTGTAGACTGTTCAACAGTCAGCGATTCTTTCCACAGTTTCAAGCTAATCTTCAAGTGATGACAGCAAAACCAGCAGAGTGGAAGGAACTCACTCAATCCAACCCTAGCTTTATGTGACCTGAGACACTTGAAGCTGACACTGTTCCGGGCATCAATATGCTGATCCTGAACTGTACGAGGTGCGGCAAAGCAGTTCTTGTACAATTTAGCAACACTATCCAATTTTAATACAATTCCTCACCTTGTGACATGATAAGACCTCAGCATCTGCACTGCGGCAGTGTTGATGAATTCACACCCAATGGGGCATATATTGTCATCTATTTTAGTTTGGTACAGTACTGAAATCACAAAATTACACAATGTAATACAGAATACAATCTGGTGTAATTTTGTGAATTACCTCTCGTTTTTTAGACTTTCCGTTCAAAGGCCTCCAAACCCTCTTTTATTTGTTTGGCCATTGTTCGGAAAGCAATCACACTGTTTAAAAAGTGATCGTAAGTCATGAAGCACCTCAGTGGGAGAGGCCACTGTCCTTGATTATGCACAGTGCTCATATCACCAAAGTAAAATTCATCCTGGCAGCAAAGGCTGGAAATGGACCTCAGTAAAACTATATTGATTTTGCCTGACATTGGAATTTATCAATGTGAACACTTCGATGACAAGCTCCCCCCTCAAAAATAGAGGAAAATCAATAAGATGCTACAAACGTCTATCTTCCTGACTTTTTAACCAGGGTCAAGTTATTGCGACAGGAACTCAGCTGAATGTTATTTTTCTTCTGCTTACATTCCACTTATTATTCGCAGGGCAGTGCAGCTTTGGCAACGCTTTCGGCTGACTTTTCCAGCTTTTCCTTGACAGTTTTTCACATTCACCGCAGATTCCTGAAGGTCAGGGGTATCACCAGCCGGGGTGGGAAAACTCACCCGTGTGGAACCATACAGACTCCGTGCCGAATGGGGTCTCAGTTGTCCCACTTGCCCTCAGTGATCCTGAGGTGGGGAGTGGAAAATAATCGTCAATAAGCATCCATATCCCCTACACTCGCTTCCTGTGCAGCAACTCCTGTTGGAAACTGGGATCTGTTGATGTTGGAGGAAATATGGAGTCAGGATGGCTTGAAGACCTTTGCGGCTAATTATACTCATAGCTATTAATATTAATACTTATATTCAAGATATTAACAGGGAATTTAGAATTTACAGTGCAGAAGGAGGCCATTCGGCCCATCGAGTCTGCACCGGCTCCTGGAAAGAGCACCCTACCCAAGGTCAACACCTCCACCCTATCCCCTATAACCCAGTAACCCCACCTAACACTAAGGGCAATTTAGGACACTACGGGCAATTTATCATGGCCAACCCACCTAACCTGCACATCTTTGGACTGTGGGAGGAAACCGGAGCACCCGGAGGAAACCCACGCACACACGGGGAGGATGTGCAGACTCCGCACAGACAGTGACCCAAGCCGGAATCGAACCCAAGCTGGGGCCCTGGAGCTGTTAAGCGATTGTGCTATCCACAATGCTACCGTGCTGCCCCGATTTGCTGCCACAAAGACGGGGTCGATAAAGAGAAACTATTTCCACTGGTTCAGCATTCCAAACCTTGGGGGGGGCATGGTCTAAAAATTAGGGTTACACAGTTCAGGAGAGATGTTGAGCAGAACTTCCTCACTCAAAGGGTGGTGAGATTTGGAACTCTGTCCCACAAACAGCAGTTGGGGCTAGATCAGTTGTTAATTTTCAATCTAAGATAGATTTTCGTTGAGCAAAGGTATTAAGGGATATGGGCCAAAGGCAGCTGAATGGGGTTAGGTCACAGGTCGCCCGTGATCTCATTGAATGGCAGGGCAGGCTCGAGGGGCTGAATGGCCATCTCCTGTTCCTATGTCCCTCGATGAACAAAGGTCAATTAAGTGAGAGATTAGCAACATTCAGGGCCTTGAAGAGAAGAGAATTTGAAGGGAAAACGCTGGTGGGGGTTAATCCCCTTGCAATGACATTTCCGTTAACATGAAGCAGACAGGAAGCTGTACAACTCCTTGCCGTGTGCAGCAAATATAACTTGGTGGAAATTAGACCCAGCGATGTTATTTAGGCAGTAGTGAATGTGACGTTGTGCGAATGGAAGATTTTCCCATATTATTCCGGCATAGGAAATGGTTAAAGAACACAATGTGCAGTTATCTTCTCATTTGGTATTGTTTTTAACTTCTCCCCCCCCACTCCGAGGTTGTCAGAAATTCCTTCAAAATCTCTAGACATCTGAACAAAATAGCAATGAACCTTAGATTGACAGATGTCTTCATCAGCAGTGGCAGAGTTTGATGAGAAAGTTTGTGGAGGATGCAATTAACATTCTAAATTTGGACAATCCAGCTCTTCGCCTCTGTATCACAAGGTTCCAGTTTCAAATCCCACTCTGCGGGATTTTCCAGGCCCACCCACCTGGGGACCGGAAATTCCCGGGTCCTTTAATTGTCTGTCCCGCCCGCGATGATTCCCGCAGCTGGCGAGATGAGAATATTTACCCCCAGGTCTTAGAGTACAGAAATCAAGGCTGACACTCCAGTGCTGAATGTGCAGTGCACTGTTGGAGATCAGGTGAGACATCAAACCAAGGCATCATCTGTCTGCTTGGATACATAGGGCGGGATTCTCTGATCCTGAGGCTAAGTGTTGACGCCGTCGGAAACGCCGTCACGTTTCCCGACACCATCAACATGGCCTCAGGATCAGCAATTCTGGCCCCTACAGGGGGCCAGCACGGCGCTGGAGTGACCCTCGCCATGGGGTCTGCGCATGCGCAGTGGCACCGGCGCCAACGCGCACCTGCGCAGTGGCTCCCTTCTCAGCTCCGGCCCCGATCCCAAATGGCGTAGGGCTAAAGGGGCCGGTGCGGGACAAAGGAGGCCCCCAGCCTGAGAGGCCAGCCCGCCGATCGGTGGGCTCCGATCGCAGGCCAGGCCACAATGCAGGCCCACCCGCCTACAGGTCGCTCCCGAACCCATCCATGCCGAGGTCCTGCTGAATAGGAGCAGGTTAAAACGGCGCAGGCGGGACTCGGTATTTTTGTAAGCCGCTCGGCCCATCCAGGGCCGGGAATCGGCGGGGGGGCCGTGTAGAGCGGCCTCCGACCGCCGTCGCGCTCTGCGGGGAATCGCGAACCCAGCGTCGGGGCTGCGTGGCCCGATTTGCGCCGGTCGCGCCGATTCTCCGGCCCAGCCCCGGGCTGAGAGACGCCTGCCCATAAAAGATCCCATGATATGTAATGGTAAAGTTGCCATGCCCCAGATGACCATAGGCTGCTTTCCCCTTTGAGGGGGAGGGCTCACTCGTGGTGATTTAACCTGAGGATCACCACACCTCAGGCGATTGACAAGGCAGCAGTCCAGGGGGAGGAGACATGGGCGGAGCCAAGGGTGGAGCCCTGTACAAACTCCTAAGCATTCCCAGCGCCACTCCCCCTAGTGGTCGGGCAACGCAACTGCGCTTACAAATGCATGGCTTCGTGAGTAACCTCTGCCGGTACGGGAACTGAACCCATGCTGCTGGCTTCGCTCTGCATCAAGAAGCAGCTGTCTAGTATCTATGTAACTGGACTAGTAATCTAGATACCTAAAGGGTCTGCTGTGGCTCAGTGCTAGCATTCTCGCCGAAGGTTCTGGGTTCAAATCCTCCTCCAGAGCCCACAAGAAGAACCTATCTCATTCACCCCCCCCTGTAGCCTGCACTGCCATTCAGTTAGATCATGACAGATCTGAACCACAACTCCATTGACCTGTCTTAGCTCTGTGTCTCTTCATATCCGATAAAGGGAGAAAAGCTGATGATCCAGGAGAGAGTTTTATGTGAGTTGGAACTTTTACAATGGTAGCAGAAGATGGTTGCTGCTTGTAAATAAAAGATTGGAAACCAAGCATTCTTCAGCCAAAAGATTGTGGCTGTGATTTTGCGGTCGCAATAACACTATCGCAAATGGCGAAATGGGGGCAAAATATCGCAAATGGCGAAATGGGGGCAAAATATCGCAAATGGCGAAATGGGGGCAAAATATCGCCAGACTCAGAAAACAAGCATCTCGCTGATAAGGTCCTGGGTGGAATTCTCCGCAGCCCGACGGCGAGATCGGGATCGGCGATCGGGTGGAGAACGGCCTCGAACGCTGAAATCACGATCGGCGATCGGGTGGAGAATGGCCTCCGATGCCGGAATTGGGATCGGCGATCGGGTGGGCCGAAGTCCTGGTCATGCCGGCATAAATTGAACCACCTTTTTAACGGCGTCAACCAGTCATGCTGGTCTGCGAACGGACCGAGCATCCGATGCCCCCCCGACATCTGGTGTTGTCAGTCCTGGAGGCCCGCCCTGGTATCAACAAGGGTCGGCAAGTTTGCAGCCATGGAGCTCAGGGAGCTGCCCATCCCTGTATGTGTCTGGGCGACGCCGGCCAGCACCTGGGCAATGGCGCCGATGCCCTCAGCGATGGCCTGCTGAGACTGGGCCACGGCCTGCTGGGACTGGGCCATGGCCTGCTGGGACCGCGCCATGGCCTGCAGAGACTGGGCCATGGCCTGCTGAGACTGAGCAATGGCCTGCTGAGACTGGGCCATGGCCTGCAGAGACTGGGCCATGGCCTGCTGAGACTGGGCCATTGCCTGCTGAGACTGGGCCACGGCCTACTGGGACTGGGCCATGGCCTGCTGAGACTGAGCAATGGCCTGCTGAGACTGGGCCATGGCCTGCAGAGACTGGGCCATGGCCTGCTGAGACTGAGCAATGGCCTGCAGAGACTGGGCCATGGCCTGCAGAGACTGGGCCATGGCCTGCTGAGACTGAGCAATGGCCTGCTGAGACTGGGCCATGGCCTGCAGAGACTGGGCCATTGCCTGCTGTGACTGGGCCACGGCCTGCTGGGACTGGGCCATGGCCTGCTGGGACTGGGCCATGGCCTGCTGAGACTGGGCCACGGCCTGCTGAGACTGAGCCATGGCCTGCTGAGACTGGGCCACGGCCTGCTGAGACTGGGCCACGGCCTGCAGAGACTGGGCCACTGCTTGCTGAGACTGGGCCACGGCCTGCAGAGACTGGGCCATGGCCTGCAGAGACTGAGCCATGACGTTGAGCACCTCTGCGATCTGCTGTTGGCTCTGGCTCATGGCTGCCTGTGAGAGGGCAGCCATGTCCTGGGGCACGGACGCCACCTGCACGGAAAGTCCCAGGCCTTGCATACTGCTCCCCATGTCTGACACCGTCGCACCCATTGCCTCCACCGCGGATGCCACCCATGCGGTGTCGGCCTGGGTGGCACGCATGACCGGCACCACTCCCAGCTCCTGGACGCGGGTGGACTCCTCCACCTGAGTCTGCAGCCGCCACATGCCGGCCGCCACCCCCTTTGATCGTCCCTTGGTCGGTGACTACATCGGGTCTATGGGTGGGTGTGGTAACTCCAGGAACCCGGGAACCATGTGGGCTGCAGATGGTTGCCTGCGCCGGGCTGCCCTCCGACCGCCTGGCCCCTCAGCTGCTCCTGCCTCCACCTGCTGTACCGGGACGGCTGTGTTGTGCGACCAGTTAGTGTCCCAGATGCCTCATCACTAAAGTGCCCGCCCGAGGTGAGTTGTCTCTGCGATGGTGGAGGGTGTAGGAGATAGCAGTGGCGTAGTGTCGTGCTCCTCATCTGGCCCGAAGTCCGGGGTCCCCTGGAGTGGTGATTCCTGTCCATACGCCCCCTGTGTGTGGGTGTCGTGTGCGTCGGTGTCCTGTGTGTCGGTGTCCTGTGTGTCGGTGTCCTGTGTGTCGGTGTCCTGTGTGTTAGGGTCTTGTGTGTCGGTGTCCTGTGTGTCGGTGTCCTGTGTGTCGGTGTCCTGTGTGTTAGGGTCCTGTGTGTCGGTGTCCTGTGTGTCGGTGTCCTGTGTGTCGGTGTCCTGTGTGTTAGGGTCCTGTGTGTCGGTGTCCTGTGTGTCGGTGTCCTGTGTGTCGGTGTCCTGTGTGTTAGGGTCCTGTGTGTCGGTGTCCTGTGTGTTAGGGTCCTGTGTGTCGGTGTCCTGTGTGTCAGTGTCCTGTGTGTCGGTGTCCTGTGTGTTAGGGTCCTGTGTGTTAGGGTCCTGTGTGTCGGTGTCCTGTGTGTCAGTGTCCTGTGTGTCGGTGTCCTGTGTGTCAGTGTCCTGTGTGTCGGTGTCCTGTGTGTCGGTGTCCTGTGTGTCAGTGTCCTGTGTGTCAGTGTCCTGTGTGTCGGTGTCCTGTGTGTCAGTGTCCTGTGTGTCGGTGTCCTGTGTGTCAGTGTCCTGTGTGTCAGTGTCCTGGGTGTCAGTGTCCTGTGTGTTAGGGTCCTGTGTGTCAGTGTCCTGTGTGTCAGTGTCCTGTGTGTCGGTGTCCTGTGTGTCGGTGTCCTGTGTGTCGGTGTCCTGTGTGTCAGTGTCCTGTGTGTCAGTGTCCTGTGTGTCGGTGTCCTGTGTGTCGGTGTCCTGTGTGTCGGTGTCCTGTGTGTCAGTGTCCTGTGTGTCAGTGTCCTGTGTGTCGGTGTCCTGTGTGTTAGGGTCCTGTGTGTTAGGGTCCTGTGTGTCGGTGTCTCGTGCACCAGTGTCGTATGCGTCAGTGTCCTGTGTGTCGGTGTCCTGTGTGTCAGTGTCCTGTGTGTCAGTGTCCTGTGTGTTAGGGTCCTGTGTGTCAGTGTCCTGTGTGTCGGTGTCCTGTGTGTCGGTGTCCTGTGTGTCAGTGTCCTGTGTGTCGGTGTCCTGTGTGTCGGTGTCCTGTGTGTCGGTGTCCTGTGTGTCGGTGTCCTGTGCGTCAGTGTCCTGTGTGTTAGGGTCCTGTGTGTCGGTGTCTCGTGCATCAGTGTCATGTGCGTCAGTGTCCTGGGTCGGCTGCGACGGGGCCCTGTTGCTGTGGCTGCCCTCCGTGTCGCTGGGTGTGGCCCGCCGGCGTCGCCACACTCGCACTAGATGGGGGCAGCGTCCACCTGGTACTCCGGGTCTGTCCCTGGCTCATGGGGGCCCGGGCATGTCCTGGGGACAGTCAGCATCCGCAGGGACCTGTGGGTCGACGTTTGGTCCTGCAATACACAATACAGCATACATGGTTCGACACGCAGACGGGGATGGGGGAAGGGAGGATATGGGGGAAGGGGGTATGTGGGGGAAGGGGGGATATTGGGGAAGGGGGGATGGGGAAAGGAGGGATATGGGGGAAGGAGGATATGGGGAAGGAGTATATGGGGGAAGGGGGGATATGGGGGAAGGGGGAGGCAGTGGGGGGTCTCTGTTGGTGGTGTATCCTCTGCATCCGCAACCTGCCGGTCGTCGGGTCCACCTGCAAGGTCCAGGGCCCTCTCTTCATGAATGGTGAGTGGTCGCAGTTCGGGTGGACCCCCTCCGGTCCCCTCACGCTTCCGGTTGTTGTGAGCGCGCTTCTCTTGTGGGGAGGCGGGAGGGTGGCAGGGATAAAGGGCAACAGTGTTAGGCAGACATATACATGCAGCCCAGCGGTTGTGTGTACGTTGGCAGAGGTTCACAACCCATCCTGCCAATGCCGCCTGCATGGGTGGGTTCAGCCATGTCGGTTTCGCCTAGGGTGTGTCGCCCATCGGGGGTGGGGGGGGTACTCACCCTGGCTGCCCAGACAAGGTCATTGACCTTCTTGTGACACTGGCACCCTGGTACTGCCCCCTGCAATACCCCCCAGCACTATGTCCTGACACTGTCCCCTGGCAGTGCCCCCTAACTTCCTGGCACTGCTCCCTCTCACTGCCCTTGGCCCCCTGGCATTGCTCCTGGCATCCTGGCACTGCCCTCAATTGGGGTTCCTCTTGTAGTTTGGGGGGGGGGGGGGTTCCCCTTTTGTTTGTGACTAGGTTCCTGTTTTTCCATTATAAATTGGAAGTGCGCCCCAATCTCAGGATTCACGGTTGCTGGCTTTTTCCAGCTCCATCCCTGGTCACCGTGCAGTCCATAACCCCGACTATATCATACCCACTTACATCGATTTGCGTGATTAATTCATTCACTTTATTAAGAACCCTTGACTTTTTAACATTCCTTGTCCCATTCCCATCATTTTTCTCTGTGGCTCTGGATGATTCTGGCCCTTGGTTTCTCTGCCTATCCCTTTTCTTATTCCACTTTCTGTCTTTGTTTTTGTTCTTATTTCCTCCTCCTCTCGACTGCATGCATAGGTTCCAATCTGATGCACGATCAATTACACAAAGACGAGAGTTGGATGTAATCGTGGCTTTATTACACTAAGGTGTGCGGCCTCCTACAGCAGCTGGTGAAATGGCTGCTGTATGGGGAGCACACATATTTATACTCCGCCTACTGGGCAGAGCTAGCAGGCAGGGACTACCCCCGTACCTATAGTACAGGGCCTTACCACAAAACACCTACACCGACATCCTCTATATACAATATATACATCAGTGGTGACTACCACACCATCCTCCTGCCATTTTAGTTTAAACCCTCCCCAACCACGCTGGCAAATACTACCCCATAAACATGAGTTCCGGTACTGCCTAGGTGTAACCCGTCCAGTTTGTACTGGTCCCACCTCCCTCAGAACTGATCTCAATGCCCAGGAATCTGAAACCTTCCCCCTCACACCATCTCTTCAGCCACACATCCATCTGATATATCCTGCTATTTCTACTCTGACTAGCATGTGTCACTGGTAATAATCCTGAGATCGCTACCTTTGAGGTCCTACTTTTAAACTTACTTCTAGATTCTGCTTTTAGGACCTCATCCTAGGGCAGCACGGTAGCATAGCGGTTAGCACAATTGCTTCACAGCTCCAGGGTCCCAGGTTCGATTCCGGCTTGGGTCACTGTCTGTGCGGAGTCTGCACATTCTCCCCGTGTGTGCGTGGGTTTCCTCCGGGTGCTCTGGTTTCCTCCCACAGTCCAAAGATGTGCAGGTTAGGTGGATTGACCATGCTAAATTGCCCTTAGTGTTCAAAATTGCCCTTAGTGTTGGGTGGGGTTACTGGGTTATGGGGATAGGGTGGAGGTGTTGACCTTGGGTAGGGTGCTCTTTCCAAGAGCCAGTGCAGACTCGATGGGCCGAATGGCCTCCTTCTGCACTGTAAATTCTATGATAATCTATGAATCCCTTTTTTTAACCTATACCGTTTGTACCAATGTGTACCATGGCCACTGGTTAGTCGTGTGAGTCCATCTTCTTCTGAGTGAAATGGTAAGCTGTGGCCCATCTGGCCCTGGGCAAAAGATCACAGTAAAAGATCCAATTACACTATTTCAAAGTAGAACAAAGATGTTCTCCCATGTATTCATACCTATATTTATCCCCTGACCAAAATCACTAAAACAGATTGTCTGCTCATTGTCACACTGTTCCTGATGGCACCTTGATGATCCTAAATTACACTAGTGCCTACATTTCAATAGTGTTGGTGACAAGATGCTTCCTGAGGTTGTGCAAGTGTGTAATCTAAATGCTGCAGGATTGAAAGCTTCATGGAAAAACCTGGCAACTCTTGTGGTCGCTGCCTGTGGTAAAAAGGAGTAGTCGAAAATCATTGCTTTGCTGAAAAAGAGACATGCTGTTGAAGCTTTTCACCTTACACTCATCAGGATAGTTTACAAGACTACCAAATTTCAATGGGAACAACAGTTTATACCACATGAGAAGAATTTCAATGCCAGTGTTATCCCAGATATGCGGGCTAAATGTCCCAACAACCAGTGGATCTTATCAAACAGTGCACCTCTTCAGCTCTTCGCAACAGGTGAAGTACTGAGATGCAAAATTCAGATCATAGTGTTCAACATTCAATGTGATTCTGCAATTGGACACACTTATTAAACAATCTTGATTATGCTAACAATTACACTAAGAATTAATTTAAGATTATCAGTCAGCCGTGTAGCATGGCTTACTTATACATGCTTGAAGTTATTTATATTCAGACACTGCACTCTGTCCATTGCAAACAAAAATACCATTGCACTGTTTTTTTCTACCAACTTGGGGGACAGCCATTCTCTGCTTCATTCCTCATGAAAATGCTTTGACAAATGGGAGTCGAAGTGCCTGGTTTGAATTTGAACAATTGCTTGGTAGTTAACTGTTTCATGCTGTATTCTCCATGTATTCTCCATGGCAACGCCTCTACCAGTCGGAATCCATTTGCCGACCAATCAGCACCCTCTTCTCATGCAGTATAAATTATTGTTCTCTTTGAGATTTGATGTTCTTGCAAATCAGTCCTGACTGGTGCAAGATGCAAAATTTCAACAGCATGTCTCATTTTCAGTGATGCTCAAGTGCTACCGAGTGACTAAAATCACTGCTCAATGTAATCCCCAACCCTGTTCTGTGTGGTCATTCTCTCTCAAATGACCTAGAAGAGGGCGCAGAAGGATGGGTGAGTAAATTTGCAGACGACACTAAAGTAGGTGGAGCTGTAGACAGTGCGGAAGGATGTTGCAGGTTACAGAGGGACATAGATAAGCTGCAGAGCTGGGCTGAGAGGTGGCAAATGGAGTTTAATGTGGAGAAAGGTGAGGTGATTCACTTTGGAAAGAATAACAGGAATGCGGAATATTTGGCTAATGGTAAAATTCTTGGTAGTGTGGATGAGCAGAGGGATCTTGGTGTCCATGCACATAGATCCCTGAAAGTTGCCACCCAGGTTGATAGGGTTGTGAAGAAGGCCTATGGTGTGTTGGCCTTTATTGGTAGAGGGATTGAGTTCCGGTGCCATGAGGTCATGTTGCAGTTGTACAAAACTCTAGTACGGCCGCATTTGGAGTATTGCGTACAGTTCTGGTCGCCTCATTATAGGAAGGAAGTGGAAGCTTTGGAACGGGTGCAGAGGAGATTTACCAGGATGTTGCCTGGTATGGAGGGAAAATCTTATGAGGAAAGGCTGATGGACTTGAGGTTGTTTTCGTTAGAGAGAAGAAGGTTAAGAGGTGACTTAATAGAGGCATACAAAATGATCAGAGGGTTAGATAGGGTGGACAGCGAGAGCCTTCTCCCGCGGATGGGGGTGGCTAGCACGAGGGGACATAGCCTTAAATTGAGGGGTAATAGATATAGGACAGAGGTCAGAGATGGGTTTTTTACGCAAAGAGTGGTGAGGCCGTGGAATGCCCTACCTGCAACAGTAGTGAACTCGCCAACATTGAGGGCATTTAAAAGTTTATTGGATAAGCATATGGATGATAAGGGCATAGTGTAGGTTAGATGGCCTTTAGTTTTTTTCCATGTCGGTGCAACATCGAGGTGGGAAGGGCCTGTACTGAGCTGTATCGTTCTATGTTCTATGTTCTAAATGTCTTTCTTCTGGCAACACTATCGTAGCCACTTCTTTTCTAAACTCTCCTTTCATTCCAAAAAAATTGCATTTTCTCCTCCCTCCATTTCCTCAATCATGTTGTTGTCAGCTCCTATCACAACACCCCGCCCTTTCAAGCACTTGCTGGCTCGCTCCCTGTCCTTCAGTGCATTGATTTCAAGATCCTCATGCTTGTTTTCAAATCCCTCTGCAGCTCTATTCCTTCAACCTCAATGTCCCCTGTCACACGTCTGACCCTGACCTGCCATTTGATCCACGGTCCCTCTGCTTATTCAACCCTTCCGTCACTCTCCCCACACCCTCGTGCATCATTCTCTCTGAATCATGCCAGCTTGCCACTTCCCTAAATTATTTTGAAGCTTCTTTTTTAAAAAACTATCCTTGCAACATCATTTTTATTCAATTCCCTTCATTTCTTTTCACCTCCGTTTCATGCTATTGTTAAATGCCCTGAGGTGTTCCAATACGTGACAGGTTCTATTGTTATTCTATTGTTGTTAAAGTTGACTCTTACCCAACGCTGGGTGCAGGCCTCTTGGGGAGAGGAGTAGTAGTTTTTGTGATCCTACGTATACCATTATAAACCAGTCGTTTATTTCTACCCTACCGTGTGTTCCTGTTGTCTCTCACATTCAGGTTCTACAACCACCTCCGGACATACACCCCTCCAATACCTCCGTCGGCCTCCTGTGCATCCCTGATCTTCATCACCTGATCTTCGTTTTTAAGGAACCTCGAAGAGATCTCCCTGAGATCAGCAGGGTTGAGCTTCCGTTATCCCAGGCAAACTGCGCACTTGATCTTTTTTTCTTTTTTTATTGACCGGTAAAGCTTAAAAAAACTTTGGCTCTGCACAAAAAGTGAACATTGGGGGAGGCTGACATTGTTCTCAGCTGTGACCTGCGCCCTGACAGGACTGTGTTTGCTTTCCAGAGAGGAAGAAAATGGAAGGAAAATGGGAATGTAATTCTGGAAAACAAGATGGCACTATAGGTGATGTCTTTTCTTTGATATCTATTTACACTGGTTCAACTGTTAGAAATCTGCAATCTTGTCATGAGCCACTTTAACAGAATGCCCCTGTCTTTGATTATATTGAAATAGAGCTGTTTGGACCCCAACTCCCCACTTCTCAGATTGTGAAATCAATTTCAATCAGCATCGAATGTAATATTATCAAATGTCAACGGCTACAGCTGTATACTTTGAAAATTATCTCTGACAGCTTCTTGTTGACTTAATTAAGTGCACAAAAAGTCAAAATATCTGAATCGTTGCCTTTTCTTTCGCTTCGTAGCACCTATTGACAGGCCCAAAATGATTGCCTTCAAGCTTTTATTGATAGGGCTGGTGTGGTATTGAAATAATTCCTAAGCAGATAAATCACATTTAGATTTGTTTGTAATTGAGGAGAATTGATTGGAATGGAGCTGAGGTCTCAGAGAGGCCTCAATCCTCAGAGGATTTGCGGGGGGAATCGAGAATTCCGAGGGCCTGTTGGAAGGATAGATAAAGCTCTAATTATTTGTCCAACTGAGGGTGACCCTTCTTTTTGAGGCTCCTTTGTCACAGTTAAAGGCTGCA
The DNA here is from genome assembly GCF_902713615.1 of Scyliorhinus canicula. NCBI lineage: Eukaryota > Metazoa > Chordata > Chondrichthyes > Carcharhiniformes > Scyliorhinidae > Scyliorhinus > Scyliorhinus canicula. The sequence goes on along the minus strand of NC_052148.1, from coordinate 45,043,047 downwards.
CATGGACTGCACTACAGGAGGAAAAGAATAACTTGCATTTATATAGCACCTTTCATGGGCGGCATGGTGGCACAGTGGTTAGCAACATTGCTTCACAGCTTCCAGGTCCCAGGTTCGATTCCTGCTTGGGTCACTGTCTGTGTGGAGTCTGCACGTTCTCCCCGTGTCTGCGTGGATTTCCTCCGGGTGCTCCGGTTTCCTCCCACAAGTCCCGAAAGACGTGCTTGTAAGGTGAATTGGACATTCTGAATTCTCCCTCTGTGTACCCGAACAGGCGCTGGGTTGTGGCGATGAGGGGATTTTCACAGTGTTAATGTAAGCCTACTTGTGACAATAATAAAGATTATAGATTATTATTATTACATCCCAGACTCCATTGCAGCTAATTAAGTACTTTTGAAATTTAGGAAATGACACAGCCCATTTACACATGGAAAGGTCCCACATCAGAGAATCTGCCTTTGTTATATTAGTGAAGGGCGAACATTGACTGGAACGCAGGAGGGAACTCCTCTCTTCTTCAGAATAATTCTATGGGGCGGGATTCTCCGATCCCCCTGCCGGGTCGGATAATCGCCGGGGGTCAGCGTGAATCCCGCCCCCGCCGTTCTCTGAAATCTCTGGCCCCCCCAAAAATTGCTCCAGCGTGAATCGCGTCGCCCGCCTCGGAGAATGGCGGGGACCGGCACGACTCAACGGGCCCCAGGGCCGCTCGAATTCTCCGGCCTGCGATGGGCCTAAGTCCTGCCCATTTTTTGCCAGTCCCACCAGCGTAAATTGGAGTAAGTCCATACCGGCGGGACCTGGCGGCACGGGCGGCCTCCGGGGTTCTTGGGGGGGGCGCGGGGGGATCTGGCCCTGGGAGGTGCTCCTACGGTGGCCTGGCCCGTGATCGGGGCCCACCGATCTGCAGGCGGGCCTGTGCCGTGGGGGAACTCTATTGTTCCGCACCGGTGGCTGTAGCAGTCTGCCATTGCCGGTGCGGAAACGAAGCCCTCTGCGCATTTGTGGGGATGACGCCAGCACACGCTGGCGCTCCCGCGCATGCGCCAACTCGCGGAGGCCCTTCAGCGCCGGTTGGTATGGCGCCAAGCCCCTTTCCCGCCGGCGGGGCGCAAACCACTCCGAGGCGGGCCTAGCCCCTGAAGGTGCGGACGCCGGAGTGGTTCACGCCACTCCTCGGCTCCGGGACCCCCCTCCCCGTCGGGTAGGGGAGAATCCCGCTTGAGAAGTCAGGTAAGGTCTTGGTTTCACATCTCACCTGAAAGAGCTAACAATGTTTAAGGTCAATTCAAAAGCAGATAATAATGGAGAATATAGTGGGTCATGGCATGAGTTCATAGTTTGTTGAATGAATTATGAAAATATATCAAAATCTTAAATAACTTTGTATTTTTTAAAATTCAATTCATAAGGTGCGGACGGCACGGTGGCACAATGGTTAGCACTGAGACCCGAGTTCAATTCCAACCTTGGGTGATTGTCTGTGTGGAGTTTGCACGTTATCCCCGTGTCTGCGTGGGTTTCCTTCGGGTGCTCCGGTTTCCTCCCACTGTCCACAGATGAGCAGGTTAGGTGGATTAGCTGTGCTAAAATTGCAACTTAGTGTCCTACATTATGCAAGTTAGGTGGGGTTATGGGGTTACAGGGCTAGGGTGGGGGAGTGAGCCTGAGTGGGGTGCTCTTTCCAAGGGTCGGTGCAGACCCGATGGGCCAAATGGCCTTCTTCTGCACTGTGGGGATTCCATGGATTCTTCTATGGATTCTTCATTGGCAAGGCGAACATTTATTACTCATCCCTGTCTCACATTCTGGAGGGCAGCTAAGACTCAGTCACATTGCTGTAGGTCTGGAGTCACATGTAAACAAGGCTTCCCGTGCCAGCCTCCCCGAACAGGCGCCGGAAGGTGGCGACTAGGGGCTTTTCACAGTAACTTCGTTTGAAGCCTACTTGTGACAATAAGCGATTTTCATTCCTTTCCGAAAGGATATTAATGAACCAACTGGGTTTTCATAAGCATCCAGAAGTTGCATGGTGACTATTACTGATGGTGTATTTAATTAACGGAATTTTAATTCCTCAGCTGCTGTGGTGGGTTTGATGCCATGGCTCCAGATGACGAGCCCATCATGCTTTCCATCACTATGCAGAGATTCAAGTGGGAAAAATTAACAGCAATAAATGAGGCCGACGATAGTATTTCCAAAAGCAAAGTGGTAACATCACGGGACTAGTAATGTAGAGATGCAGGCTAATACTTGGGGGAACTTGGGTTCAAATCCCATCATAGCAGCTTGTGGAATTTGAATTTAATTAATAAAACTCCAGTCCATCAAACCATTGTCAATTGTTCTTAAAACCCTTCCGATGTCCTTCAGGGAAGGAAATCTGCCATCGTTACCTGGTCTGGCCTACAAATGACTTCAGACCCACAGCAATGTGGTTGACTCCTCAGTTGACATAGTGGTATCAAACTGCGACAATGTCTAAAACCAGGATTGAAACTGGACATATCTGCGATGCATTACAAAAACTAAGGGCGGGATTCTCTGGCTGGGCCCGCCCGGCGACAAGAAACTCCCGTCCAAGGTCAACGGACCATTCCATGGTCCGGGTCCCGCTCGTGACGATCTTGCGACGGGCGGGGCGGAATCCAGGCCTGATTGATTTCTGTGGCGAGAACAGCCTCTTTGTTTCTCAGGAAGGATGGGTTTGTGATACCTGCTTGGCTGCAGGATATAGGCCTGGGATATAAGGAGATGCACATATCAGGCAAGGGGATTTCTTTGCTGCTCTTTCCAATCAATATGCTAACAATTGCACTGCTACTTCAGGGTTTCAGTGTCGAACAGAATGGCTGCCTACTCAAGCTTATTGTCCTTCAGCTATTGCCCAGCCCACGCCACTTTTAATATAAATCAGATATATATAATTTATCCAAACTCCACACATCAAAAGTTCACTAACATTTCAGGAATATTACAGCCATTACAAGGTCACTGTGATTCTATGCATCTAATATGCAGGAGGGTTGTCCATGTCTTATTGATATGTCTGGGTTGTTTGAAGGCCTGCGTCTGTTCCTTTTCTTTGTGAGGATCTGTACTTATTTAAATATTACTTATTATGCCTCTGTAAAGTGCTCCAGGTGTTTTGTATATAAAGTGTTCGACATCAAGTAATGAATCTGGGCACAAATCCTGGCTATCATTCAATATTTTGCAATGTCATTTCTTTTTACCTGTTTTTAAAATGACCTCGAAGATATTGTGAAAATGATCTCGTGTCCTGTTCCTACCAGGAGGCCTGCTGACGTGATATGTTACCCTCGTCTGCCTTGCGTCATGCTCACACATCCGCTGTAGCTCCTCTGCAAACGCTCTGTGACGTCCAGCATCCAACTACCCCTTGGTCGACCCCTCCTTCTGTTGCCCTCCAGATTGCCCTCTTGCAGAGATTTCTGTAGCTTTTCTGGTCTAATCAAATGGCTGACATTTCCTAGAACTCACGATTTAGGGTTCATTTTGCTCTTCAGTTTCAAAAGGTCCATATATTGAATTTTTCGCATGCATCTTGGCATCCACATTTCAAAGACCTCTATTTTCTTCCACAAACCTTGTTTATTGCCCAGGTTTTTAAGGCATACAGGAAACTGGATAAATTGGGCGCAGTTCTTTGCTTCACAACACCGCAAACATGAATTGCGGTCGGGCGGAGAATCAGGCGCCCACGCCAAAATCGAGGTCTGTGCCTGGATCCAGTTCGGGAGCCATGCTTCAATCCCTCCCTGTTGGCGACAAGGAGGTTTGTGCCCTGTATCAGCAGGACATGCAAAACCAACATTTGCATGCATTTAAATATATTTAGCACGTTGTAGTAATCCACGGGAGGCAGGAGTTCCATCACCACACCAATATTTATTTACAATAACGATATTACAGGAGCAGCTACAAATAGTGCTGCTAGCAGTCCAGTCAACTTAAGACTGGCTCACAAGCCTACACAGGTAATTAAATGGGCCCCCTCAATGAGCTATCATTGAGGGAGTTCATACTCCAATTGGCCAACCAATAAAGCCAATTGGAGTTCATTACACACGTTTAACCCACTGTGCTCCAGGCCTCTGCGATGCTGTGCCCCTCTCAGGAGGAAGTCGCGCGAGCTCGATTTACTAAAGGTATTTATAAACGAGGACTGGGCATTGTTGCTGCTGAAGGGGAGAAAGAAGGTAATCAAAGTTTTAAAAACTGTTAAAATGGTACAGCTTGCTGGGGTGTGACTGCCAGAGCCGGGAGGAGTAGTGGGGAGCTACTTGGTGATTTATCCGTGGATTAGGGATGTCCCTCTCGGGATCGGGGTGACCTGGCTTAGATGGCCATTGCTGCTGTATTTGTTTTAAATGCACTCATTTAGTACAAATTACAGGCCTCTGACTGTTCACTCGGCTGACTGCTCATTGTATTCTGTAAATGGTGACAGAGCCTCTGGTCATTTGGGAGCCCACCCAGGCTACCCCTCCGAAAACCCTCAGACCCCAGCAGACCCATCAATGGAATGGACATGGCCAAGCTCAATCAGTGACACACCAGGTGCTGCCTCTCCTCAGTTCACTCATCTGAAGCACAGCCCCACTGCAGGGGAAGCAGGGGAATAGCAAAGCTCACCCCAACCAATGGACACATGCACCGTGGTTGTTGGCACCCTCCCTGGTACACTGCCCCTCTCAGGACAGAGGCCTCACCAGCCACACTATCAGCTAGCCCACCCCTTAGGACCATCAGCTGTCTCCAAGCCCTGCCTGCCCACCACGTCCCTGCTCCCATCCATCCTGCCCCAATCAGGTTTTCACAAACAGGCCCCACAAGACACTCCCAGCAGATGCACACTTCCCTGCCTCACCCCCATCTGTAGGACCTGCCCACACTCAAGCCTCTAAGCATGTTATTAGGTGATTAGTGACACACAGTGACCCTCTTCACCGCTCAACCAGGTGTGATCTGCTGGCGAGGTAACACAGAGCCCACCCAGTGAGGACACCCACAGTAGACCCCACTGGGCAGACAGGACAGAGCTTATCGCTGACAAGGGTTTCAACAGCCACCGGTACCCCTGTTGACAGAGACAGGCGGTGGGGATAGAGGCTCCCCGGTGCCACTCACTGATGGGGACGATTGCAGTGTGGAAGGCAACATATCGGGCAGAACGGCTGAGGGGTGGGGTGGGTTTGTGGAGGACATGTGGAGGGTGGATCTGAAATGCAGCTCAGGGTCACAATGTAGTCTGTTGGATCTGGATGGGTAAGAGAATACTCATCTTGCTGACATGTCTTCTCTTATCGCCCCCCCTGCAGAGAATGAATTTCGGAGTACAGCCAGGAATGCTCGCTATCTATCTGGCCGCAGCTACCATTGGAGATGCATGGAGGCTGGAGGCACAGGGCCTGCTCGGGGAGGACCCAGCACCAGAGGAGCCTGCCCCAGAAGAGCAGGGGCCAGCCGGTGAGGCTCGAGTGCTGGCTGTCAACAGGCCGAGGAGGAGGTGAAAAGGAGGCGTCGCATCAGGGCACATTTATATTGTCGGCATAAGTCCTTCAAGGAGCTGCTGTTAACTTGGGCCACCAAAGATTTTGGCACCAGGGAGATCGTGCACCATCTGTGTCAGATGGTGGCGTAACTGGCACTTGGTGGGTATGGAGGAAGATACCCGCTCCTGGTGGTCGTCAAGGTGACATTCATGTCTCTGGGTCTTTCCAGGCGCTCAGCAGGACCTGTCTGGGATCTCTCAGATATCCGTACACAAGTGCATCCGCACTGTAATGGATACCCTTTGCATCCGGGCAGCAGACTATGTAAACTTCAGTCTGGACCAGCTACACTGGGATGCCTGAGCAGTAGGATTTGCTGCCATCGCAGGCACACCCAAGGTCCAGAAGTGATGGATGGCACACGGGTCCCCCTACAAGCACCGGCTCATCAGGGGAAGGGCTTCATCAATTGGAAGGGCTTCCACTCCCTGAATGTGCTGTTGGTATGTGACCACCAGCTGTACATCATTTTTCAAAAAATGTTTTTATTAAAGTTTTTACATTTTATACACTGTACATTCAGCAAGGGTATATGCGTCGGTTACAATATTACAATGTACAAGTCATTTCCCTCCTTCTCGATCCACCACCCGCCATACCCCTGATCCCTCCCCCTTGCTTCAGGGCCCTTTCCTGGGTCACTTGCTGTAGGTGTGTGCAGTGTTTTTCCCTCCCCTTCCCTCTTTGTTGGCAATTGGCCTCACCCCTTTCTCCTCCCCTCTCCCCATTCTATTTTCAGCATTTCTTTGGGGGTTCTGTTTCGTGTGGCCTTGTTCTGAGCCCCCAGAGTCTGTATCGGCCATTTTCCAGACTCCACCTCTTCTCTCTCTGGCCTCCCCCAACGCCCCCCCCCCCCCCCCCCCCCCCCCCTTCCCTGACTGTTCGCTGTAGTCTTGTTGGCTCCCATGTGCTCTCCCCCTCCCCTCGCTCTATTGGCTAATGGCCTCGAACAGGTCCTGGAATAAGTTGGTGAATGGCCTCCACGCTTTGTGGAAGGCAGCCTCTGACCCTCAGATAGTAAATTGGATCTTCTTCAGGTGGAGAAATTCCAATAGATCTGCCAGCCAGTCTACAGCTGTGGGTGGTGTTGCTGATCGCCAGCCGAGCAGGATTCTCCAGCGGGCAATTAGGGAAGCAAAAGCAAGGGCATCGACCCTCTTCCCCATGAGTAGTTCTGTCTGGTCCGATACCCCAAAGACTGCCACTCTTGGATACGGCTCCACTCTCACCCCTACAACCTTGGATATCACCTCAAAGACAGCTGTCCAGAACACGACAAGTCTGGGGCAGGCCCAGAACATGGAGGCTTGGTTGGCCGGGCCTCCCTGGCACCATTTATATTTGATGTGGAGATGCCGGCGTTGGACTGGGGTGAGCACAGTAAGAAGTCTTACAACACCAGGTTAAAGTCCAACAGGTTTGTTTCAAACACGAGCTTTCGGAGCACGGCTCCTTCTTCAGGTGAATGGAAAGGCTTGTTCCTTTCACCTCTTTAACCTGGAGTTACCTCTCTCTCTGCATCTTTGATGATTTGATTGCCTGCAGGTGCTCGCATTCCGGGGCATCTCTGACTGTGTCTATATAAACATTTCTGGAACAAGCCTTTCCATTCACCTGAAGAAGGAGCCGTGCTCCGAAAGCTCGTGTTTGAAACAAACCTGTTGGACTTTAACCTGGTGTTGTAAGACTTCTTACCATTTATATTTGTCCTCGTAAGCCAGGAAGAACCTGCTCATTCGGGTTCTTGCCACTTTCAGCTGCATGAGGCTGGGCCTTGCGTAGGAGGAGGTGGGGTTGGCATTCTCAGTGCTTCGCTGCAGATTCCCAACCTATTTCCGTCCCTAACCCTTCCTCCCATTTTTCTCGTGTTACACCCACTGGGGAGTGTGTTCTTTCTAATACCGGTACGGTAGCACAGTGGATAGCACAGTTGGTTCGATTCCCGGTTTGGGTCAGTGTCTGTTCGGAGTCTGCACATTCTCCCCGTGTCTGCGTGGGTTTCCTTCGGATGCTCCGGTTTCCTCCCAGAATCCAAAGATGTGCAGGTTAGGTGGATTGGCCATGCTAAATGGCCCTTAGTGTCCAAAAAAATGTGAGATATAGAACATAGAACATAGAACACTACAGCGCAGTACGGGCCCTTCGGCCCTCGATGTTGCGCCGACCTGTGAAACCATCTGAAGCCTATCTGACCTACACTATTCCATTTTCATCCATGTGTCTATCCAGTGACCACTTAAATGCCCTTAAAGTTGGCGAGTCTACTACTGTTGCAGGCAGGGCGTTCCACACCCCTACCACTCTCTGAGTAAAGAAACTGCCTCTGATATCTGTCCTATATCTATCACCCCTCAATTTAAAGCTATGTCCCCTCGTGTTGGTCATCACCATCCGAAGAAAAAGACTCTCACTGTCCACCCTATCTAACCCTCTGACTATCTTGTATGTCTCTATTAAGTCACCTCTCAGCCTTCTCCTCTCTAACGAAAACAACCTCAATTCCCTGAGCCTTTCCTCGTAAGACCTTCCCTCCATACCAGGCAACATCCTAGTAAATCTCCTCTGAACCCTTTCCAAAGCTTCCACATCCTTCCTATAATGTGGTGACCAGAACTGCACGCAGTACTCCAGGTGCGGCCGCACCAGAGTTATGTACAGCTGCAGCATGACCTTGTGGTTCCGAAACTCAATCCCCCTGCTTATAAAGGCTAGCACACCATATGCCTTCTTAACAGCCCTATTAACCTGGGTGGCAACTTCCAGGGATTTATGTACCTGGATGCCGAGATCTCTCTGTTCATCTACACTACCAAGAATCTTGCCATTAGCCCAGTACTCTGCATTCCTGTTACTCCTTCCAAAGTGAACCACCTCACACTTTTCCGCATTAAACTCCATCTGCCACCTCTCAGCCCAGCTCTGCAGCTTATCTATGTCACTCTGTATCCTACAACATCCTTCAGCACTATCCACAACTCCACCGACCTTCGTGTCATCTGCAAATTTACTAACCCATCCTTCTACACCCTCTTCCAGGTCATTTATAAAAATGACAAACAGCAGTGGCCCCAAAACAGATCCTTGCGGTACACCACTAGTAACTGAACTCCAGGATGAACATTTGCCATCAACCACCACCCTCTGTTTTCTTTCAGCTAGCCAATTACTGATCCAAACCGCTAAATCACCTTCAATTCCATACTTTCTTATTTTCTGCAATAGCCTACCGTGGGGAACCTTATCAAACGCCTTACTGAAATCCATATACACCACATCAACAGCTTTACCCTCATCCATCTGTTTGGTCACCTTCTCAAAAAACTCAATAAGGTTTGTGAGGCATGACCTACCCTTCACAAAACCGTGTTGACTATCGCTAATCAACTTGTTCTTTTCAAGATGATTATAAACCCTATCTCTTATAACCTTTTCCAACATTTTACCCACAACCGAAGTAAGACTCACAGGTCTATAATTACCAGGGTTGTCTCTACTCCCCTTCTTGAACAAGGGGACAATATTTGCTATCCTCCAGTCTTCCGGCACTATTCCTGTCGACAAAGACGACATAAAGATCAAGGACAAAGGCTCTGCAATCTCCTCCCTGGCTTCCCAGAGAATCCTAGGATAAATCCCATCTGGCCCAGGGGACTTATCTATTTTGACATTTTCCAAAATTGCTAACACCTCCTCCTTTTGAACCTCAATTCCATCTAGCCTGGTCGACTGAACCTGAGTGTTCTCCTCGACAACATTGTCTTTCTCCAGTGTAAACACTGACGAAAAATATCCATTTAACGCTTCCCCTATCTCCTCTGATTCCACACACAACTTTCCACTACTATCCTTGATTGGCCCTAATCTTACTCGAGTCATTCTTTTGTTCCTGATATACCTATAGAAAGCCTTAGGGTTTTCCTTGATCCTATCCGCCAACGACTTTTCGTGTCCTCTCCTCGCTCTTCTTAACTCTCCCTTTAGGTCCTTCCTGGCTAACTTGTAACTCTCAAGTGCCCTAACTGAGCCTTCATGTCTCATCCTAACATAAGCCTTCTTCTTCCTCTTGACAAGTGCTTCAACTTCCTTAGTAAACCACGGTTCCCTTGCTCGACAACTTCCTCCCTGCCTGACAGGTACATACTTATCAAGGACACGCAGTAGCTGTTCCTTGAAAAAGCTCCACATTTCGATTGTACCCATCCCCTGCAGTTTCCTTCCCCATCCTATACATCCTAAATCTTGCCGAATAGCATCATAATTGCCTTTCCCCCAGCTATAATTCTTGCCTTGCGGTATATACCTATCCCTGCCCATTGCTAAAGTAAACATAACCGAGTTGTGATCACTATCACCAAAGTGCTGACCTACATCTAAATCTAACACCTGGCCGGGTTCATTACCTAGTACCAAATCCAATGTGGCCTCGCCCCTTGTTGGCCTGTCTACATACTGTGTCAGAAAACCCTCCTGCACACACTGCACAAAAACTGACCCATCTATAGTACTCGAACTATAGTATTTCCAGTCAATATTTGGAAAGTTAAAGTCCCCCATAACAACTACCCTGTTACTCTCGCTCCTGTCGAGAATCATCTTTGCAATCCTTTCCTCTACATCTCTGGAACTTTTCGGAGGTCTATAGACAACTCCCAACAGGGTGACCTCTCCTCTACTGTTCCTAACCTCGGCCCATACTACCTCAGTAGACAAGTCCTCAAGCGTCCTTTCTACCGCCGTAATACTTTCCTTGATTAACAATGCCACACCCCCCCTCTTTTACCATCTTCTCTGTTCTTACAGAAACATCTAAATCCTGGAACCTGCAACAACCATTCCTGTCCCTGCTCTACCCATGTCTCAAGAAATCGCCACAACATCGAGATCCCAGGTACCAACCCATGCTGCAAGCTCACCCACCTTATTCCGGATGCTCCTGGCGTTGAAGTAGACACACTTCAAACCAGCGTCCTGCTTGCCGGTGCCCTCTTTCGAACTTTTAACCCTATCCCTGACCTCACTACTCTCAACATCCTGTACACTGGGACTACAATTTAGGTTCCCATCCCCCTGCTGAATTAGTTTAAACCCCCCCGAAGAGCACTAGCAAATCTCCCCCCCAGGATATTGGTACCCCTCTGGTTCAGGTGAAGACCATCCTGTTTGTAGAGGTCCCACCTACCCCAGAATGAGCCCCAATTATCCAGGAAACCAAAACCCTCCCTCCTGCACCATCCCTGTAGCCACGTGTTCAACTCCTCTCTCTCCTTATTTCTCACTTCACTAGCACGTGGCACGGGTAACAACCCAGAGATAACAACTCTGTTTATTCTAGCTCTCAGCTTCCACCCTAGCTCCCTGAATTTCTGTCTCAAATCCCCATCTCTCTTCCTACCTATGTCGTTGGTACCTATGTGGACCACGACTTGGGGCTGCTCCCCCTCCCCCTTAAGGATCCCAAAAACATGATCAGAGACATCACGAACCCTGGCACCTGGGAGGCAACACACCAACCGTGAGTCTCTTTCGTTCCCACAGAACCTCCTGTCTGTTCCTCTAACTATGGAGTCCCCAATGACAAGTGCTCTGTTCCTCTTCTCCCTTCCCTTCTGAACAACAGGGACAGACTCTGTGCCAGAGACCTGTGCCCTATTGCTTACCCCTGGTAAGTCGTCCCCCGTAACAGTATCCAAAACGGTATACTTGTTATAGAGGGGAACGACCACAGGGGATCCCTGCACTGCCTGCCGGTTCCCTCTCCCTCCCCTGACGGTAACCCATCTACCTTCTTCTTTTACCTGAGGTGTGACTACCTCCCTATAACTCCTCTCAATAACCTCCTCCGCCTCCCGAATGATCCGAAGTTCATCCAGCTCCAGCCCCAGGTCCCTAACGCGGCTCTCGAGGAGCTGGAGTTGGGTGCACTTCCTCCAGATGTAGTCAGAAGGGACACGAGAAGTGACCCTTTCCTCCCACATTCTGCAGGAGGAACATTCAACTGCCCTAGCCTCCATTCCCACTGAACTAACTTCCCAACTACTGAAAAATAAAAATAAAAAACTTGTTAGTTTAGCAATCCAACAGACAGAGCTTTTTTTTTGGTTAGAGGAGGAGGATGGGTGGGAGACACTACGTAAGTAGTGTTTCGGGTAAAGCTGTTACTCGAGAACAGCCCCTTCACAAACCACCTTCAACTTACGCTGACCGTGAGATGGGGTTACTAAGTTACGGGGATAGGGTGGAGGTGTGGGCTTAGGTAGGGTGATCTTTCTATGGGCCGGTGCAGACTCGATGGGCCAAATGGCCTCTTTCTGCACTGTAAATTCTATGTCTATGTCCAATATTCTTCTGTACTGGTCCCCACAGTTTCCCCTCGTCCAGCATTCCTCAAGCATTGTATTTCTCGGGGTCTGTGGGTAAACTGTCATCTCCTGCGGAGAAAGCTCTTGACTTATAGATGTCGGAGTTCGTTTCTGCTAGGTAAGTCCAGTCTCTCCGTTAGTTTCTTTCAGGTCGCTAGTCTGTCCTCAGTGTATAAGTCTCTAACTGTCAGTGCCCCCCGCCCGTCCACCTCTTAAAGATGATGTGGAGATGCTGGCGTTGGACTGGGGTGAGCACAGTAAGAAGTCTTACAACACCCGGTTAAAGTCCAACATGTTTGTTTCAAACACTTCCTTCCTCAGGTGAAGGAGCATTGCTCCAAAAGCTAGTGTTTGAAACAAACATGCTGGACTTTAACCAGGTGTTGTAAGACTTCTTACTGTCCTCTTAAAGATGGCACCAAGCATGGCTGGTGTGAACCAATGGTTGCCACAGATGGGAGCCATGGTGGACATTTCGGTCAAACCGAAGTGCTACCTCATCTGGTTCCAGGTTCGGAGGGTAGCTACCACCACTGAGCTTGTTGAGTGTTTTGTTGGTGAGAATAACCCGGATTCCTGCACAGGAAGTCTCCTCCATCATCACCCATTCCGGGTCTGTTTTTTTCACCCATCCCGCCAGGGGCCAGGCACTACATGTTTCTTCTTCTTTGTAGGACTTTTTGGGGACTGTAAGACCATAAGACCATAAGACATAGGAACAGAATTAGGCCACTCGGCCCATCGAGTCTGCTCCGCCATTCAATCATGGCTGATATATTCTCATCCCCATTCTCTTGCCTTCTCAACATAACCCCTGATCCCCTTATTGATCAAAAACATATCTGTCTCTGTCTTAAAGACACTCAGTGATTTAGCCTTCTGCGAGAAAGAGTTCCACAGATTCACCACCCACTGGTTGAAAAAATTCCTCCTCATCTCTGTTTTAAAGGATCATCCCTTTATTCTGAGATTGTGTCCTCTGCTTCTAGTTTTTCCGACAAGTGGAAACATCCTCTCCACGTCCACTCTATCCAAGCCACGCGATATCCTGTAAGTTTCAATAAGATCCCCATCATCCTTCTAAACTCCAAGTATAGACCCAGAGTCCTGAACCGTTCCTCATACAACAAGTTCTTAATTCCAGGGATCATTCTTGTGAACCGCCTCTGGACCCTTTCCAAGGCCAGCACATGAATCCTTCGATACGGGGTCCAAAACTGTTCACAATACTCCAAACGGGATCTGACCAGATCATTATATAGCCTCAGAAGTACATCCCTGGTCTTGTATTCTAGCCCTCTCGACATGAATACTAACATTGAATTTGCCTTCCTCACTGCCAACTGAACCTGCACGTTAACCTTAAGAGAATCGTGAACAAGGACTCCCAAGTCACTTTGTGCTTCTGATTTCTTAAGCAGCTTCCCATTTAGAAAATAGTCTATGCCTCCATTTTTCTTTCCAAAGTGCATAACCTCACACTTTTTCACATTGTATTCCATCTGCCACTTCTTTGCCCTCTCTCCTAGCCTGTCCAAGTCCTTCTGCAGCCCGGCTGCTTCCTCAATACTATCTGTCCCTCTATAGATCTTTGTATCATCTGCAAACTTAGCAACAGTGCCTTCAGTTCCTTCCTCCAGATCATTTGTGAAAAGTTGTGATACCAGCACCGACTCCTGAGGCACACCACTAGTCACCAGCTGCCATCCTGAAAAAGACCCCTTTATCCCCACTCTCTACCTTCTGCCAGTCAACCAATCCTCTATCCATGCCAGGATCTTAGCCTGAACACCAGAGCTCTTAACTTATTTAACAGTCTCCTATGCGGCACCTTGTCAAAGGCCTTCTGGAAATCTAAATAAATCACGTCCACTGGTTCTCCTTTGTCTAACTTCCTTGTTACTTCCTCAAAGAACTCAAACAAATTTGTCAGACATGACCTTCCCTTGACGAAGCCGTGCTGACTCAGTCCTATTTTACCATGCACTTCCAAGTGCTTCGCAATCTCATCTTTAATAATGGACCCTAAAATCTTACCAGTGACTGATGTCAGGCTAACCGGCTTCTATTTTCCCATCTTCTGCCTCCCTCCCTTCTTAAACAGCGGTGTTACATTAGCCACTTTCCAGTCCCCTGGGATCCTTCCTGCCTCCAGTGATTCCTAAAAGATCACCACCAATGCCTCCACAATCTCCTCAGCTATCTCTTTTAGAACTCTGGAGTGCAGTCCATCCAGTCCAGGTGATTTATCCACCTTAAGACCTTTCAGTTCCCCCAGAACCTTTCCATAGAATTTACAGTGCAGAAGGAGGCCATTCGGCCCATCGAGTCTGCACCGACTCTTGGAAAGAGCACCCTACCCAAGCCCACACCCCCACCCTATCCCCATAACCCAGTAACCCCAGCCAATACTAAGGACAATTTTGGACACTAAGGGCAATTTAGCATGGCCAATCCATCTAACCTGCATGTCTTTGGACTGTGGGAGGAAACCAGAGCACCCGGAGGAAACCCAGGCACACACGGGGAGATCGTGCAGACTCCGCACAGACAGTGACCCAAGTCGGAATCAAATCTGGGACCCTGGAGCTGTGAAGCAATTGTGCTATCCACAATGCTACCGTGCTGCCCTAAGTAATTCTAACCTTCTCCTTAGTAATAGTCATTGCACTGACCTCTGCCCCCTGGTTCTCCTGGAGCTCTGGCATCCCACTGGTGTCTTCCACCGTGAAGACTGATGCAAAGTAACTATTCAGTTCGTCTGCCATTTCTTTGTTTCCTATTATTACTTCTCCAGCCACATTTTCCAGTGGTCCAATGTCTATTTTTGCCTCTCTCTTACCTTTTATATATTGAAAGAAACTCTTCTTATCTTCCTTTAGATAACTAGCTAGCTTGCACTCATACTTCATCTTCTCCCCCCCTTATTGCTTTTTTAATTGTCCTCTCCTCGCTTTTAAAGGCTTCCCAATCCTGAGGCTTCCCACTAATCCTCGCCACTTTGTATGCTTTTTCTTTAGCTTTTATGCTGTCCTTGACTTCCCTTGTCAGCCTTGGAAGTCCTCCCCTTAGTATGTCCCCTCTTCCTTGGGATTAATTTCCTTTGTGCCTCCCGAATAACCACCAAACATTCCTGCCATTGCTGTTCCACTGTCTTCCCTGCTAGGCTCCTTTTCCAATCATGAGTGTGTGGGGAGTGGAGTGCTTATAAACAGATCCAGCTCGGCAAGCTCTCCAGCACCAATTCCGGCCCGACCAAATCGGACGCTGGCGGGAATGAGAATTGCTCTAAATTCACTGTGATCAATGGTTACTGTACCCTTAACACCATGTAGGTGATGACCCTTTAAGACCGGGTTTGGAACCCTGGGAGACTCCGCCTCCGGCTCCGCCCACCAGGGAGCCGTATATAAGGTGACACCCTGTAGGTGGCACTCAGTAAGCACACGTCTCGGTAACTGGTTAGTTCTCTACCTATTAAAGCCTTCATTTACCATTCCACACTCTCATGTCGTTATTGAGGGTACTACAATTTAATAAGCAGATTACGTTAGGATGAACGCCGGTCTCAAGCCTGAAAAGCTCAACCTTGAAGCACAGACACCGGAGGTCAAAGAAATTTTTAAGTACTGGCTCCGCTGCTTCGAGGCCTACCTGGAATCCTCGGAAACTCCCGTCCTAGGGCCTCGCACTCTGCGCCTACTCCACGCCCAGGTGAGCCATAGAATCTCCGCCACGATCGAGAAGGTGACCACTTACAACGAGGCAATCGAGATCCTGCAAAAGTGTTTCGTCAAACCCATAAATGAGGTACATGCACGGCACCTGCTCTCTACCTGCCAGCAGCGCTCAGGGGAAATGCTAGACGAGTAAATGGAAAAGCTTACCACGTTCGCCAAGAACTGCAACCATCAGGACGTGACAGCGGAAGTCCAGCTGAACCTGCACATCTAAGACGCTTTCGCGTCCGGCATCCATTCCACCTATACCAGGCAGCGACTCCGCAAAAATGGAGCTAAAGACCTTCAGGACACGGTAACGCTCGCCACCTCACTGGAAGTGGCCCGCCACAACCTAGGCACGTACCCCCCGCACCCTGCGAGCCCCCCTCGGACTTCCCCAGACTCGGCCACGCTACCGGCGAGCCGCCCAGATCGGGGGCACACCGTGCTATTTCTGTGGGCAGGGCCAGCACCCACGTCCACGCTGCCCAGCCCGCTCTGCCATCTGCAGCGACTGCGGGAAGAAGGGGCATTTTACAAGGGTCTGCCTGGCCAGGCCCAAGGCCCAGAAACAAAAAGATCACCAGGCCTGGAAATCAAGCTCACAGGCCCGCAGGCTCTCCAACAGCCTCTGGAGAGCACAAGTGGTGGTAGTACGGTCCGGGGAAAAGAAACGGATGGTCGTGGACTACAGCCAGACCTTAAACAGCTTCACGCAGCTCGATGCGTACCCCCTTCCCCGCATAGCTGAGATGGTCAATCAGGTCGCTCAATATCGTGTATCCTCCACTGTCGACCTCAAATCCGCCTACCACCAGCTCCCTATCCAACCGACAGACCGCCCCTCTACTGGTTTCGAAGCAGCCGGGTGGCTCTTCCACTTCCACAGGGTTCCCTTCGGTGTCACAAATGGGGTCTCCGTCTTCCAGAGGGTGATGGACCAAATGGTAGACCAGTACGGCCTGCGGGCTACTTACCCGTACTTGGACAATGTCACCATCTGCGGCCATGATCAGCAGGACCATGACGCCAACCTTGAAAAGTTCCTCCAGACCGCCCGGGCCCTCAACCTGACCGACAGCAAGGAGAAATGGGTTTTCCACACAACCCGACTAGCCATCCTCGGCTATGTCGTGGAAAACGGGGTCCTAGGCCCAGACCCCGACCACATGCGCCCCCTTAAGGAACTTCCCCTTCCCCGTAGCCTCAAGGCCCTCAAATGGTGCTTGGGGCTTTTCTCATATTACGCCCAGTGGGTCCCCAGATATGCGGACAAAGCCTGCCCACTCATAAAGACCACGACATTTCCCCTGATGGCTGAGGCCTGGTCGGTCTTCAGGCACATCAAGGCCGACATCATCAAGGCCGCTATGCACGCGGTGGACGAAACCATCCCTTTCCAGGTAGAGAGCGATGCGTCAGACATCGCCCTGGCTGCTACCCTCAACCAGGCAGGCAGGCCCGTAGCCTTCTTCTCCCGGACACTCACCGCCTCAAGATTCGGCACTCTGCAGTCGAAAAGGAGGCACAAGCCATTGTGGAAGCTGTGCGGCACTGGAGGCACTACCTAGCCGGTAGGAGGTTCCCCCTCGTTACCGACCAATGTTCGGTAGCCTTCACGTTTGATAACGCACAACGGGGCAAAATTAAAAATGATAAAATCTTGAGGTGGAGGATCGAACTCTCCACCTACACGTACGATGTCAAGTATCGTCCTTTATCAAGTCCCGCAACCTACCTTACTCCACCAAGGAGGTCAAGGCCATGACCAGGGCTTGCAAACCGCACTTCTACCGGCCAGACAAGGCTCGCCTGGTAAAGGCCTCGGGGCCTTTTGAGTGACTAAGCTTGGACTTCAAAGGCCCCCTTCCATCCACCAACCGCAATATCTACTTCCTAACCGTCATCAACGAGCTCTCCCGCTTCCCATTCGCCGTTCCCTGCCCCAACATGACCTTGGCTACCGTGATAAAGGCACTGCACAGCATCTTCACCCTGTTTGGTTTCCCCACTTATATGCACAGCGACCAGGGTACATAGTTCATGAGCGATGAGCTGCGTCAGTATCTGCTCAGCAAGGGCATCGCCTCGAGCAGAACGACCAGTTATAACCCGCGGGGAAACGGGCAGGTGGAGAGGGAGAACGTGACAGTTTGGAAGGCTGTCCTTCTGGCCCTACGGTCAAGAGGTCTCCTCCCAACCACACACTGGCAGGAGGTCCTACCCGATGCCCTCCACTCCATTAGGTCACTCCTCTGCACGGCCACAAATGAGACCCCTCACAATCGCTTGTTTGTCTTCCCCAGGAAGTCCACCTCCAGGGCCTCGCTTCCACCTTGGCTGATGACTCAGGGACCTGTTCTTCTCCGGAGGCTGGCGAGGAGCCATAAAACAGACCCCCTGGTCGAGAGGGTCCGACTGCTACATGTGAACCCCAATACGCCTACATCGGGCACCCCGACGGCAGGCAAGACACGCTTTCCCTCCGGGATCTGGCGCCCGCTGGTTCCCCCACTACTGACGCCCCCCCTCACCCCCCCACCCCCCCCGCGTGGGACCTAGCATATGCTGGTTCCCCCACTGATGCCCCCCCTCTGGGACCCCCACCCCGTCGGCAGACACCGACCGCGCCTCCCCCAGCGCCCCCCCTCCACACACCCCGCCAGCGCTGGCACCGCTACCCCCAGCCCCAACTATTCACCCAGCTATTCCCCCTGCCCCCCGACCACCTACCCCAACCCGGATGAAAGCTCCGACCACCGTGCTCCCGGATGTACCCTCACCAAAGATGTCCGTGTCCGCCGCACCACCGCCCAGGCTGACAAGGTCGACGAGGACGATCCGGCCGCCAAAAAGACTAGACATGTGATTCCACTTCACCCCTGACGGACTTTACGTTTTTTTTTAAACAGAGGGTGAATGTGGTGAATGGTTACTGTACCCTTAACGCAATGTCGGTGTTGCCCCTTTAAGACCAAGTTTGGAACCCTGGGGGACTCCGTCTCCGGCTCCGCCCACCAGGGAGCCGTATATAAGGTGACGCCCTGTAGGTGGCACTCAGTAAGCACACGTCTCGGTAACTGGTTAGTTCTCTGCTTATTAAAGCCTTCATTTACCATTCCACACTCTCGTGTCGTTATTGAGGGTACTACATTCACCGAGGCAAAGTGCTGGTCCATTAGCATGTCCTCAATTGCTCCACAAATATCACCCCCAATGGGAATACAAACCGCACGCAATTCAGTCCCGGTGCCAACAATCTCCCAAACGGAGAATTTCGCACAAAATCTCAGCAATTCTGCTATCTGGGAAACCATTGACCATTTGAGTTAGCATATCAGGAAACCAGAATATTTGCCCGAGTGGGGTTGTGGGGCACATGGGGACGGCAAGTTGAAGGGGCTCATTTTCCAATAGTAGGCATTGGTTAACATCCTTTAAAATAAAATCAAAGCCCGCCTGTTATGTTAGAAGTGTGAGAATGCAGAAACCATTTCAAGCCTGTTAAAGCCTTGAAAAGAAATACGAGTTGTGTTTTGTTGTGTCCTCGGAGGCCTTGAGGTTGTTTGTTCTGTTAATAAATGGAAGCACTTCTGCAAAGCACATTGCACTTTGCAGTGTTTAGAACTGTCATTAAAACCATTAATTTACAAGCATGTAATATGCTAACCTCTCAATCTCAAGTAGTGGATTAGCGCATCATTAGTGTGTGTAAACAATTGACAAATCGGCAAATTACAGCAGCTATACACAATTCACCCATCTATTTTAGGATTTTGTGACAGTGTGTATTTCCCAAAGTGAACACCAGCAGCGTTGAGTGCAGAGACATAGACATAGAACATACAGTGCAGAAGGAGGCCAGTCGGCCCATCGAGTCTGCACCTACCCACTTAAACCCTCACTTCCACCCTATCCCTGTAACCCAAGGACCTCTCCTAACCTTTTTGGATACTAAGGGCAATTTAGAATGGCCAATCCACCTAACCTGCACTTCTTTCGGGATTTATGGGAGGAAACGGAGCACCTGGAGGAATTCCACGCACACACGGGGAGAACGTGCAGTGACCCAGCGGGGAATCGAACCTGGGCCCCTGGTGCTGTGAAGCCACAGTGCTAGCCACTGTGCTATCCTGCTGCTCCGATACACATGCACTTAATACACTAACAGGTGAGAAACAAAGGTAGAAGGAGGTGTCGGAAGAGGGGGAAAGGCAAGTGGCAGACAAAGGCCAGGGGAGCAGAGTAGGAACTGAAAAAGCAGGAGAGTGAGAAACTAGAGAGATAGTAAAAGGGAGGGGTGCACTGGAAAGTAAATGAGACGAGCGAATAGCTTGATGAGAGAAGGGGAAGTGAGAGAGGTTCTACACTCATGCTCAACCTTGTTCCGGCCCGAGGCTTTGGGCAACTGAAAATCTAAGCCCAAATAGGTGTCAGCCCTGTGGCTATCCGCGACATAATCTCTATGTTTTTGAATGTTTCTTTTATGTCTTAATCATGATGAGAGAAAAATGAAGACATCAAAATGCAAAAAAGGAGCCGAATAAGGTCACCACCCCTCTATCCTGCTCTGTTATTCAATAAGGTCTGTCTGATCTGATCTTAGGCCTCAACTTCACTTTCCTGCCTCTTCCCCATAACTCTACTCCCCGAAAGGTCAAGAATTTGTCTTGAATATAGTCAGTGACCTACCCTTCACAGCTCTCTGGGCGAAATAATTCCAAAGGTTCAGAAGAAACTCCTCTCTGTCTCCACCTTTAATGGGAAACCCCTTATTTAGAAACTGCACTCCTACGTTCCCCCATGAGGAAAAACATACTTTTGACAGGATGACCGGGTCTTCCACCTCTCCTCCACGGCATGCAGGATGGTCTCCAGCTCAGCGCGTTGAAGGAAGCCATTGCGCATGCGCGCCTATGGCACTGCGCATGCGTGGATCCCGCGGCGTCCAGTTGAGCAGCGTGAACCGCTCCAGTGCCGTGCTGGCCCCCAGAATTGCTGATCCTGAGGCCATGTTGACACCGTCGAGAAACGCGACGGCGTTTCCAACGGCGTCATCACTTAGCCTCAGGTTCACAGAATCCCACCCATGAGTCTCATGAGTGCCAATCACGGGCTGGGTGAATCAGGCGCCGTTTCGCTTGAAGCCGGTTGCGTTTCACATAGCCATGGCGCTAGCCCATTTAGAGTTGCTGTATCGGTGCACCTGTTGAGTCGTTTGTGTTTTTTTTTAATAATTTTTATTGGAATTTTTTACAGAAAATATAAAAATATAACAACAAGTATAGCAACAAGCAGTAATATGCAACGAACAGCCCCATAACACCCACAATTCCCCCCAAACCGTAACATCACATGTATCTCACTGCCCCCACCCCCCCCCCAACAAGAGAACTTAACCATAAATTAAAATGAAATAAATCAAATTTAAATAAAATAAGCAAACATAATCAACGTTTCCCCCCCCCCCCCCCCCCCCCCCCCCTCCCCACCATCCCGGGTTACTGCTGCTACTGTCCCAGTACCCTATCGTTGAGCCAGAAAGTCGAGGAAAGGTTGCCACCGTTTAAAGAACCCTTGCACCGATCCTCTCAGGGCGAATTTAACCTTCTCAAGCTTAATGAAGCCCGCCATGTCATTGATCCAGGTCTCCAAGCTTGGGGGCCTCGCGTCCTTCCACTGTAGCAAAATCCTTCGCCGGGCTACTAGGGACGCAAAGGCCAGCACACCGGCCTCTTTCGCCTCCTGCACTCGCGGCTCTACCCCAACCCCAAAGATCGCGAGTCCCCAGCCTGGCTTGACCCTGGATCCCACCACCCTTGACACCGTCCTCACCACCCCCTTCCAGAACTCCTCCAATGCCGGGCATGCCCAGAACATATGGGCATGGTTCACTGGATCCCCCGAGCACCTGACACACCTATCTTCACCCCCAAAGAACCTACTCATCCTCATCCCAGTCATGTGGGCCTGATGCAGCACCTTGAATTGAATGAGGCTAAGCTGCGCACACGAGGAGGAAGAATTTACCCTCTCCAGGGCATCAGCCCATGTCCCGTCTTCGATCTGTTCCCCCAGTTCCCCCTCCCACTTCGTTTTCAGCTCCTCGACTGATGCCTCTTCCACCTCCTGCATAAGCTTGTAGATATCGGATATCTTCTCCTCCCCGACCCAGACCCCCGAGAGCACCCTGTCACTCACCCCCCTCGCGGGGAGCGCAGGGAATCCCTCCACCTGCCGTCTAGCAAATGCCTTTACCTGCAGATATCTAAACATGTTTCCCGGCGGGAGCCCAAATTTCTCCTCCAACTCCCCCAGGCTCGCAAACCTTCCGTCGATAAACAGGTCCCTCAGCTGTCTAATGCCCGCTCTATACCATCACTGAAATCCCCCATCCATGTTCCCCGGGACGAACCTATGGTTCCCCCTTAACGGAGCCTCCATCGAGCCCCCCACTTCTCCCCTATGTCGCCTCCACTGCCCCCAAATCTTGAGGGTAGCCGCCACCACCGGACTCGTGGTATACCTCGTAGGAGGGAGCGGCCACGACGCCGTTACCAGGGCCCCCAGGCTTGTATCCCTACAGGACGCTCTCTCCATCCGTTTCCATGCTGCCCCCTCCCTCTCCATCACCCACTTACGCACCATCGACATGTTAGCCGCCCAGTAGTACCCCGTGAGGTTGGGCAACGCCAGCCCCCCCCATCTCTACTCCGCTCTAAGACCCTCTTCACTCTCGGGGTGCCATGCGCCCAAACAAATCCCATGATGCTGCTGGTCACCCTTTTAAAAAAGGCCCTAGGGATAAAGATGGGCAAGCACTGGAAGAGGAACAAGAACCTCGGGAGAACCGTCATTTTGACGGATTGCACTCTGCCCGCCAGCGATAGCGGCACCATGTCCCACCTTTTAAATTCCTCCTCCATCTGTTCCACTAGTCTGGTGAAGTTAAGCTTATGAAGAGCCCCCCAACTCCTGGCCACCTGCACCCCCAGGTACCTGAAACTCTTCACTGCCCTCCTGAAGGGGAGCCTCCCAATTCCCTCCTCCTGATCTCCCGGGTGCACTACAAATACCTCGCTCTTTCCTAAGTTTAGCTTATAGCCCGAGAAACCCCCAAATTCTGCTAACAGCTCCATCACCCCCGGCATTCCCCCCTCTGGGTCCGCCACATATAACAGCAGGTCGTCCGCATACAGCGATACCCGGTACCCCGCACCAGACCCCTCCATTTCCCTGACTCCCTCAACGCAATGGCCAGCGGTTCAATCGCCAGTGCAAAGAGCAGGGGGGACAGGGGACACCCCTGCCTGGTCCCACGATAGAGCCTAAAATACTCCGATCTCCTTCCATTTGTGACTACACTCGCCATCGGCGCCGCGTAAAGCAGCCTCACCCATTTGATGAATTGAGTCGTTTGTGTTGTCGTAAAAGACCACAGGCGGAATTCTCTGATAACGGGGTTATGTCCCAACGCTCGCAGGAAAATGGGCTTGAATCACTCTGGACTTTCCCGCGCAACATGGTGGACTCAGCCCGTGTACCGGTCCCGACAATATAGCCCCCACCCCCTCCAGATTGTGCGCACCCACCGATCAGTGGCCCCCGATCGTGAGCCTGGCTGTCCTGGAGGCCCACCCAGTGACGGGTCCCCCGCCCCCCCCCGCCCCCCCCCCCCCCCCCCCCCCCCCCCGCCCCCCCCCCCCCCAACCAGGGCGGCTGCGGACTGTGTCCGCAGCACCACTCCGAGCTCCCGCCGGGTGGAACCATGAGTGAACCACGCCGGCGGGAAGTCGGCCAGTTGTCAGCGGAGAATCGCCGTGGGGGCCTCTTTCAATGGCCCCCGACTGGCGCTGCGTCGACCGCACACGCACGATTACCGGCATTAGACTTGATCACGGGTCTGACGCCCCATTCCCCGCCTCCACGTCGAGTGTGATTGTGGCTCGGAGGCTCGGAGAATCCTGGCCCACAGTTTCCACGCTGGTGTCAGCACTTTGTCTCAAAATCGGCGAATCCAGCCCCAGCTGTTTTAAATAATTTGTCCAAACTCATTGTGCAGTTATCGCATGTGCACTAATTAACTTGGAGCTGGGAGTACTGAGTGCACCAACCCCCAATAATCTTCAATGGGGTTTCCATTGTGGGGCAGCCCCACGCCGTCGGGAAACCCCCGGGCTGCCAGCAAAATGGAGCATCCCGACGGCGGAGAATCCAGCCCAACATTTCTGATTGTTAACCATTGCAACTCAGTCAATTCAAGCTACCTCTGGATGCAGGCCCTACCTCCTCTCCCAGGCCCAACACCACTGGTTGAATGAGTTCCCAGGGTTTGCATTGCTTCTTTCTCAACTCTCCTGCACCTTCTCAGAAATGATGCGCGATCTGGATGTTCCAAGGCTGCTTGTGACTGAGACCGTGTTTAATTCGACAACGATCTGAGAATTCTCATTGTTCACTTAATGGGCTTCCCAAAGAAATAATGAGGGATACATTGCTGAAAAAATATATATTGATTGTGGTGAATGTAATTCACAGTGTATTATATTGTATGGTATTATGCCCTTGTGGGCTGTGTCTGTGAGCCGTTGCGCGGCTCTGCCCATAGGGGGAGGTGAGGAGCTTGTACAGGGCTCCAACCTCGACTCCGCCCATGGCCCCTCCCACTACCAGACGTATAAAGTGCTGCAGCCGTGTGAGCCTGCCCTCAGTTCTCCTGGTCGCAGGCAGGCTTGGTTGTAAGACTATTAAAACCACAGTTTACTTCCAATCGTGTTCCGAGTGAATTGATGGTCACATCAATTTAATAGTCTTAGAAAACTTGAAGAAAACTACGATAGAATCAGCCCTCAAACCTGATCGACTAGAACTCAACCCGCAGGCTGCAGAGGCGAAGGAAATCTTCCTACACTGGCTTCGGTGTTTTAAGGCCTACCTGGCTGCATCGACCACGTCCGAGACTACAGAGGAGCAGAAACTCAGCCTACTGCATGCACGGGTGAGCCATTGCATCTCTACGCAACTCAATTGTACCGACTCCTATACTGAGGCCCTTGCTATGCTCGACCGATTGTACGTGCGGCCGGTAAACGAGGTCTATGCTTCACATTTTCACTACCCGCCGCCAGCGCCCCACAGAGTCGCTAGAGGACTTCCTGCGCGACTTAAAAGCCCTTGCTCGGGACTGCAACTTTCAAGCTGTAACGGCCTCCCAGCATATGGAACTCGCTGTCTGTGATGTGTACGTTGCGGGGCGAAGGAAATCTTCCTACACTGGCTTCGGTGTTTTAAGGCCTACCTGGCTGCATCGACCACCTCCGAGACTACAGAGGAGCAGAAACTCAGCCTACTGCATACACGGGTCTAACTATGTGCTCCAGTGACTACTCGAGAAAGGGGCCCAGAACTTGGAAGACACGATAGAGCTAGCAACTACTATGGAGGTCACGTTTCGAAGTCTAAACTCATTCCCCGCGGACCTAAGAGACCCCATCGTGGACCCCCGACCAGCGACTGCCCCAGGCCTGCGCCGCACGGCCACCCACTCACTATGGAGCGCCAGCGTGCCATTTTTGTGGCCAGCCCCAACACCCTCGGCAGCACTGCCTGGCCCGCAACACGACCTGCAGCAGCTGCGGTCGAAAAGGACATTATGCCAGAGTATGCCTGGCAAAATCTAAACCCTCTAACTCCCCGCAGTCCAGAACAATCGCTCCCCCAATTCGCAGGCCTGCAGGCCCCGCAACGTTGCAGCGTGTCTGCCGACTCTGCCTCCGCCCGACATGTGCGGCTCATGGGGGCCGCCATCTTGGCTATCCTCCGCCACGCTGCCGGCCATGTGCGAGTCATGGGGGCCGCTTTCTTGGATGCCATCTTCCTCGCCGCCCGCCACGTGCGATCCATGGGGGCGGCCATCTTGGATGCCATCTTCTTCATCACCCGCCACGTGCGATCTTGGCCCGAAGTTCACCCCGAAGACTACGACCTCAGCGGACAGTCATCACGGGGCCACTCCAGCACTGCTGGTCGAGCCGCCGACTACCCGCATCTCAACGCAGTCACGTTGGACCAATCGCGTCCAAAGCACCTCCAGAGCTCGATGATGTCCATTTAAATGAACAGATACAAGACACCGTGCCTCTTCGACTCCGGGAACACCGAGAGCTTCGTACATCCTGACCTGGTAAGATGCTGTTTGCTCCCTATCTTCCCTGCACGGCAAACTATCTCCCGCGCCTCGGGTTCGCACTCGGTCCAAATACAAGGGCGCACCGTTGCGACCCTAACGATTCAGGGCGCCAGCTACTCTAATTTCCAGCTGTACGTACTCCCCAACCTCTGCGCCCCACTCTTACTCGATTTCCAATGCAACCTCAAGAGCCTCATACTCAGCTTCGGCGGACCCCTACCTCCTCTCACTATATGCAACTTAGCGACTCTAAAAATCGACGCCCCACCACTCATCGCTAACCTAACGGCTAACTGTAAACCAGTAGCCACTCGAAGCAGGCGGTACAGCCTGCAGGACAGAGTATTCACCCGAGCCGAAGTCCAGTGGCTCCTACATGAGGGAGTCATAGAGGCCAGTAATAGCCCCTGGAGAGTTCAGGTGGTAGTCGTCAAGACCGGGGAAAAGTTCCGGATGGTGGTTGATTACAACCAAACCATTAACCGGTTCACGCACCTCGATGCGTACCCACTCCCCAGAATTGCAGACATGGTCAACCAGATCGCCCAGTACCGCATATTCTCCACGGTGGATCTGAAGTCTGCTTACCACCAGCTCCCAATCCGCCCGGAGGACCACCACTACACAGCGTTCGAGGCAGATGGCCACCTCTTCCATTTCCTCCGGGTCCCCTTTAGCATCACGAATAGGGTCTCGGTGTTCCAACGAGCAATGGACCGAATGGTGGACCAGTACGGGCTGCGGGCCACGTTTCTGTACTTGGACAATGTCACCATCTGCGGCCATGACCAGCAGGACCACGATGCCAACCTCCACCGATTTCTCCAAACTGCCCAGAAACTTAAATCTCACCTACAATAAGGAGAAATGCGTTTTCCGCACTACCAGACTAGCCATCCTCGGCTATGTCGTGGAAAACGGAGTCCTGGGCCCCGAGCCGGACCGTATGCTTACAACTCCCTCTGCCTCATTGTCCCAGGGCCCTCAAGAGGTGCCTGGGATTCTCCTCTTACTACGCCCAGTGGGTCCCCCAGTATGCGGACAAAGCCCGCCCACTGTTTAAGAAAACACTCTTCCCACTGTCAGCAGAGGCCCGCCAGGCCTTCAGCTGCATCAAGGAGGACATCGTCAAAGCCGCCATGCGGGCGGTGGATGAATCCGTCCCCTTTCAGGTGGAGAACGACACCTCAGAGGTCGCTCTCGCCGCCACTCTGAATC
Organism: Scyliorhinus canicula; assembly: GCF_902713615.1. Classification (NCBI taxonomy): domain Eukaryota; kingdom Metazoa; phylum Chordata; class Chondrichthyes; order Carcharhiniformes; family Scyliorhinidae; genus Scyliorhinus; species Scyliorhinus canicula. Next base: position 45,015,974 of record NC_052148.1, on the reverse strand, counting down.
AGGCAGGGAGACCAGTAGCCTTCTTCTCCCGAACCCTCTCCGCTTCGGAACTTCGACACTCCTCAGTCGAAAAAGAAGCTCAAGCGATTGTGGAAGCCGTACGGCACTGGAGGCACTACCTCGCAGGTAGGAGGTTCACCCTCATCACCAACAAAAGATCGGTTGCCTTCATGTTCGACAACTCGCAAAGGGGCAAAATAAAAAACGATAAAATCTTGAGGTGGAGGATCGAACTCTCCACCTATAATTATGACATCATATATCGACCGGGGAAGTTCAATGAGCCCCCAGATGCCCTGTCCCGCGGCACATGCGCCAGCGCGCAAGACGACCGCCTAAAGGCTATCCACAACGACCTCTGCCACCCGGGGGTCACCCGGCTCGCCCACTACGTCAAAGCCCGAAATCTGCCTTTCTCCACCGAGGAGGTAAAAGCCATCACCAGGGATTGCCCGATCTGCGCGGAGTGCAAACCACACTTCTATAGACCAGACAAGGCCCACCTGGTAAAGGCTTCCCGGCCCTTTGAATGCCTGAGCATCGATTTCAAAGGGCCACTCCCCTTGACCAATCGAAATGTGTACTTCCTCAACGTCATAGACGAATTCTCCCCGCTTCCCCTTTGCCATCCCGTGCCCCGATATGACCTCCCACACAGTCATCAGAGCCCTGCACAGTGTCTTCACCCTGTTCGGCTTCCCCAGCTATGTACACAGCGACAGGGGTTCGTCCTTCATGAGCGACGAGCTGCGTCAGTACCTGCTCGACAAGGGCATCGCCTCGAGCAGGACTACCAGCTATAACCCCAGGGGGAACGGGCAGGTGGAGAGGGAGAACGCGACAGTCTGGAAGACCGTCCTACTGACCCTCCGGTCCAAGAATCTCCCGACCTCCCACTGGCAGGAGGTCCTCCCCGACGCGCTCCATGCAATTAGGTCCCTCCTGTGCACTGCCACTAACCAGACCCCTCACGAGCGATTATTTGTTTTCCCTAGGGGCACTGCCACGGGGGCTTCGCTCCCACCTTGGTTGAGGACACCGGGCCCGGTTACCCTCCAGAAGCACATCCGGACACACAAAACGGACTCACTAGTAGAAAGGGTACTATTGCTTCACTTGAACCCCCACTACGCGTTTATTGGATACCCCGACGGCCGTCAGGACACCGTTTCCCTCCGGGACCTGGCGCCTGCAGGATCCACCACCACCACCGCCGAGGTACCCCTCATACTACACCCCACCCAACCCCCCACGCCCTGTGCCCCCACGCGCCCGTCACACTGGTCAGGAACTGAGCTCGGACCTAAACACCCCGGGAGTCCACCCTCAGATCCACACTGCCCGTCACCACCCAGCTACCCGAAGAGGCTGCAACCCCGGTGCTCCGCCGATCCCAAAGGACGACTCGGCCACCGGACCGGCTCAACCTGTAGACCCGTCACCCCCGCCGGACTTGATTTTTTTTTACAGGGGGTGAATGTGGTGAATGTAATTCACACTGTATGGTAGTGTGTCCCTGTGGGCTCTGTCTGTGAGCCATTGCGTGGCTCTGCCCATAGGGGGCGATGAGGAGCTTGTACAGGGCTCCACCCTCGGCTCCGCCCATGGCTCCGCCCATGGCCCCTCCCACGGCCCCTCCCACTACCGGAAGTATAAAGTCCTGCAGCCGCGTGAGCCTGCCCTCTGTTCTTCTGGTCGCAGGCAGGCTCAGTTGTAAGACTACTACAACCACAGTTTACTTCCAATCGTGTCTCGATTGAATTGATGGTCACATCATTGATAAATGGAATCCTGCAGCACTTGAGAATGAAACACTTCATTTTGCAGTATCACAGGAAACAATCTCTGCTCAGCACTCACAACATGCGCCCACAATTATTATTGCTTGGATATTTATCAGACCATAAACTATTTATCAGCTTGTGAGATACACTGTCCTTGTTTAGCACGCAGAAGGGTTAATTACAGACAGCAAAGGCTGAGTGAATAAAGTGCTTAAGACCAGATGTAAAACATATAGACAGCTTAAGATCCCCTTTTTGCAGAATATGGATATGCAACAGTTCCTTGTGGCTTTTGGAGATAAATTCTATCTCCATTTTCTCCCCTTAAATATTCATAAGTAGCTTTGCAGTATTAATATCTAAGATGCTCACAAGAACACTTAAATAATATTCTCCCCTCCCTTTCATTTGTTTAATGCATTTGGACCATGTTAAAAACTGTTGTGGGATTTCCTCAGTGGAGATGCAGTTTAGTCCCACAGCGTGTAATTATTATTAAGGCAGGTCTTATCGAACACTAATCCCAGTTACATTGCAAAGGCAAAGTATAAGATTTGGGACTTAGGTCAATGTGGGATGATTAGTGCTGATCCAAAGGACATGGCAGGGTGGATGTTGAAAGGATGTTTCCTCCTGTGGGAAAGGTTTGAACAAGGGGACACAGTTTAAAAATGAGGGGCAGGATTCTCCGAACTCAGGCCAGCCATCCCGCGATATTCCCCGGCCCCCCCAAAAATCCCGTTGTCATGAATTGCGCCGTGCGCCTCGGAGAATGCCGAGGACCGGCGCGACGCAACGGGTCCCCGGGGCCACCCCAATTTTCCGGCCATGGGCCACGCCGGGGTAAACCAAACCACCTATTTAACGGTGTCAACCCGTCGTGACGGGTGACGCCCATTCAGGGCCAGAGAATTCGCGACGTTTCGGGCGGCCCGACGGCGGAGTGATTGGTGCCGTTTTTGGCGCTGGGTTCGGGCCATCACGCCGATTCACGGAGAATCCTGCCGATTCACAGAGAATCCCGCCGATTCACGGAGAATCCCGCCGATTCACAGGGAATCCCGCCGATTCACAGAGAATCCCGCCGATTCACGGAGAATCCCGCCGATTCACGGGGAATCCCGCCGATTCACGGAGAACCCCGCCGATTCACGGAGAATCCTGCCGATTCACGGAGAACCCCGCCGATTCACGGAGAATCCCGCCGATTCACAGAGAATCCCGCCGATTCACGGAGAACCCTGCCGATTCACGGAGAATCCCGCCGATTCACGGAGAATCCCGCCCGAGGACTCTCTCAGTTAAGACTGAGAATTTCTTTTCTCTCAGAGGGTCGTGAGTCTTTGAAACTCTCTTCCCCAGAGAGCGGTGGAAGCAGGGTCATTGAATAGGGACAGCACGGTAGCACAGTGGTTAGCACTGTTTTTTACAGCGCCAGGGATTTGTGTTCAATTCCTGCTTGGGTCACTGTCTGTGTGGGGTCTGCACGTTTGTCCCTGTCTGTGTGGGTTTCCTCCGGGTGCTCCGGTTTCCTCCCACAAATCCCAAAAGACATGGGGAAGGAGTCTCTGACCCCCCCCCCCCCCCCCCCCGCCGGGTTGGAGAATTGTCGGGGGGCAACGTGAATCCCGCCCTGCCGCTCCGACGCCGGCTGCCGAATCACGTTGCACCAGTCGGGGGGCGTTGGCAGCGGCAACCCTGGCGATTCTCCGCCCCGCTATGGGCCAAGCAGCCGCCCGTTTTTGGCTGGTCCTGCCGGCGTCCATACCGGCGGGACCTGGCTTTGCGGGTGGCCTGCTGAGACTTCGGGGGGGGGGGGGGGGGGGGTCGGGGGATCTGGCCCCTGGGGGTTCCCCCACGGTGGCCTGGCCCGCGATCGGGGCCCACTCTTTCCCTCCGCGCCGGCTGCTGTCAACCTCCGCCATGGCCGGCGCGGAGCAGAACCCCCCTGCGCATGTGCTGGGATGATGCAAGCACACGCTGGTGCTCCCGCTCATGCGCTAATTTGCACCGGTCGGCAGAGGCCCTTCGGCGCCTGTTGGTGTGGCGCCTACCACGCCGCCGCTGGCCTAGCCCCTGAAGGTGAGGAGGATTCCGCACCTTCCGGACGGCCCGGCGCCGGAGTGGTTCACGCCACTCCTCGGCGCCGGCACGGCCCACCCCGCCAGGTAGCGGAGAATCCCACCCATGCTGTTCAGTGAATTGGACATTCTGAATTCTCCCTCTGCGTACCCGAGCAGGCGCCGGACTGTGGCGAATAGGGGATTTTCACAGTAACTAAATTTCAGTGTTAATGTAAGCCTACTTGTGACAATAACAAAGATCATTATTATTATGTGTTTGAGGCAGGATTCTATAGATTAGGGGCTGGTTTAGCACGGTGGGTTAAATAGCTGGCTTGTAATGCAGAACAATTCCCGTTCCAGCCTCCCCGAACAGGAATGTGGCAACGAGGGGCTTTTCACAGTAACTTCATTGAAGCCTACTCACGACAATAAGCGATTATTATTATATAGATTTTTGACTGACAAAGGAGTGAAAGTTTATGGGGGTAAGCGGAAAGTGGAGTTGAGGTGACACTCGGATCAGCCATGAATATATTAAACAATGGGATAGGATCAAGGGGCCGAATGACCTACTCTGGCTCCCAATTCGTGTGTTTGTGTTTCTCTGTAGTTTTTCAGCACATTTATTCACAGATTAAAGATTACCGTCTATTGTCATGCTGAGCAATTGAATACCTGACTCTGTGGAACAAATAGAAGAGTTTAACATGCTGACTGTACTGCCTGTTTCTTGCCTTGAAGCAAAGTGACATTCGTTGAGATCTGCCGACTGTGGCTCTCATCTTGACAAGAGAGTGACGCCACCTCTAACAAGTTGACTCACACCAATTAGGTTTGATGCCAGCCACAGTATGGCAGTGTAACCATTCCAAACCTCCTTGGCATTTTAGATCAGCCAGCTGGACAGCCTCCAAGAACTCTTGCTTCCTTTCGCTTATCCAACAGCTGCTTCCAATGTGTCAGAGAAGTGAACTGATGTTATTTTAGGGAAGGTTTTGTAATGCACTCTTACCAATCGCCAGTGATACTAGATATCAATACAATCATTCAGCTTTGTTCTGAAACTCTGCCCACTCCACCTGGTATCTGGGCCATTCACGGTGGCACAGTGGTTAGCACTGCTGCCTCACAGAGCCAGGGAAACAGGTTCGACATTGTCGGTGTGGAGTCTGCACGTTCTCTCCGTGTCTGCGTGGGTTTCCCCCGGGTGCTTCCCTGTGGGCTTCCTCCCACGGTTTAGAGATGTGCAGGTTAGGTGGACTGGCCATGCGAAAGAGGCGCTTAGTGTCCAAAGATGTGCAGGTTAAGTGGGGTTAGGGAGACAGGGTTGGGGGGGGGGGGGGGGGGCGAGGTAGGATGCTCTTTCAGAGGGTCGGTGCAGACTCGATGGGCTGAATGGCCTCCTTCTGTACTACAGGAATCCAATAACATCTTAATCAAATTGGCAGTAAGTTCTGTAAATTTATCATTAAACAGTGTTTTTGCATCAAATATCAAATGCTGTCCTTTGTTTCCTCAAGCAGGCAGTTCTTCATACATCTCCTTTGAACCCTTCCTTTCACTACATCCCCATCTCAATGGTAACCTTGCTAAAAAGAATGCTGCTGCTTTTAATTCACAGCTATAATGACATCAGGGGCGGAATTCTCCGACTCCCGCCGTGGCCGGAATTCTCCGCCACCCAGGAATCGGCGGGGGCGGGAATCACGGCGAGCTGGTCGGCGGGTCCCCCGCGCAGGTCGGCGGGCCCCCCGCGGCGATTCTCCGGCCCGTGATGGGCCGAAGTCCCGCCGCTGTCAGGCCTCTCCCGCCGAAGTGGTTTAAACCACCTCTGGTACCGGCGGGAGCAGGTGGCGCGAGCGGGCCCCCGGGGTCCTGGGGGGGGGGCACGGGCCGATCTGACGCCGGGGGGGTGCCCCCACGGTGGCCTGGCCCGTGATCGGGACCCACCTATCAGTGGGTGGGCCTGTGCCGTGGGGGCACTCTTTCTCTTCCGCCGCCGCCATGGCCTCTACCATGGCGGAGGCGGAAGAGACCCCCTCCACCGGGGTGACGTCAGCGGCCGCTGACACTCCGGCGCATGCGTGGACTCACGCCGATCGCCGAAGGCCTTTCGGCCAGCCGTGGCGCTGGTCGGTGGGGCTAAATCGCTGGCTTTTAAAGCAGACCAAGCAGGCCAGCAGCACGGTTCGATTCCCGTAACAGCCTCCCCAAACAGGCGCCGGAATGTGGCGACTTGGGGCTTTTCACAGTAACTTCATTGAAGCCTACTCGTGACAATAAGCGATTTTCATTTCATTTCATTTCAAAGGCCGTTGGCGCCAGTCAGCGGAGCGGGAGCCACTCCGGCACGGGCCTAGCCCCTAAAGGTGCGGAGAATTGTGCACCTTTGGGGCGGCCCGACGCCGGAGTGGGGAGAATCCTGGCCCAGATTGCACCCTCCGGCACTGCATCTAATCTCTGACTGCCCAATGGTGCAATTCAGCAGACAAATGTTAAAGTCCGTTTTTGGGCACATTTGGGGCGATTCAACTTTGCCGTTTTCCTTGGCTTCCGGGGTTTCTCCCCGCTGCGGCCGCACTTAGAGCGATCTCCTGCTGGCGAGCTGATTTCGACATCCCGCACTCACCCAACCTTGTTCAGACCCCTGGTAACCCCCATCTAATTGGTGAAGCCCACCCGGGCTGCCCCATGGCAATGCCAACCTAGCACTCGGGCATGCTGACACTGTCAGCCTGGCACCATGACAGTGTCCCTGCACCCTGGCCGTGCCATCCAGGCACCATGACAGTGCCCCTGCACCCTGGCCGTGCCATCCAGGCACCCTGGCAGTGCCCCTGCACCCTGGCCGTGCCATCCAGGCACCCTGGCAGTGCCCCGCACCCTGGCCGTGCCATCCAGGCACCCTGGCAGCACATGGTGGTACTGCCAGGGTGTCAGGTTGGCATTGCCAGGGTGCCCAAATGCCTGGGGGGAGTGCTAGGGTACCAGCCTGACCTGTCCCTGACCACCTGGAGGCCTCCAAAGGCCTGTGATAGCCCCTGAAGTGCCATTAAGACTGGTCTATGTCTGTGTGGATCAGTACTAAACAGCGGCCTGGCGAGGTCTTCCAGGTGCGTCCGCTGAGTCCCGGGCACCAGGTGAATCGGCATCCGGATATTTAAATGAGCCATTCGCAATGGAATCGCACCCCATGTCTTGATCTCCTCAATGTCCTTTAATAGGAGGATGAAAGTTTTTGCCCGAACTGGTTTGTCCAAATCTGGCGCTGTAGGTTTGACAGAGGATTGGCAGATCCCTGGAGAAATGATGAAAACAGCCATTTTCAGCGGCCACCTTCATTTCACAAGGGGTTTCACCGAGCTCCCACCAACAGGCAATTGGGATAACAGCCACATCATTTCAGGGCCCATTGTGTCGTGTTTCTCACACGGTGATTATCTCCAGAGTCAAACAGACCTGGTTTTACCTGACATAACATCATGGTCATCTGAGCTGGGCAAGAAGGGTCATACAAACTCAAGCATTAACTCTGTTTCTCTCTCTCCACAGATGCTGCCAGACCTGCTGCGTTTTTCCAGAATTTTCTATTTGACTGTATATGAGCTGGTCACTCAGCTCGGCCTCCTCCTGGAGTCTGCAGCAGCACAAAATGCCAGTCGTCGGCCAATTTGAATCATTTCATATGGTATGAAGAAACTGCTATAGATATTGGATACAGCAAATAATACAAACCCTGACAACATCCCAGAAGTAGTACTGCCTTACCCCTCGTAGCCAAGCTGTTCTGGCACAGATACAACCCGTTACCTGACAATGTGGAAAATTGCCCAGGAATGCACTGTACTCAAAAAGCAGGACAGACACAATCCAGATCATTATTGCCACATAGGTCAACTCTCGATTATGTAAACAGCAAAAGAACGGACAATGTCCATGATACGGAATAAAGCGAGGCAAGGAGGTGTGACACACCGACAACTGAGCAGGATCTGAGCCTGTGCCTCAAATGAATGAACAGACAAGAGAATAACTTTAGAGAATGGACACTGCACCGCAGTCAGGAGAAGAAGAATGGGGACCACTCACCTCCGGATTCAGGCCTACAGTCAACACTGGTAACCATCAGTTGTGTGGGTGATTGTAAGTTTTGGCAAAGTCGTAGACAGGTTTATGTTTTTGTAAATTTCAGTCAACCTTGTATCAGGGTTTGTACTGTGAGGCATTGTTAATTCTGTTCAAATCACAGAGGGGTTTTGTAATAACTTTGGCTTACTAGCTCGGGGTGATTTGATTTAATTTATTGTCACGTGTACCGAGGCACAGTGAAGAGAATTGTTCTGCGTACAGTCCAGACAGATCGTACCACGCATGAAAATACAATGGAAATACATAAGTACGCAGCGTAAATACGCAGACACAGGCATCATGGTGAGCATACAGAGTGTAGTACTACTCAGTAGAGAGTATGGTTATAAGAGATGTAGGAAGAGGATCTGTGTGAGTAAGCTCACAGAGAGTCGCCACGCTCCGGCGCCATCTTGAGTTATGGAGCAACTAACGTTTATTTACAACACTTTGGTCGGAATTCTCCGTCTGTTCACTCCGGCGGGTGTGGTGAATATAATATAGATGTATATATGTTAATTCACACTGTCTTTGTAAGCACAGTAGCGCTATCCTACCACTAGGGGGAGTAGCGCTGGGAGCACTCAGGAACTTGTACTGGGCTCCACCCTTGGCTCTGCCCACGACTCCTCCCCCTAGTGCAGCTGTATAAATACCCTTGTCCAGAGTCAGCCTGAGTTCACTACGAGTTCATCGACAGGTAACAGGCTGGCTCTGAAGTAAGTCGATTAAAGCCTAGATTCACATTGGAAACACGTGTCTGGTGAATTGATGGTTCCATCAATTTAATCAACTTAAGAACAGTAAAGATCGATTATGGAATCGGCCCTCAAGCTTGGACACCTGGAACTCGACCCGCAGGATGCAGAGGCGAAAGAAATCTTCTCCCACTGGATCCGGTGCTTCAAGGCCTACCTGGCAGAAGCGAGCACAGCCAAAACGACAGAGAATCAGAAGCTAAGCCTACTGCACGCAAGGGTGAGCCACAGAATCTCTACGCAACTAAACTCGGCCAGTTCATATACTGCGGCGCTAGATTTTATCTCGATAAAATGTATGTAAGGCCCATTAATGAAGTTTACGCTCGCCATGTGTTCACGACTCGCCGCCAGCGGCCTACGGAATCACTCGCTGAATTCCTAAGGGAACTTAATAATTTGCTCAATGACTGTAATTACCAAGCGGTTACCGCGGCTGAACACAGGGAATTGGCGGTACGCGATGTTTTTGTAGCGGGCCTCAGGTCTAACTATGTGCGCCAATGGCTGCTGGAAAAGGGGGCCCAGGACTTAGAAACGACTGTGGAAGCTGCAACCACGATGGATGTCTCCTTCCGCAGCCTTAACTCGTTCCCCGCGGACCCCACGACCCAATCATGGGCCCCCGACAAGCGACTCCGCCAGGCCTGTGCTACGCAGCCGCCCAGCCACCATGCTGCTCCAGCCTGCCATTTCTGCGGCCAGAACCAGCACCCGCGGCAGCACTGCCCGGCCCGTAACGCGACCTGCAGCAGCTGCAGGCAGAAAGGCCATTACGCAAGAGTGTGCCTCGCAAAAAGGGCCCCAGCTTCCAACTTCCCAGCGACTCGCAGTAATCACTCCCCTCACTCGCAGGCCCGCAGGGCCCGAAACGCTGCAGCCTATGCCCCGTCTCCGCCCCCTCCAGCCACGTGTGATCCATGGGGCCCGCCACCGTGGAAAACCTCCACCACGCGGCAGGCCACGTGCAACTCATGGGGGCCGCCATCTTCCTCGCCGCTCGCCACGTGCGATCCACGGGCCCGATCGGCATCTCCGCGCTCGGACAATTCTGCGGTGGAATTAGAACTCCTGCAGTGATGCCCTGGGACAAAGATAATTGACCTCCAACAATCACCACTATCTTCCTTTGTGCCAGGTATGAGTCCAACCAGCGGAGAGTTTCCCCCCTCACTCCCATTCACTCAATTTTACTGGGGCTCCTTGCTGTCATACCCAGTCAAATACTGCCTTCATATTCAGGGCAGTCACTCTCACCTCACCCCTTGAGTTTGGTTCTTTTGTTGGGTGGCATGGTAGCACAGTGGTTAGTACTGTTGCTTCACAGCGCCAGGGCCCCAGGTTCGATTCCCGGCTTGAGTCACTGTCTGTGCGGAATCTGCACATTCTCCTTGTGTCTGCGTGGGTTTCCTCCGGGTGCTCCGGTTTCCTCCCACAAGTTAGGTAATTTAGACATTCTGAATTCTCCCTCAGTGCACCTGAACAAGCGCCGAAGTGTGGTGACTAAAAGATATTCACAGTAACTTCAGTGTTAAAGTAAGCCTACTTATGACAATAAAGATTATTATTATTCCATGTTTGGACTTATGCTGTCATGAGGTCAGGATTGAGTGCGCCTTGCAGAACCCAAGTTGATGCAGAGGGAGGGTGCTGCAGTGGAGGAGATCAAGCGCAAATGGGAGGAGGAGTTGGGTGGTGAGGTGAGGGCCGGGCCATGGAAAGAGGCCCTGCGGAGGGTCAACACATCCTCATCGTATGCGGGGTTAAGCCTCATCCAGTTTAAGGTGATGCATAGGGCCCAAACTGTGTGGAGTCTGCACGTCCTCCCCGTGTGTGCGTGGGTTTCCTCCGGGTGCTCCGGTTTCCTCCCACAGTCCAAAGATGTGCGGGTTAGGTGGATTGGCCATGCTAAATTGCCCGTAGTGTAAGGTTAATGGGGGGATTGTTGGGTTACGGGTTACGTGGGTTTAAGTAGGGTGATCATTGCTCGGCACAACATCGAGGGCCGAACCCTTGTTCTGTGCTGTACTGTTCTATTCTATTTATGATGATTGCGGGGATGAGCCGGTTTTTGTAGGGGTGGATGATAGGTGTGGGGGTGGTGGGGTGGGGGGGGGGGGGGGGCTGCAAACCAAGCCCACATGTTCTGGGCGTGTCTGAGGTTTGAGCGGGTTCTGGCAGGGTTTCTCGGATGTGATGTGCGAGATTCTGGGTCTGGGGGTGACCCCCGAGTCCGGAGGTGGCGATATTTGGTGTGTTGGAATATCCGGGAGTCCTGCAGGAGAGGGGAGCCGCTGTAATGGCCTTTGCTTCCCAGAGAGCCCAGAGATGGACCTTGTTGTGCTGGCGGGACTCAGAGTCGCCAAAGGTGAAGGTCAAGTTTGGAGAAGGTCAAGTTCACCTTTCGAGGGTCGAAGATAGAGGGCGGGATTTTCCGACCCCTGCCGGGCCGGGGATTCACTAGGGAACGGTGCGAATTCTCTGGCACCAGGGTTTTGGCAGGGCGGGAATCGTGCCGCGCCAGTCGGGGGCCGCTGGCAGCGCCCCCCCCCCCCCACCTCCCCCCCCCCCCCCCCCCCCCGGGCGATTCTCCGACCCGCGATGGGCGAGCGGCCGCCCGTTTTAGGCCTGTCGCACCGGCGTAAGTTAGACCTCATACTTACTGGCGGCGAAGGGCAGCCTCCGGGGTCCTCATGGGGGGCACGTGGGGATATGGCCCCGGGGGGTGCTCCTACGGTGGCCTGGCACGTGATCGGGGCCCACTGATCCACGGGCGGGCCTGTGCCATGGGGGCACTCTTTCCCTCCACATCGGCTGCTATGGACCTCTGCCAGGGCCAGTGCGGAGGTGAACGCCCCTGCGCATGCGCTGGGATGATGCCAGCACACGCTGGCGCTCCCACGTATGTGCCAACTCGCGCTGGCCGGCGGGGGCCCTTCGCCGCTGGTTGGCACAGCACCAACCCCCTTCCCCACCGGCCGGCAGGGCGCAAACTGAGGAAGTGAGCAATAGGGTGGACAGTACGACCCTGAGGGTAATGTGTTCACAGACAGAACAAAGGAGAGAGCAGAGCAAAGCATGGCTCGGGGGATGGTAGCCTCGTAGTGAGCATGCTGAAAAGGATGCTGGGTTACCATGCAAAGTGACCAATTAGGATATAGGGCCAGGTCAGGAGGTGTATAGAATGACCAATGGGAAACTTATATGTGAATCTTACTGTGATTTTGAATATATCTATAGAAAATTGCGTGCTCTCTCTCTCCTACTCCTGGATGTTGCAGAAGACAGTATGTGTGTCCTGTAGCTCTATGGATTGATGCAGCGTTGCAAGTTAGTTATTATTAAATGATATGATACCTGCAAATCCATCTCAGATTTTATTGAATCTAGACTGACAGCAAATTAACCAGGAATTAACATTTGGTGCCGAAATCCGGGTTTCTCGAGAATCTTGCCTTTCATCTGCGAAATCAGAATTGGACTGCTCTCGGAAGGGGAGGGAGGAAATGGGCCCACGATATGGCTGAAAAACTTGCAATATCGATTTTCCTCTGTCTCGTATTCTGCTAACAGTCTAATCACTCGCATTTGATCAGGTCAGATTGACTCGACGAAATCAAAGGTCAGTCTGATGGATTCGAAGATTTTATTTCAGTCATTGCAGGATTCCACACCTTCCGGACAACCCAATGCCGGAGTGGTTCACGCCATTCCTCGGCGTCAGGACCGCCTGCCGCGTCGGGTAGGGGAGAATCCCACCCAGGGTTCTCGAAGAGGTAGAAACCATTCATTGATTTCTTCAAGGTGAATTGAGGGGTCTGTGGGGCAGGGGAGGAGTGGGGGGTGCGTGCGGCTGGGGAGGGCGAGGGGAAAAGTTAAGAAGGTAGGGTGTTGGTATCGGAGATGGGTGGAGGCCTGTGTTTTCTATTCAGGTTGTCGTTTGGTCTTCTGAGAGTTTCATGTAAAATGCCTTTAATAAAAAAATATTTTTTGAATGTGGAAAATGGAAATGTTTTACTGTTTTTCTGTACTTGAGGGGAAGACTGGGAAAGCACTGAGCCTATAGCTGTGAGCTCTCAGTTCAGAAGAAGAGTCAAACAGACTCAAATCATTAACTCTCTTTCTCTCGTCACAGACACTGCCTGACCTGCTGGATTTTTTCAGCACTCACTGTTCTTATTCATGTGAGATCTCAATATAGGAGCTGCTTTTGTTTCAAATATTTTTATTGAAGTATTTGCAAAATCTTTATATAATAACACACAGAATAATAACATAAACATCAACATGGTAAACTAGGGCAGCACGGTGGCGCAGTGGGTTAGCCCTGCAGCCTCACGGCGCTGAGGTCCCAGGTTCGATCCCGGCTCTGGGTCACTGTCTGTGTGGAGTTTGCACATTCTCCCCGTGTCTGCATGGGTTTCACCCCCACAACCCAAAGATGTGCAGGCTAGGTGGATTGGCCATGTTAAATGGCCCCTTAATTGGAAAAATGAATTGGGTACTCTAAATTAAAAAAAAAAAAAATGGTAAACTAAACATTTCCAACCCCTTCCGTACATCCCTTAACCATAATGCACCTACCCCACCCCCCCTTTCAGAATGCTGCTGCTGCTGACATTTTAATTTTCCCCGAGAAAGTCAACGAATGGCTGCCACCTCCGAGAGAACCCCAGCATTGATCCCTTCAAGGCAAACTTTATTTTCTCCAGCTTGAGCACCCCAGCCATGTCACTGACCCAAGTCTCCACACTCGGGGGCTTCGAGTCCCTCCACATTCACAGGATTCATCTCCGGGCTACCAGGGAAGCAAAGGCCAGAACATCGGCCTCTTTCACTCCCTGAACTCCCGGATCTTCTGACACTCCAAAGATCGCTACCTCTGGACTCGGCACCACCCGCGTACCAAGCACCTTGGACATTGCCTTGACAAACCCCTGCCAGAATCCACCAAGCTTCGGACATCGACATGGACATATGGACATGGTTTGCTGGGCTTCCCGCACACCTCGCACATCTATCTTCTACCCCGAAAAACTTGCTCATCCTCACCGCCGTCATGTGTGCCCGGTGTACCACCTTAAACTGTATTAGGCTGAGCCTGGCACATGAAGAGGAGGAATTAACCCTGCTTAGGGCGTCCGCCCACAGACTCGCCTCTAACTCCCCGCCTAGCTCCTCCTCCACTTGTCCTTCAGTTCCTCCACCGGGGTCTCCTCCATCTCCAGCAACTCCTGATAGATATCTGACACTTTCTCCTCCCCCACCTAGGTACCGGACACTCCTCTGTCCTGTATCCCCCTTGGCGGGATCAGCGGGAAAGCCAACACCTGTTTCCTCAGAAAGTCCCGGATTTGTAAATATCTGAAGCCGTTCCCCGGAGGCAGCTTGAACTTATCCTCCAGCGCTTCAGACTGGGAAAATTCCCGTCTATGAATAGATCTCCCATCCGTCTACTTCCTGCTCTCTGCCAACTTCGGAACCCGCCATCTATCCTGCCCGGGGCAAACCTGTGACTGTTGCAAATCGGGGTCCAAACTGATGCACCCTCCACCTTCTTATACCTCCTCCATTGCCCCCAGATCCTCAATGCCACCACCACCACCGAGCTAGTGGAGTAACGGGCCGGCGAGAACTGCAGAGGTGCCGTTACCTGTGCTCCCAAACTGGTGCCTTTGCATGACACCGCCTCCATCCGCTCCCATGCCGACCCCTCCCCCATTACCCACTTCCTAATCATCGCTATATTAGCCGCCCAGTAGTAATTGCAGACGTTTGGCAGAGCCAACCCACCCTCCCCCCCACTGCGCTCCAACAACATTTTCTTCACTCACGGAGTTTTATTCGCCCATAAAAAGCCCAAAATAGTCTTGTTTACCCGCTTGAAAAAGGCCTTAGGGATGAAGATGGGAAGGCACTGGATGACAAACAAAAATCTGGGGAGGACCGTCATTTTCACCGTCTATATCCTCCCCACCAGCGAAAGCGGGAGCATATCCCATATATTAGGGCTGGTTTAGCACAGTGAGCTAAACAGCTGGCTTATGATGCAGAGCAAGGCCAGCAGCACGGGTTCAATTCCCGTACCGGCCTCCCCGAACAGGCGCCGAAATGTGGTGACCAGGGGCTTTTCACAGTAACTTCATTGAAGCTATTTGTGACAATAAGCGATTATTATTATTAATATTGAGTAAGAAAGACGGGGCAACAAAGGTGTTCCGTCCTTAACAAGGACACAACTCACCTTGAAAATTAAACGTTGTTTCAAAAATGTAATTTTACAAAATATAACTCCATTTGAAAAGCCTCTGATGCATATTACTCTAAATTCGCAGATTGTGTGATCCCTGTGATCTCCAAACGTCACTCTTTGCCATCCCAGTTTCCCATCAGAGGAGATCCCAAGTAGCCGGGAATAAACATTAAGCAAAGTGACGACATTGTGCCAACGACACAGCATGTCACAAGTTGCAGGACAATGAGGACACCATCACCTATCAATAAAATGGCAAGCTCTGAGCAACGTGCCAGGTCTCAGCCAGGTTTGCATATAGGCCAGTAAACTCTCACTGTACTTACGCAGGAATCCGCTGCAGTGGCTGCAGGTGTTTGGAGTCCAAAAGATTTGGGAGGATATTGAATATGAGGGAGTTGAGGAAATCATGTGGATTTTTTTCCCAATTAAGGTGCAATTTAGTGTGGCCAATCCACCTGCCCTGCACATTTTTGGGCTTGTGGGGGGGTGAGACCCAGGCAGACACGGGGAGAATGAGCAAACTCCACATGGACATGAAAATGAAAATGAAAATCGCTTATTGTCACGAGTAGGCTTCAATGAAGTTACTGTGAAAAGCCCCTAGTCGCCACATTCCGGCGCCTGTCCGGGGAGGCTGGTACGGGAATCGAACCGTGCTGCTGGCCTGCTTGGTCTGCTTTATAAGCCAGCGATTTAGCCTTGTGAGCTAAACCAGCCCCTAACATTGACCCGGGGCTGGGACCAAACCTGGGTCCTCGCCGCCATGAGGCAGCAGGGCTAACCACTGCGCCACCCTCACCATGTGGATGTTTAAGCAGAAGTCACAGGACAAACCTTTCCATAGCCTGGATGTACTCAGGCCATTTGTAATGGTCCAAACTCACTGTAATAAGCCCATCCTTAACATACCAGGAAATCAATTCATCTAGACTCACACGTTCTCCGGGCCTCGCACTTCCAATCCTTTTGACATTTCGTAATTATTTATTTATGTCTCTTCCAACCTATCACAGACTTTCCCTTTTTTTTCTTTCCCCCAACTCCTCCCTTTCACTTGCTTAAAACCTATTACCCCTCCTGGTTGCTGGTTCTCGTGGAGGGTCATTGACCTGAACCGTTAACCCTGCTCCACTGTCCACGAATGCTGCCTGACCTGCTGAGCATTTGCAGTATTCTCAGGTATTATTTGAATCGAAGAGGGAGTCTTCCCGCCCTGTAGGGTTCGTTAGCACACTGGGCTGCGTCTTTATCAAATGGGCCATCGAGGAGAACAGGGCTGGAAACTGGCTGATTCAGTCATCGACATAAAGAACAAACTACAAAGTGGGCCAGTAATAAATCATCAGTGGTTAGCAGTGAGACAAGAGGAAAAGTGGGTTTTTAATTTGGAATCGATTTGAACGAAGCTTCTCCTGTCCCAAGTTTTGATTCAGAATAAGCTAAAATTAATAATGAAGCGTGGGCCAAGACATGGAAGTTTAATTTGACAAAACAAATGCATCAGAACCCGAAGCGATTTGCTCAGTTTTTTTTAAAATCCATTAGTTATAGCGTCATGGTACAGAGAATAAAGTAAAATTATTAGCAGGGCTGTTGAGAATAAAATGTATTACTGAACCCCATCTCCTTTCAATAAGACAAATTTATATCAGAGGAGTTGTACTTAGCTGGGTAAGCCATTTGGAAAAGAATGATTGGGTCTGGGTGCTGAGGTTCATCAAAGTCATCAGTTTCAGAGGAGCTCATTCATCATGTGCTGAGGGGATGTTTACCTGCAGTACACCTGTAAGGTACATCAGCAAATTGAACAGCACACTGCTCTGTCAAATTTCACACCCAACTGCATCGCTGTGATGATCGTCTTCAGGAAAGAGAGGTGCCTTCTGGAGTCCTCGCAGTTCTTTTAAGGTGGATATGTTTTATAAAAAGACAGGAGTCGCTGGATTATTAACCTTTCACTGGAATAAATTTACACCGGCGGAACACTCAGTAAAACTTGCTAGAACTGGCAAAACTTTCCTCTTTCTCCAAGGTACTTATTTCTGTTTTAACTCTTCCCTTCCCCTCTAAAAGCGTTCACCTGCGCTGGGGCACAGGTCCTCAGTGCTGTTACCCACCAACTCCTTGACCAAATGGCTATTCTTCATTTTTTTTTAATTTCAGAGAACCCAATTATTTTTGCCAGTTAAGGGGCAATTTAGCGTGGCCAATCCACCTAACCTGCACACCTTTGGGTTGTGGGGGTGAGACCCATGCAGACACGGGGAGAATCGGCAAACTCCACACAGACAGTGACCCTGGGCTGGGACCGAACCCAGATCTAACCACTGCGCCACCATGCCACCCTATGGCTATTCTTTGTGTGGGTGTTAGCAGCCTAATCCACCATAGGCTATCACAGCTGGCCTTGCCCAATTTCAACCAGGGTTAACTGGAGAGTAAACAGGAATGTTCCCCCAAAGCCCCCCCCCCCCCCCCCCACCCACCTGAATCCCCCCTTCCTATCCCTATTGTATTTGCAGGATCGCTAGGTAGGCAAATATAGACAAGAAAGCCCATTTGTACCATCTCAACTACTCTCTTTGGAAAAGTTTAAGTTCTCCCAATCTAAACATCCAATTATCTTGGATTTAAATATATGGGATGGGATTCACCCCTACCGGGCAGGGCGGGGGGTCCCGGCGGGGCGAGGGGTCCCGGCGAGATGGAGTGGCATGAACCACTCCGGCTTCGAGCCGCCCCAAAGGTGCGGAATCCTCCGCACATTCAGGGTCTAGGCCCGCCCCGGAGTGGTTGGCGCCCCGTCGGCCGGCGGGAAAGGGGCTTGGCACCACACCAACCGGCTCCGAAGGACCTCTGCCAGCCGGCGCGAGTTGGCGCATGCACGGGAGCGCCAGCACATGCTGGCGTCAGCTCCGCGCATGCGCAGAGGGATTCGCTTCCACACCGGGAATGGCGGAGGACCACGGCCTCCGGTGCGGAAGGATAGAGTGCCCCCACGGCACAGGCCCACCCGCGGATCGATGGGCCCTGATCGCGGGCCAGGCCACCATGGGGGCACCTCGTGGGGCCAGATCCCCCCGCACCCCCCCCCCCCAAGAACCCCGGAGCCTGTCTGCGCCGCCAAGTCCCGTCGGTAAGGGACCTACTCCAATTTAACCAGCAGAGGGCAGCAGAGCAGAGCTACTGATCAGCTGTTCTGGGGAAATTTGCATACGTGCAGTGCGGTCAGCCTAAGTTGAAGGTGAACCTGCGAAGAAGACCCAAGGAGTTTGAGTAAAGGCAAGCAACCAGCAGAGGGCAGCAGAGCAGAGCTACTGATCAGCTGTTCTGGGGAAATTTGCATACGTGCAGTGCGGTCAGCCTAAGTTGAAGGTGAACCTGCGAAGAAGACCCAAGGAGTTTGAGTAAAGGCAAGCAACCAGCAGAGGGCAGCAGAGCAGAGCTACTGATCAGCTGTTCTGGGGAAATTTGCATACGTGCAGTGCGGTCAGCCTAAGTTGAAGGTGGTTTGTGGAGGGGCTGTTGGCAAGTGACAGTTAAACCCAAAACACTTTGTGAGTGTTTCCCACCCTACCTCCTCCTCTAACCAACCCCCCCACCCCACGGTGGTTGGGAAGCGGGAGCAGGGGCCTGTCGTGAAGGTGAGTGAGTGCCTTTAAATTTGCTTACCTTTCAGCGGGATCAGGGTTTGAGGTAATATCAGGTAAGCTCTTCCTTTCTTTTTCTTTTTCTTGTTTTTTTTGTAATCTAGAGGGGATGTCAGGGAAGGCAGTACAATGCTCCTCCTGCAGAATGTTTGAGGTGAGGGACGCCGTCAGTGTCCCTGCTGATTTCATCTGTGGGAAGTGCACCCAACTCCAGCTCCTCAAAAACCGTGTTAGGGACCTGGAGCTTGAGCTGGATGAACTTCGGATCATTCGGGAGGCAGAGGGGGTCATAGATAGGAGCTTCAGGGAAGTAGTTACACCAAAGACTGGAGATAGATGGGTAACTGTAAGAGGGACTGGGAAGAAGCAGTCAGTGCAGGGACCCCCTGCGGTCGTTCCCCTGAGTAACAAGTATACCGTTTTGGATACTTGTGGGGGGGACGACTTACCAGGGGTAAGCCATGGGGTACGGGCCTCTGGCACGGAGTCTGTCCCTGTTGCTCAGAAGGGAAGGGGGGAAAGGAGTAGAACATTAGTAATTGGGGACTCAATAGTCAGGGGCACAGATAGGAGATTTTGTGGGAGCGAGAGAGACTCACGTTTGGTATGTTGCCTCCCAGGTGCAAGGGTACGTGATGTCTCGGATCGTGTTTTCCGGGTCCTTAAGGGGGAGGGGGAGCAGCCCCAAGTCGTAGTCCACATTGGCACTAACGACATAGGTAGGAAAGGGGACAAGGATGTCAGGCAGGCCTTTAGGGAGCTAGGATGGAAGCTCAGAGCGAGAACAAACAGAGTTGTTATCTCTGGGTTGTTGCCCGTGCCACGTGATAGTGAGATGAGGAATAGGGAGAGAGAGCAATTAAACACGTGGCTACAGGGATGGTGCAGGCGGGAGGGATTCAGATTTCTGGATAACTGGGGCTCTTTCTGGGGAAGGTGGGACCTCTATAGACAGGATGGTCTACATCTGAACCTGAGGGGCACCAATATCCTTGGGGGGAGATTTGTTAGTACTCTTTGGGGGGGTTTAAACTAATTCAGCAGGGGCATGGGAACCTGGATTGTAGTTTTGGGGTGCGAGAGATTGAGAGTAGAGAGGTCAGGAGCACAGTTTTGACTTCGCAGGAGGGCGGCAGTGTTCAGGACTGTGGTTTGAAGTGTGTCTATTTCAATGCCAGGAGTATACGAAATAAGGTAGGGGAACTGGCAGCATGGGTTGGTACCTGGGACTTCGATGTTGTGGCCATTTCAGAGACATGGATAGAGCAGGGACAGGAATGGTTGTTGCAGGTTCCGTGGTTTAGGTGCTTTAGTAAGGTCAGAGAAGGGGGCAAAAGAGGGGGAGGTGTGGCGCTGCTAGTCAAGGACAGTATTACGGTGGTAGAAAGGATGCAAGATGGGGACTCTTCTTCCGAGGTAGTATGGGCTGAGGTTAAAAACAGGAAAGGAGAGGTCACCCTGTTGGGAGTTTTCTATAGGCCACCTAATAGTTCTAGAGATGTAGAGGAAAGGATGGCGAAGATGATTCTGGAAAAGAGCGAAAGTAACAGGGTAGTTGTTATGGGAGACTTTAACTTTCCTAATATTGACTGGAAAAGATATAGTTCGAGTACATTGGATGGGTCGTTCTTTGTACAATGTGTGCAGGAGGGTTTTCTGACACAATACGTTGACAGGCCAACAAGAGGTGAGGCCACTTTGGATTTGGTTTTGGGTAATGAACCAGGCCAGGTGTTAGATCTGGAGGTAGGTGAACACTTTGGAGACAGTGACCACAATTCGGTGACCTTTACGTTAGTGATGGAAAGGGATAAGTATACCCCGCAGAGCAAGAGTTATAGCTGGGGGAAGGGCAATTATGATGCCATTAGACATGACTTAGGATGTGTTGGTTGGAGAAGTAGGCTGCAAGGGTTGGGCACACTGGATATGTGGAGCTTGTTCAAGGAACAGCTATTGCATGTTCTTGATAAGTACGTACCAGTCAGGCAGGGAGGAAGGGGTCGAGCGAGGGAACCGTGGTTTACCAAAGAAGTGGAATCTCTTGTTAAGAGGAAGAAGGAGGCCTATGTGAAGATGAGGCGTGAAGTTTCAGTTGGGGCGCTTGATAGTTACAAGGAAGCGAGGAAGGATCTAAAGAGAGAGCTGAGACGAGCAAGGAGGGGACATGAGAAGTCTTTGGCAGGTAGGATCAAGGAAAACCCAAAAGCTTTCTATAGGTATGTCAGGAATAAAAGAATGACTAGGGTAAGAGTAGGGCCAGTCAAGGACAGTGGTGGGAAGTTGTGTGTGGAGGCTGAGGAGATAAGCGAGATACTAAATGAATACTTTTCGTCAGTATTCACTCAAGAAAAAGATAATATTGTGGAGGAGAATGCTGAGACCCAGGCTATTAGAATAGATGGCATTGAGGTGCGTAGGGAAGAAGTGTTGGCAATTCTGGACAAGGTGAAAATAGATAAGTCCCCGGGGCCGGATGGGATTTATCCTAGGATTCTCTGGGAAGCCAGGGAAGAGATTGCTGAGCCTTTGGCTTTGATTTTTAGGTCATCATTGGCTACAGGAATAGTGCCAGAGGACTGGAGGATAGCAAATGTGGTCCCTTTGTTCAAGAAGGGGAGTAGAGATAACCCCGGTAACTATAGGCCGGTGAGCCTAACGTCTGTGGTGGGTAAAGTCTTGGAGAGGATTATAAAAGATACGATTTATAATCATCTAGATAGGAATAATATGATTAGGGATAGTCAGCATGGTTTTGTGAAGGGTAGGTCATGCCTCACAAACCTTATCGAGTTCTTTGAGAAGGTGACTGAACAGGTAGACGAGGGTAGAGCAGTTGATGTGGTGTATATGGATTTCAGTAAAGCGTTTGATAAGGTTCCCCACGGTCGGCTATTGCAGAAAATACGGAGGCTGGGAATTGAGGGTGATTTAGAGATGTGGATCAGAAATTGGCTAGTTGAAAGAAGACAGAGAGTGGTAGTTGATGGGAAATGTTCAGAATGGAGTTCAGTTACGAGTGGCGTACCACAAGGATCTGTTCTGGGGCCGTTGCTGTTTGTCATTTTTATAAATGACCTAGAGGAGGGCGCAGAAGGATGGGTGAGTAAATTTGCAGACGACACTAAAGTCGGTGGAGTTGTAGACAGTGCGGAAGGATGTTGCAGGTTACAGAGGGACATAGATAAGCTGCAGAGCTGGGCTGAGAGGTGGCAAATGGAGTTTAATGTGGAGAAGTGTGAGGTGATTCACTTTGGAAAGAATAACAGGAATGCGGAATATTTGGCTAATGGTAAAATTCTTGGTAGTGTGGATGAGCAGAGGGATCTCGGTGTCCATGTACATAGATCCCTGAAAGTTGCCAGCCAGGTTGATAGGGTTGTGAAGAAGGCCTATGGTGTGTTGGCCTTTATTGGTAGAGGGATTGAGTTCCGGAGCCATGAGGTCATGATGCAGCTGTACCAAACTCTGGTACGGCCGCATTTGGAGTATTGCGTACAGTTCTGGTCGCCTCATTATAGGAAGGACGTGGAAGCTTTGGAACGGGTGCAGAGGAGATTTACCAGGATGTTGCCTGGTATGGAGGGAAAATCTTATGAGGAAAGGCTGATGGACTTGAGGTTGTTTTCGTTAGAGAGAAGAAGGTTAAGAGGTGACTTAATAGAGGCATACAAAATGATCAGAGGGTTAGATAGGGTGGACAGCGAGAGCCTTCTCCCGCGGATGGAGGTGGCTAGCACGAGGGGACATAGCCTGAAATTGAGGGGTAATAGATATAGGACAGAGGTCAGAGGTGGGTTTTTTACGCAAAGAGTGGTGAGGCCGTGGAATGCCCTACCTGCAACAGTAGTGAACTCGCCAACATTGAGGGCATTTAAAAATTTATTGGATAAGCATATGGATGATAAGGGCATAGTGTAGGTTAGATGGCCTTTAGTTTTTTTTTCCATGTCGGTGCAACATCGAGGGCCGAAGGGCCTGTACTGCGCTGTATCGTTCTATGTTCTATGTTCTATTTACGCCGGCAGGACCGGCAACAGACGGGCGGGACTATCGCGGACCGGAAATTTTGGGCAGCCCCAGCGCCCATTGAGTCGCCCCGGACATCGCCATTCTCCGAGGCGGGCGGAGCGACTCACGCTGGGCCGGTTTTTGGGGAGCGGGAGAATTAGGGGGACGGCGGGGGCAGGATTCACGCCGACCCCCGGCGATTCTCCCACCCGGTGGGGGGGGTCGGAAAATCCCGTCCAGAGACATAGACATCGGGTGAAGCATACAGGGGTGGAGTACTACACAGTGGAGAAGATGTGTGAAGAGATCAGATCAGATTATCTTGGAAGGGGCTTTTCACAGTAACTTCATTTGAAGCCTACTTGTGACAATAAGCGATTTCATTTTCATCTCTAAAAGCCAGAGAGGCCAAAAACAAGAATCTCGCCGGCGGGATCTACTAAATAGATCGCATCCCGATCATCCCCGCCAGTGACGTAATGTGGACTCCCCTTCCCCCCCCCGCCCCGTATTAGCCCCCCCCGCATTTGGAATTCCCCCCTTGCTGACGTGAGGTTTACAACAGGCCTGGCACAATGTGAACCAGGTGGAGAGACCACATCAGAGATGCCGGGGGGGGGGGGGGGGGGGGGGGGGGGCAGAGGAGGACATGCCCAGGCAGTACCCTGGCAATGCCCCAGCTATGCCCCCAGCACTGCCCTTTGGCTTTGTGCCAGGTGACAGTTTCAGAGGGATGTTCCAGGGTATTGCTGGGGACAGGGGCCTTCCTCTGGGGAGGTCCATGGGGAAATGTTCCCTGGTTCCATCGTGGAGTGTTCCCCATGTGCTTCGGTGAGGGAGTTCCCCATGTTCTTGGGGGATGGGGTCTCCATGTCCTTGGGGGGAGGTTATTTGTCACTATTTGTAGTGCTGGAGATCAAGGTGCCCTTTTTCTCTGAAAGCCAAGGTTGTCAGTAGGGTGGGCTCTCAGCTCCCTACTCTACTCCGTGTACACGCACGACTGTGTGGCAACATTTGACTCCAACTCCATCTACAAGTTTGCTGATGACACAACCAGAGTGGGTTGGATCTCAAACTACAATGAATCAGAATACAGGAGGGAGATAAAGAACCTAGTGGAATGATGTAACAACAACAATCTCTCCCTCAATATCAGCAAAGCTAAAAAGCTGATCATTGACATCAGGAAGCGAAGTATCGTACGCACCCCTGTCTGCATCAACGGGGCCGAGGTGGAGATGGTTGACAACTTCAAATTCCTAGGGGTGCACATCACCAATAATCAGTTCTGGTCCACCCATGTCAACTCTGTGACCAAGAAAGCACAACAGTGCTTTGTTGTCAGGAAACTAAGGAAATTCGGCATGTCCACATTGACTCTGACCAACTTTTACAGATGCACCATAGAAAGCATCCTATCTGGCTACATCACAGCCTGGTATGGCAACTGCTCGGCCCAAGACCGTAAGCAACTACAGAGAGTCGTGAACACCGCCCAGTCCATCACGTGAACCTGCCTCCCATCCATTGACTCTGTCTAAACCTCCCATTGCCTTGGGCAGCATAGCAAAGATCCCTCCCCCACCCCCACCCTGCCTACTCACTATTCCAACTTCTTCCATTGGTCAGGAGATACAAAAGTCTGGGAACATGGGCTAACAAATTCAAAAACAGCGTCTTCCCCACTGTTACTCGACTCCTAAACCCTCTTATGGACTGATCTGATCTCTTCACACATCATCTCTACTGAGTACTGTACTATTACACTCCTGTATGCTTCACCTGATCTCTATGTCTATATATTTACATTGTGCCCTATGATTTTTTTTCCATGTCTGGAATGATTTGTCTGGACTGTACACAGAAAAATACTTTTCACTGTACCTCGGTACACGTGACAATAAACAAATCCAATCTAATCCAATCCAATTTTTTTTATTAAGTGCGAGAAAATATATGAGAGAAGCCGCCCTGTAGCCCACGTGCTGCACACTGCTTTACTCGCCTGAGCCAACACCTTGAAAAAAACAACAGAAAATTCCCCCCAATATTTTTGAGTGTGTATGACTGTTCTTCAGAGCAAACAGGAATCGTGAGGTTAAACCCCTTTGTTAATTGCAAAGCCTGTGCAGACAAAAGGGAGGGATTCTCCCCTAACCAGCGGGGCCTTACCGGCACCGAGGAGTGGTGTGAACCACTCTGGCGTCGGACCGCCCGGAAGGTGCTGAATCGTTTGCACCTTCAGGGGCTGGCGCCGAAGGGCTTGGCACCACGCCAACTGGTGCTGAAGGTCCTCCGCCAACCAGCGTGAGTTGGCCCATGCGCGGGTGCGCCAGCGTGTGCTGGCATCATCCCAGCGCATGCACAGGGGAGGTTCTTCTCCACGCCGGCCATGGTGGACCGTTACACTGGCCGGTGTGGAGGGAAAGAATGCCCCCACGGCACAGGCCCTCCCGCGGATTGGTGGGCCCCGATCGCGGGCCAGGACATCGTAGCCCCCCCCCGGGGCCAGAACTCCCCACACTCCCTCCGAGGACTCCGCATGCCGCCGAAGAGCCAGGTCCCGCCGGTAAGGACATGGTCTAATTTACGCCGGCAGGACCGGCTTAAAACGGACGGTCATTCGGCCCATCGCGGGCCGGAGATTTCCGCCCCGCCCACAAACCGGCGCCGGAGAATCAGGCAGCCGGCAGCGGAGCGGGATTCACGCCACCCCCCGGCGATTCTCCGGCCCGGCAGGTGGTGTTGGATGCTATTTAGTAGATCTTAATGAAGCCTTCGCAGTCTTAAGAATGTTAGCACGGTAGCACAGTGGTTAGCACAGTTGCTTCACAGTTCCAGGATCCCAGGTTCGATTCCCGACTTGGGTCACTGTCTGCGGAGTCTGTACGTTCGCCCCGTGTCTGCGTGGGTTTCCTCCGGGTTCTCTGGTTTCCTCCCACAGTCCAGACTAGGTTGCAGGTTAGGTGGATTGGCCATGATAAATTGTCCTTAGTGTCCAAAAGGTTGGGTGGGGTAACTGGGTTACGGGGATAGGGTGGAGGGTTGTGCTTGGGTAGGGCGCTCTTTCCAAGGGCCGGTGCAGACTCGATGGGCCGAATGGCCTCCTTCTGCACTGCAAATTTTATGATTCTTTGAACCATATGTATTTATTAACTACAGGAGCAGTGTACATATACACAGTAAAGGGTTCCACCTAGGAGCAGTCTCCGTGCTTGCTTGTTCACACAACTCTGTCCAGCACTAGACTGACCCCTAGGTATGGGTCATGTGTTATCTTACATCACTGTGTGGGAGATACTGTACTCAGTCCCATATTAACCATATATGTGCCAGACCCTTGTACTGCATTATCCTATCCAGAATTTCACTCTGTGAATGATCAAACTAAGTTGTCAATTATTACACTTTACCTTTCCTGTATTGTTTATTATTTTATATACTGGTATGACACTCTCTTTTGGTCACTTACTTCGAAGGTGGAAAAAGCCAAGTTTCGCTATTGTTTCCTCACCAGGGATTAGCCTTATGGCCCCATCTCCTTGTACTTTGGTGAGCACAATTGGACAGACTAGTTGTTGCAGTCTGACCGACATTTGTTTCCATAAAAGCATCCGACTTTACTGATACAGACCAGCCATTATCAAAATCAAATGCAGAACAAACTCAAGAAGCTGAACGGCCTACTCCTGTTCCCATCTTCCTATTTAGAATTACAGTTCAGCAATCTATTGACTTTGCCGATTGCTGCCTCACGGTGACACACTGGGAAGAGCGAAGCCATTTTCCTTGGCCTTTGCCACACACTCTGTTTCATAGTCACAGATTCCATCCCTCTGCTTGGGGACTCTCTGAGGCTGTGCCCAACTGTTGGCAGCCTTGGTGCCATATCAGGCTCCATGGTAAGCTACCAAACACATCACCTCACCATCAGCAAGGCCATCTGCTTCCACCTCCACACCATTGCCCGACACCACCCCTGCCTCAGGTCATCTGCTGCTCAAACCCTCATTCATTCATTTGTCACCTCTCAGCTTGATTTTCCTTGGCCAGCCTCCCATGTTCTCATTCCTAAATTTGGAATCATCTAAAATTATGCCGATCTTGTCCTAACTCGCACCAAGCCAAGGTTGGTATTGGAGGGTGAGCAACGTCAGCCCGATTTTCTTGCCCCACTTTTGGCCATTCAAATTAGAAAATGACCTTCGTATTTCTAATACCACAGCCGCAGAGAAGATGGAAATATTTTAAAGCTTATTTTGAGTGCACAGAGTGCGGCACGGTGGCACAGTGGTTAGCGCTACTGCCTCACAGCGCCAAGGACCCAGGTTCAATTCCAGCCTTGGGTGACTGCCTGTGTGGTTTGCTCATTCTCTCCATGTCTGCATGCGTTTCCTCCGGGTGCTCCAGTTTCCTCCCACAGTCCATAGATGTGCAGGTTAAGTGGATTGGCCACAAAAAATTTGCCCCATAGTATAAAGATGTGCAGGTTGGGTGGGGTTGCAGGGATAGAGTGGAGGAGTGTCCTGAGGTAGGGTGTTCTTTCAGAGGATCGGTACAAACTCGATGGGCTGAACGGCCGCCTGAAAAATGAAATGAAATGAAAATCGCTTATTGTCACGAGTAAGCTTCAATGAAGTTACTGTGAAAAGCCCCTAGTCGCCACATTCCAGCGCCTGTCCGGGGAGGCTGGTACAGGAATCGAACCGTGCTGCTGGCCTGCCTTGGTCTGCTTTAAAAGTCAGCAATTTAGCCCAGTGAGCTAATCCAGCCCCTCATGCACTGTAGGAATTCTATGAGTGATCTTTCTCCAGCTTATTATTTATATGTCGCAGTAAGTTAATTAATGCTGATTGGCCAGTATTGTAACTGGTGGTTGACTGGTAGGTGATGGGTGTACAGCAGGGGAAAGGAGATAAAGAATGGAAGCAGCGGCATGGATGGATTCTTTGGACAGGGTAGATAAAAGCACATCACTGCAGATGCTGGAATCTGAAACAAACAGAAAATGCTGGCCAATCTCAGCAGGTTGGTGAAGAGAGAAGGGAGCTAACGCTTCGAGTCTGGATCTCTCTTTGTCAGAGTTGAAAAACAGTCAAAACGTCAGCTCCCTTCTCTCTTCACAGATGCTATCAGACATGTTGAGATTGGCCAGCATTTTCTGGTTTTGATTCTTTGGACATGGTGTTTGAGATGAGGGGAGGTTAGTTCAGGAGGGTGAAATCCTCTGCTCCAAACCCATTTACAACTTCTGTTCAAAGGTCATTAGATAGTGGTTTTGCAAAGAGGATTAAACAGGAGGGTGGGATTAGACAATGGGGCATATGTTGGGAAAACGTCAACACAGATCCAATGGACTGAAGTTCTATGATCTATGACTTGGATTTGAACATAGCTGACCCGCCTGGAGCAGGGTGAGGAATTGTTGGGGGCTCAGTAAAACATGGAGAACCTGGACGCTGAGGTTATCAAACATGTTGTGGAGCTTTACCTTCATCGGTTCCCCACCCAGATATCAACCTTATTGACAGGCCTGGCTTCTAGTCAGATAGGGAGCAGTTTAGAGAGGAGGCCACACCACCAGGTAAGCCTGCACACTTCGGGGGAGGCGGGGGAGAGTTTGCTGGGTGGAAGGTGGGGGGGGGGGGGGGGGGGGGGGCTGCGAGCCAGCGGCAGGAAGGAGGTTCTCACCCCAGGATCTCAGGGTATGGGGGGAGGAGTATTGGAGACCGGGAGTGGGGGAGTGAGGATTTGAAGCTTTGTGGAGGTTGGCAGGTTAGAAGGCCTCATAGTAGGGGGAGGTTATGGAGGGGAGGGGCGCAGATAGATGGGATCGGAGGCCTGGGCTGGTGAGAAGCTGAGAACTGCAGGGTGTGTTTTGGGGGCAGATTGTAAGAGCTTTGAGGGGGAGAACGGGTTGTTCAATTACAGAGGCTTAACCAGGCAGGCACACTGGATACAGTAGATGGGAGCACTTTACCTCCAATGTCCTATAGTCCTTGTCTGGTTTAGTTGCCTGGTTGTTCAAGGCTTAGGGCCCTGCCTATCCACAGTTAAATTCAAATGGAAGAATTCTCCGCTGGCGGGATTCTCTGTTGCGCCGGCAGCGCACTCACGCCCGGGGATTTGCCCGCGGCGTGGGGCTGCCCACAATGGGAGACCCCCTTGGCCGGCAGGTGGGATGGAGAATCCTGCTGCTGGTGTGAGGGCACGCCGCACTGGAAAACGGGTGCCAGTGGGATGGGGAATCCCACCCCTAGCAACAATGAGGCTGAAAACCTCACTAGAATAAAATGCAAACCCCTCCCACCTCTCCTTGGGCAGGTTGACCAGCTGCCCTCTGTTCAACCTCTGGAGGGTCAGGGTTCAGATTTTTAACACACTCAACCCAAACCCACTGTCATTTTGAATTCAAAATTCTGCTTATATCTAACTTCCTCTACTTTCCCTTTCCTCTACATTGGCAGAATTTCATTCGCTGTTTTCAAGAACTCAGCATATGCTCACACATCGCACAGAGGGTAAGGCAGTAATGTCGGGTGAGGTTTGCTGAGCACGGAATATAACAAAACTTCGAGATGAACAGAGACCATTAATGATTTTATATGGAGAAATTTGGTAACCATTCGCATTCTGATAATTACTTATGAGTCGATAAATGGGTAACCAATGATCAAAGCTGAGATGTTGGGAGATTGTATTTGAAAACCTAAATGGAAAGTGACAGTCAGCAGATAAGCAAATGTAGTGGTTCAGAGAGGAAGCGAGTGCAACAGTGGAATCTTGTGGTGTTAACCTGGTTATGACAATCCAACAGTCACATTCATAATCACAATTATATATGTTCATATGCACAGACAAGCATTCCTTCCTTGCCATGGTGTTTATTTAATAGACAAGGAAAGCTAGTTTATATTTCGGAATTAAAGAGACGACTCATTATAAAATGAACAAAAATGGCCCAAAAATTTATTTTTGAAGTGAAATTAACCTAAATATTCATGTTAGTAGAAATCCCTCCTTCAGGGAGCAGAATTTCACCATAGTTTATCATAGATTATCATAGAATTTACAGTGCTGAAGGAGGCCATTCAGCCCATCGAGTCTGCACTGGCTCTTGGAAAGAGCACCCTATCCAAGGTCAACACCTCCACCCTATCCCCGTAACCCAGCAACCCCACCCAACACTAAGGGCAATTTTGGACACTAAGGGCAATTTATCATGGGCAATCCACCTAACCTGCACATCTTCGGACTGTGGGAGGAAACCGGAGCACCCGGAGGAAACCCACGCACATACAGGGAGGATGTGCAGACTCCACACAGACAGCGACCCAAGCCGGAATCGAACCTGGGACCCTGGAGCTGTGAAGCAATTGTGCTATCCACAATGCTACCGTGCTGCCCAAAGTTGTGGCCAATAGTTGTGGGTATTCAGGAGCTGAGTGGAGGTCGGCACCATCACTTGCAAAAGAATCTAAATGTTTTGGGGTTTTGCCCAACTTATGGACCATTAGACAGTTCACCTCTTCTGCTACAAATCCTACGTTCTGAAAGCAATTTCAGGGTATCTGAAAACATTTGCAGACTATCCCGAGAATTCAGTTCACTTTCCTCTGATAGGCCCAGCGAGACCCACGTGGTTTCAGAACGATTGCTTCTTATGATTCAACTGGCCCCTTGCGTCCCAACATTGAGGCTTCAAAATAACTCAAAGTGTTGTTTTCAGTTTGATTTGGGCTTGGCACGTCCCCTATCGGAATGACAATATTCCCCTCTGAAGTCTCCAGTGGTATTCAGTTTCTCTGTTGCATTCCTCCAGAAGTAGGGAAAGGCGGCTGAGTTTAAAGTGACCCCCCCCCCATCTCCATCTCCCACCCCCAGGACTCAGGATGAGAGTCAGCCATAGGGCAGAACCGCAGGTGGAGGTTCTCTTTTCGACACCCTACTCACCCTCCCATAAACATCGATGGAAGTCCTGCCACAAAAATGAATAATGACCAGGGCAATAAGAGCAAGTGTGGAAAGAAAACAGCTGAGAATAACTTAGCCCGTATTAGGAATGCTGGAAGGGCTCTTGAAAAGAGGAGCAGCAATGGGAAAGGTTCTTTTCAATTATTTTAGCATTCTGAATACAATTAACAGTGAACCTGTACACATCATCCATGTCAAACTGAGAGATTTATTGGGGAAGGTTAGATTTAAGGATAAGGATAAGGCAGATGGTCTTAGCTGGGATTAAGGCACATAAAACTGATCATCCTGCTGGACCTGCATTTATTCGAGTGTGCTTAAGGAAATGGACAAGGTAGTAGGTCAGCCATTGGCTCAAATATTCAATAGCTCATTGAGGCCTGGTTGCTGCGGCTTGGGGGGAGGTTCATGCTGTTCCATTAATTAAGAAAGGGACAAAATTTAACCTGGGAATTATAGGCCAGTGAGTTTGACAGCAGTAGCAGGGAATTTGTTGGATGTTATTTATGATCACTTAAACGAGTTCAGCAGTTATTAGGGATTCCCAGCATGACTTCAGGAAACAGTGGTCCTGCCTCATTAACCTGATTGAGTTCTTTGAGAAAATGACCAAAATAGTGGATGATGGCAGTCCTGTTGATGCTTGTATCTAGATTTCCCAAAATAGCCTTTAATAAAGTCCTTTATGGGAGGCTCTTGGTAGAGATTATATTATATGAGATTATATGACTGATATTCTGCTGCATAGGTATCTGACTGCAGATCCGGTGAACAGACAATTATCATTAATGTGAGTGCATCTGAATGGTGCCTGATAACAAATGAAGCTCCACTAAGCTTTGGTTTGAGATCATTGCTGCATATCTTTTTCATGAATGATTCAGATATAACATTAATGAAACCATTTGTAACTTTGCTGATGAGAAAATGTGCACAAGGGTAAGCAATTTAGATCAAATTAATAGCTCGCAGGCTAACTTAGATAAATTGGGGCATTGAGTCCACAGGTTGTAACTATCTTTAAATGTAGACAAGTGCAGTGCAATGCCTTTGAATTGGAGAAATTCTTTTTTTATATAAATTTAGAGTACCCAATTCATTTTTTCCAATTAAGGGGCAATTTAGCGTGGCCAATCCACCTAGCCTGCACATCTTTGGGTTGTGGGGGTGAAACCCACGCAAACACGGGGAGGATGTGCAAACTCCACACGGACAGTGACCCAAAGCCAGGATCGAACCTGGGACCTTGGCGCCCTGAGGCAGCAGGGCTAGCCCACTGTGCCACCGTGCTGCCCTGAATTGGAGAAATTCTTGGTGGTGGCATAGAGGTATTGTGACTGGACTAGTTATTTAGTAACCCAGGATCTGTGGGCATGGATTCAAATCCGACCGCAGCAGATAGCGAAAATTGAATTTAATAAAAATCTGGATTTAAAAGTTAATTTAAACCATTGCCAATTGCTGTAAAAACCTACACCCTTACCTTGTCCAGCCGACATGTGACTCCAGACCCATACTAATTTTTTTTTCTATTAATTTACAGGATGTGGGCGTTGCTGGCTAGACCAGTATTTATTGCCCATCCCTCTTTGCCCTTCAGAAGGTGGTGGTGAGTTGCCTTCTTGAACCACTGCAATCCGGAGATGTAGGTACACCCACTGTGTTAGGGAGGGAGTTCCAGAATTTTGCCCCAGCGATATAACGGCAATATATTTCCAAGTCAGGATGGTGAGTGACTTGGAGAGGAACCTCCAGGTGGTGAGGTTCCGAGGTATCTGCTGCTCTTGTCCTCCTAGACCAGTGTTTTTCAAACTTTTTTTCCCGGGACCCACTTTTATTAACCGGCCAAACTTTGGGACCCAACCCGGCCGACCTTCGCGACCCACGCCGGCCGACTTTCGCGACCCACACCGGCCGACCTTCGCGGTCCACACCGGCCGACCTTAGCGGCCCACACCGGCCGACCTTCGCAGCCCACACCGGCCGACCTTAGCGGCCCACACCGGCCAACCTTCGCGATCCACGCCGGCCGACCTTCGCGACCCACGCTGGCCGACCTTCGCGGCCCACGCCGGCCGACCTTAGCGGCCCACACCGGCCAACCTTCGCGATCCACGCCGGCCGACCTTCGCGACCCACGCTGGCCGACCTTCGCGGCCCATGCCGGCCGACCTTCGCGGCCCACTCCGGCCGACCTTCGCGACCCACGCAGCCGACCTTCACGACCCACGCCAGCCGACCTTCACGACCCACGCCAGCCGACCTTCACGGCCCACACTGGCGTGTAAAAGAAAAAGGCTGTATTAAAAAAAAATGCGCCAGCACTGCGCATGCGTGCCCGTGCGCATAGTTTTGCGCATGCACACCAATGATCGGTCACGCATGCGCAATGCGGCCAAATTTTTTTTATAGGTCGCGGCCTTTTTGAAGGCAGCTTGCAGTCGGCATAGTTAAAAGCCAGCTGCTGCGCGTGGATTTGCGCGATCAGGAGTGCCGCGACGGACTGCTCCATTACCCTCCCGTCACCTGCCCGTGACCCACCCGCGGGTCGCGCCCCCGAGTTTGACAATGCCTGTTCTAAACAGAGGTCACGGGTTTGGAAGGTGCTGCCTAAGGAACTTGGCCTCGGAAACTTGAAGGACAATTAGGGATGGGCAATGAATGCCGAGCCACGTCCCCTGAACGAACAAATAATAAATGTGAAGTATATTATAGAGATGGCAAATAACGTTTTAGGGTCGAGTGAAAAGGCTATTGAGTATCAAAGAAAGGTTTGAACCCTGTTTGGTAGTAACAGTGTAGGAAGAGAATTAACATCAGGTTTAGGTACTTGTCAGCTCCCAGTTTTGAATCATTCCCACCTATCTCCATTTTAACATTGGAGACTTTACATTCAGGGTGTCAGAACGCCCCATGAATATATTTAAATTGGGGTCTGATGACGCAGTGAGAAACCCAACACGATTTAACTCAAACACATGTATTTCCAGTGTAAAGCCAACCCGCGAATAGAATATGGAGCAATAAGTCTCTCGGAGGTTCCCAAGTTGTATTTTACAACTTTTGGGGCCTGGAGTGGTAATGGACCATGGCATCCACAGTTTGGCACGCCCTTCTTTTTGAACTCCTTCTGTATCACAGGACAGAGCCGGTCTGACAAGACTTCCTCCAAAGGGGCAGTCTCAGAGGCAATTCCGCAGCAGGGCTCGAATCTTGGGTGCTCCTGCTGACCAGTGGGATACCTTCCCCGAGGACAAAGAGGAAAGTCAGCCACATTGCCACCTGTGTGGGCGGAGAACACATGATGGTCAGGGCCGCCAGGTTCAACGCAGAGAATGTCATCCGTGACAACCACCCAGATGACCGTGAACCAGAGTCATGCACATGGGCAACCCGGACGAGGACTACCTGATGCAACTGAACTGTCAGGGCTCCAAATGTTGCACCGATACAGGTCATGCTGCAGGTCAATGGGTATCCAGTGATGATGGAAATGAACACTAGTGAAGCGGTCTCCATTGTGGACCTTTGCGCATTTCAGCAGCTTCATACTGGGATCACGTTGCTGATGTTTTACGATACGAAGGTACGATTGGCGACCTACAATGGAGAACCTTTAAAAATCTCGTGGGCATCCCCATGACTCCGCTAACACACGGGCAGCCGTCAGTTCGATTTCCGTTGGTTGTGGTGCAGGGACCTGGACCAAATTTGTTGGAGCGAGACTGGTTAAGAGTCTTCTGTTTCAACTGGCAACCCAGCCAATTATTGCTCAATCAGTCTACTCTCCATCATCATCAAAGTGATGGTAGGTGTTATCAACAGCGCAATCAAGCGGCACTTACTTGGCAATAATCTGCTCACGGATTTCACTCCCTACACACACCAACATAGCCAACAAGATGGCAGCGAGGAGAACTGCCCCAAGGTTCGCAGACGCAGAGCTCCAGACCCTCCTGGATGCTGTGGAGGAATGGAGAATTACCCTCTACCCAGGCCCAAGAAGGAGGCTGCCAGCCGCCGCTGTTGCCATGCCTGGGTAATGGCAGAGGCGGTCAGCGCCATGGGCAAAGTCATCCGGACCAGCAATGCCACATAAAACTGCACAAACTCCTCAGGGCGGCCAGGGTGAATAAGCAGCACTGTGTCTCTGGCACGAACCCCCGTCCCACACACCCGTAACCCGACACCTTTGCCCCCCCCACCCTCCACCATATGCCGGCATCCATACCGGACAACATGGCCAGGTATCCTGGCCACTGAGGCTACCAGCTACCCACCCCCTGGGTTTCATGTGTCAGATTTTCCAACACTCTCATTTTCTTTCCCCATTCCCCCCTTCCCCAGGAGAAGGCCGCGCACAACAGCTGTGGGGGGGTGATCACCCCACCCACACCATCCTCACCCCACACACCCACCCCCACCCTCACCCCACCCACACCACCCTCACCCCATCCACACCATCCTCACCAACACCAACCCCATCCCACCCCTCACCCCCCACCACACCCTCACCCCCACCCACCATCACCCCCACCAACACCAACCCCACACCACCCTCACCCTCGCATCACACCGACACCTCCCCCACCCCACCCTCACCCCCACCAACACCACCCACCACCCCACCCCACCCTCAGCCTCGCACCGCCCCAACCCCACCCCACCCTCACCCCCACCAATACCACCCCCACCCCACCCTCACCCCCACCATCACCACCCTCACCTCACCTTCAGCTCCACACCACCCTCACCCCCACCAACCCCACCCTCACCCCACACCACCTTCACCCACGCACCACCCCACATCACCCCACACCACCATCACACTCACCCCACCCTCACCCTCACACTCACCTCACCCTCACCCTCACTCCACCCACACCACCATCACCCCACACCACCCCAACACCCACCACACCACACCCTCAACCCCAACACCCCCCACCCCACCCTCAACACCCCCCACCCCACCCTCACCCCACCAACACCCCACCCACACCACCCTTACCCCACCCACACCCCACACTCACCTTCACACCACCCCAACACTAACACCACCCTCACCCCCACCAACACCACCCCCACTCCGCCCTCACCCTACCCTACCCTCACCCCTCCACCAACCCAACCCCACACCCACGCTACCCTCACCCCACTTCACCCCTCCCCACCCCACCCTCACCCCACCCTCAACCCGCACCAACACAACACCACCCCCACTCCACGCTCACACACACACCACCCCACCCCACACCACACCACACCACACCACACCACACCACCCTCACCCCCACACCCCCACCCACCCTCACCCCCACACCATCCCACCCCACCCCACCTCACACCACCCTCAAGCCCTCACCCCACCCTCACCCCCACACCACCCTCACCCCACCCTCATCCCCACACCACCCCCACCCCACCCCCACCTCACCCCACACCACCCTCACCCCCACACCACCCTCACCCCCACACCACCCTCACCCCCACACCACCCTCACCCCCACACCACCCTCACCCCCACACCACCCCACCCCCACACCACCCTCACCCCCACACCACCCCAACCCCACACCACCCCACCCCACCCCAACCCCCACACCACCCCACCCCACCCCACCCCACCCCAACGCCCACACCATCCTCACCCCACCCTCACCCCACACCACCCCACCCTCATCCCCACCCCCACCCCACACCATCCCCCCCACACTCATCCCCACCCCCACCCCACACCACCCCCACTCCACCACCACCCTCACCCCCACACCACCCTCATCCCCACACCACCCCCACACCACCCTCACCCCACCACCCTCACCCCTTGTGCCAAGCAGCGATGAGGAGAGCAGCTCAGACACCAGCCCTCTGCCCGAGACCCAGGACACCCCGGAGTCTGAGGATGACACTGACTTTCCGTCACAGCTGTCTCCAACACCTTCCCCCAACCCAGAGACCATCACCTCGGTTGGGCACTTTAACAATAATAATAATAATCTTTATTGTCACAAGTAGGCTTACATTAACACTACAATGAAGTTACTGAGAAAAACCCCTAGTCGCCACACTCCGCCACGTGTTCAGGTACACGGAGGGAGAATTCAGAATGTGCAAATAACCTAACAGCACGTCTTTCAGGACTTGTGGGAGGAAACCGGAGCACCCGGAGGAAACCCAAACAGACACGGGGTGAATGTGCAGACTCCACACAGACAGTGACCCAAGCCGGGAATCGAACCTGGGACCCTGGCGCTGTGAAGCTATAGTGCTACCGTGCTGCCCCTTTAGTGAAGAGGTTCCTGGGACACTATCTGGTGCAGACCACAGCAGGTGGAGGTAGGAACACCAGAGGGGGCGGATGGTCGGAGGGCAGGCTATCCTCAGGGACTAGCTGCCGTTCAGATGGGTTTCTGGAGCGGACAATCCCATCAATTGTGGAGATGCAGTTGCAGAGCCAGGGACTACATGAGGGGTTGTTGGTGAGAAACCAGTAGCTGCAGGTGCAGTTGGAGGAGTCCAACCGCGTATAGGGGCAGGAGGTGGTGCCGTCAATGTGTGCCATCCAGGGAAACACCGCACGGGTAGTGTCTGCGGTGGATGCAGTGGGGGCGACGGTTTTGGCTATGGATTGGCGCATTCTGTGTGTGCGCTGGCCCAGTCCCAGAGGGAAATGATGCAGTCACTGGCTGACGTGACACAAACCAGAAGGTGGTGGCACAGTCGCAGCGTGATGTGGCGCAGTCCCAGACGGAGGTGATCTCCTCCCTGTGCTCCATAGCTTTGAACATACAGATCCTGGCCAGGCCGGCTATGCCTCTAACATTGACCTGCGATGCTTCCCACATGGTACAGGGATGGTGTTGGTCCATGGATGGGATGACGGCACGGAACGACCCGTTGCGTTTGCTTTGCGATCTCTGGCGGAAGCAGAGCGAAGTGACGCTCAGAAAGAGATAGAAAGTTTGCCAGTAATTTTTGGAATAAAGAAATTCCATCAGTACGTTTATGGGCGACATTTTGTTATTTTAACCGACCACAAGCTGCTGCTCAACCTTTTCAGGGAGGATAAGGGAATCCCACCGATTGCATTGGCTTGGATACAGCGTTGGGCGCTCCTGCTCGCGGTGTACAAATATTCCTTTCAGCACCACCCAGGAACACAAATTGCCCACACCAACACCCTCAGCCGTCTGCCATTGGCCGTGAGCGCCCCGTCCCCACTAGTGGCGGATCAGGTGATTGCGATCCACAATTTCATGGACACCTTGCCGGTGACGGCTGCTCAGGTACACACGTAGACACAATCGGGCCCGGGTGTGACGACCCTTCACCTCATGCTGTTGAGCGATGGGAAGAAGGAGGCCCTTCCGATAACTCCCCGGTCTTTTGCCCAGAGATTTGCCAGGCTCAGCATGGGCATCTCCACCCATCAGGAACCGCCCATCAGCCTGGGGACCCAGCCGTCTGGGTTGCATCGCCCAATCCAGCAGGAGAATGATGTTTCCGAATCCAATATGGAGGCAGAGGAATCCATTCCGGCAAACAACGGCATGTCGGGGACCGAGGCCCCAATAGTCAGCCAGAAAGCGGCGATCAGCGAACAGCTACATTCCACCCGACCCAGAGCCGCCTCAGGCAGAAGTGCAGCTACGGGAAAAGCAGCATAGAAGGACCCCACCATTAGCGGCTGAAGGGG
The DNA here is from genome assembly GCF_902713615.1 of Scyliorhinus canicula. Taxonomy (NCBI): domain Eukaryota; kingdom Metazoa; phylum Chordata; class Chondrichthyes; order Carcharhiniformes; family Scyliorhinidae; genus Scyliorhinus; species Scyliorhinus canicula. Next base: position 44,977,648 of record NC_052148.1, on the reverse strand, counting down.
CACTTTGAGAATTTGGGGGAGAAGGGTGTCCTAACCACCACAAGGACCACGGGGAAATCATCATTGACCTTCCTGTGGGTCGCATTGAGTATGAGCTTCCCAGATAGGGGGCGGAGGTCACCACCTCGGGCTCATTATGTACTGATATAAGAGCTGGTCCAAAATAGGGCCGAGGCAGACTAGTCCTCCCAGCATGGATTGTACTGGGACAGAGATGATGCTTTACGCAGAACCTTGTACAGAATTAAAATAAATTAACGTTCAATTTTTGCCTGCTTTCTCAAGTTACTAAACATCCTTAATTGCCCTAACGAATTTAGTGGTGGGCATCCTTTTTGAACTATTCAAGTTCACGTGATGAAAGTGTGCTGACAAAGTTGTTAGGTAGAGAGCTCCCGGGTTTGCTCCCAGTGGCAGTGAAGGAACAGCAAAGTCGAGGGCGTTATGTGACCTGGGAGAAACTTAGACGTGAACTTTGTCCACTTAGAGCAGTGCTACTTCCCCAGTAATCTACTGCAGATCAAACTCCAGTAATAGATTTATTGCGTTGTAAATAATCTCATCTCGGGGTTCAGGTGACAATAACTAGCACAGGGCTCTCTGTTGTAATGAATGAAGTCATGCAAAAAAACCCTCAATGAGATTGTTTTTTTTATAATTGCTCCCATTCATTATTCTCAAATGTGAGCATTTCGTTGTTGAACAACTTAGTCATGTGGCAGTGCCAGTGGAAATAAAAGCGGTATTGTCAATTTCTTTGAACCAGAATAGATTGTACTATATATTACACCAAAAATAGGAGAGAGAAAAAAAACCTAGGCTGCTATTAGAAGCGTGGCAGCTACCTTAAGGAATGCACGACATGTACAAACTAGTGCCTCCAGGACACTGTTTGTTTGATTTTCTGCAGCGTGAAGGTTGAGTTGAGTCATTTTGCACCCAATTACTTTGCAGTAAATTTGTCGGGTGATTCTTGTCGTGCTGTATTGATCCGACATGTCACCTTGAACTTGTTTATTGACACATCAAAGGAGTCGCTCGATTTAGTGCTTCCCAATTATGGCATTCACATGATGTCACAGGCGTTCCATGTCATTCAGAGAGAGAGGCCATTTTTTTCCCTTCCTTCCCCATCACTTGCGGTGGTATTGGTGCCATTTTTCACTGACCTCTTTGAAGATGGATGACACCGGTAAAATACATCATTAGCGTCCGTGTCATATTATTGTGCCTCAATTTTTTTAACTGAAAGGTATTGTTCAACAAATGGATTTTCAATTTACTCGCCCCAGATACTCTGTACAAACAGTTATCCTATAGTGCAGAGGGGGAGAAAAATTCCAGGGAGAAAATTTATACTGAAGAGATGTCAATATTATATTCTGTTTCTGTAGTAGCAGGCCAGCTTTCTGTTGAATTTATGCTGAAAGTTGAATGAAGGCCGATTCAAATTGCTTTTTGATAACAAATCGCAAACAGAATGGAATTGGCCCAGCCAAACTCTCAGTAATTTAACTGCAGGACAGTGAAGAAGGGGTTATTTTGGGGAGGGTTAGTGGTCGGTTGCGGGGGGGGGGAGGGGGGGGTCTGAATTTGACACTTTCAAACATGACCCCTATCAGCTGTGGGGAGGAGAGCACAATTTTCTCCCGGCATTAGTATTTAGTAGCCCTGAGTCAGATTTAGATTTAGATTTATTGTCACATGTGCCGAGGTACAGTGAAAAGTATAGTCCAGGCAGATGAAAAAATGAAAAAAATGAAAATCGCTTATTGTCACGAGTAGGCTTCAATGAAGTTACTGTGAAAAGCCCCTAGTCGCCACATTCCGGCGCCTGTACGGGGAGGCTGGTACGGGAATCGAACTGTGGTGCTGCTGGCCTGTTTGGTCTGCTTTAAAAGCCAGCGATTTAGCCTGGTGAGCTAAACCAGCCCCTAAACCAGCCCCTAGATCGTTCCATACATGAAAAACATAGGACATACGATAAATACACAATGTAAATACATAAACACAGACATCAGGTGAAGCATACAGAGTGTGGTACTACTCAGTGGAGAAGATGCACGGAGAGAGTAGACAAGATGCATGGAGCGATCCATTCAGTCCATAAGAGGGCTATTCAGGAGTCTAGTAACAGCGGGAAAAAGCTGTTTTTGAATCTGTTAGTGAGTGTGCTCAGACTTTTGTATCTCCTGCCCAATGGAATAATAAGAATAGTCACTTATTGTCACAAGTAGGCTTCAATGAAGTTACTGTGAAAAGCCCCTAGTGGCCACATTCCGGCGCCCGTTTGGGGAGGCCGGTACGGGAATTGAACCCGCGCTGCTGCCTTGTTCTGAATTACAAGCCAGCTGTTTAGCCCACTGTGCTAAACCAGCCCCTGGAAGAGGTTGGAAGAGAGAATTGCCCGAGTGGGAGGGGTCTTTGATTATGCTGCCCGCTTTCCCAAGGCAGCGGGAGGTGTAGACAGAGTCAGTGGATGGGAGGCATGTTCGTGTGATGGACTGGGCTGTGTTCACGACTCTCTGTAGTTTCTTACGGCTTTGGGTGAACAGCTGCCATACCAGGCTGTGATGCAGCCAGGTAGGATGCTTTCTATGGTGCATCTGTAAAAATTGGTAAGAGTCAATGTGGACATGCCAAATTTCCTTAGTTTTCTGAGGAGGTATAGGCGCTGTTGTGCAATCTTGGTCATAGCGTCAACGTGGGTGTAGCAGGACAGATTGTTGGTGACGTGCACACCTGGGAATTTGAATCTGTCAACCATCTCCACCTCTGCCTCATTGTTGCAGACAGGGGTGTGAACAATATCTGGACGAAGGTATAAGTGGTCTGATTACCAAGTTTGCAGATGATACTAAGATTGGTGGAGTTGCAGATAGCGAGGAGGACTGTCAGAGAATACAGCAAAATATAGATTGGAGAGTTGGGCAGAGAAATGGCAGATGGAGTTCAATCCAGGCAAATGTGAGGTGATGCATTTTGGAAGATCTAACTCAAGAGCAGACTATATGGTCAATGGAAGAGTCCTGGGGAAAATTGATGTACAGAGAGATCTGGGAGTTCAGGTCCATTGTACCCTGAAGGTGGCAATGCAGGTCGATAGAGTGGTCAAGAAGGCATACAGCATGCTTGCCTTCATTGGACGGGGTATTGAGTACAAGAGTCGGCAGGTCATGTTACAGTTGTATCAGACTTTGGTTCGGCCACATTTGGAATACTGCATGCAGTTCTGGTCGCCACATTACCAGAAGGATGTGGATGCTTTAGAGAGGGTGCAGAGGCGGTTCACCAGGATGTTGCCTGGTATGGAGGGTGTTAGCTATGAAGAAAGGTTGAGTAGATTAGGATTGTTTTCATTGGAAAGAAGGAGGTTGAGGGGAGACCTGATTGAGGTCTACAAAATTATGAGAGGTATGGACAGGGTGGATAGCAACAAGCTTTTTCCAAGAGTGGGGATGTCAATTACAAGGGGTCACGATTTCAAGGTGAGAGGGGAAAAGTTTAAGGGAGATGTGCGTGGAAAGTTTTTTACGCAGAGGATGGTGGATGCCTGGAAAACTTTGCCAGCAGAGCTGGTAGAGGCGGGTACGATAGCATCATTTAAGATGCATCTGGACAGATATATGAACGGGTGGGGAACAGAGAGAAGTAGACCTTGGAAAATAGGCAACAGGTTTAGATAAAGGATCTGGATCGGCGCAGGCTGGGAGGGCCGAAGGGCCTGTTCCTGTGCTGTCATTTTCTTTGTTCTAATACTTTGCTTCCTGAAGTTAATGACCAGCTCCTTAGTTTTGCTGATGTTGAGGGAGATATTGTTGTCGTTGCACCATTCCACCAGGTTCTCTATCTTAACTGACTGCAGAGCTCCCTTCTCTCACTCACTCCAGAAACTGTGACATTTTCCATTTCACCACCATCTGGAGTTAGAAAGGCAATTCAGTAACAAATTGAGACTAACAGATGGATGGAGGAACTGGCTGAGGCCGCCATAAGGAAAACAGGGAAGAGAGCCCCCACCATTCTATTAGTCTCTCTTCTTCTTCTTAGATAGTCCAGTCCGGTTTAATGGTCTCAGAGATAAAGACCATGGCACAAACTGCATTCTCTGCCACAGCATCTTGCAAAGTAAAAATTTTGATTCTTTCATTGCATTTTGATAGATTTCCACCTCCCTTAAATAGTGGGCAAAGCCACATTTGCTTTCATTACAACAGTACTTCAGAAGTGAAATGAAATGAAATGAAAATCGCTTATTGTCACGAGTAGGCTTCAATGAAGTTACTGTGAAAAGCCCCTAGTCGCCACATTCCGGCGCCTGTCCGGGGAGGCTGGTACGGGAATCGAACCGTGCTGCTGGCCTGCTTGGTCTGCTTTAAAAGCCAGGGATTTAGCCCAGTGGTTTAAACCAGCCTCTGCTAATTCCCTACAGGAATTTAACCCATGCTGCTGGCTTTGGTCTGCTTTACAAGCCAGCTATTTAGCCCACTGTGCTAAACCAGCCCCTGGTTCATTGAAGTACTTCATTGACCATGAAGCGCTTTGAAACATGCTGAGATAATGAGAGGTGCTATATAAATACATCTTCTTTATTTCAGTCATTTGTCTCCAAATATCACCAATAGTAATGAAAAGCTGGGGTAGGATTCTCCCCTAGCCGGTGGGGTGGGCCATACCTGCGGCAAGAAGTGACGTGAACCACTCCGGCGTCGGGCCGCCCAGAAGGTGCAGAATCCTCCACACCTTCAGGGGCTAGGCCAGTGCCGGCGGGGTAGGCGCCAGGCCAGCCGGCGCCATAGGTCTTGGTGCTGCGCCAACGGGCACCAAACGGCCTCCATGTGCGGGAGCGCCAGCGTGTACTGGCGTCATCCCAGCACATGGACTGGCGGGTTCATCTCCGTGCCGGCTGTGGCGGACCGTTACAGCGGCCAGCGTGGATGGAAAGAGTGCCCCCATGGCACAGGCCCACCCGCGGATCGGTGGGCCCCGATCACGGGCCGGGCCACCGTGGGGGCCCCCCCCCAGGGCCAGATCCGCCCGTGCCCCCTCGAGGACTCTGCAGGTCGCTCGCAGAGCCTGGCATCGCCGGTATGGACCTGGTTTGATTTTACGCCGGCAGGACCAGCCGTAAACGGGCGGCCACTCGGCCCATCGCGGGGTGGAGAATCGCCGAGGGGGCCGCTGCCAACAGCCCCCGACCTGCGCGATGCGCATCCCGTCACCACCGAAAAACCGGCGCTGGAGAATCTGGCAGCCGGCATCGGGGCGCTGGGGCGGGATTCCCGCCGCCCCCCGGCGATTCACTAGCCCGGCGGGGGGGGTCGGAGAATCCTGCCCATTTCTGCACTTATCATTCACGAGCTGGATAAAAAACAGGCCCAAAAACGCTGACTGACTTAAACATCATTTTTAGCTTCTTGCTGCTTCATATTGCTTTTTAAATAATCTTATTTGAAAGTCATGTTGATGGTCTCGCTGAAGATGTTTTTCGAGGCCAGTTGCTGAGTTTCATTTCAGCACATGCATATTTGAACTGGAGAAATCACTAAATACCTGCTGTTAATGCTTACACCAGTAGATATTATTGAGCTGCATCACAGTAACTCAATCGGGCATGGTATTTCCTTCTCTGTACGTCCCCAGGTACAGTCATTGATACTGGCCGTTCTAACAATAATCAAAAATGTCAGCAGGTATTCAAATGAGTCATAATTAGCCGTCGCTGTGGCACAGAGGCAGCAGAATTCCCTGTCGGCGAGACCCTCCGGTTTGCCAACAGCGCACCCAGGCCCAAGGGTTTCCCAATAGCGTTGGGTGGCCATAATGGGAACCCGCTTTGGCCGGTTGCGGGGATGGAGAATCGGAAAACATGCTGGCAGACCGGAGAATCCCATCGAGGATCTTTAAAGCTAGTGCAGACACAGCAATCCTCTCGTCTTGCCCGCCCTGAAGATACGCATGTTCACCAAGTTTTTATTATTCTTTAACAGGATGCTCGACCAGCATTTATTGCCCATTCCGAATTGCCATTGAGAAGGTGGGGGTGAGCTGCCTTCTTGAACCGCAGCAGTCCATGTGGTGTAGGTACATCCACAGTGCTGTGAGGGAGAGAGTTCCAGGAATTTGACCCGGCGACAGTGAAGGAACGGAGGGTGATATATTTCCAAGTCAGGATGGTGAGTGATTTGAGGGGAAACCTCCAGGTGGTGGTGGTCCCAGTTATCTGCTGCCTTTGTCCTTCTAGATGAGAGCAGTTGGGGGTGGTGAAAGTATTGCCTAAGGAATCTTGGTGAGTTGCTGCAGGGCATCTTGTAGATGGTACACATGGTGCCTCTGTGCATTGGGGGTAGAGGGACTGACTGTTTGTGGAAGGGGTGCCAATCAAACTGGCTGCTCGGGTGTTTGGTCGGCTTCTGGTGGGTCCATTGGTGACTATGGCTAATCTGCTGGGGGGGGGGGGGGGGGGGGGGGGGTGCACGGTGGCCTGGCCCGCGATCATGGACCTACTGATCTGCGGGCGGGCTGGTTCCGTGGGGGCCTTTATTCCTCCGCGCCGGGCCCCTGTAGGGTTCCGTCATATTGCCCGGGGGGCATGCGCGGAAATACGCCAGTCAGTCCGCGCATGCCCGTGATCACGCCGGCCATTCCGCGAATGCGCGAACTTGCGCCGGCCCTTCGGCGCCAGCTGGAGCTGCGGGGACAACTCTGGCGGCAACCTAGCCCCCTAGGAAGGTGAGAATTCCTCAGTTTTGGAGGCCGTTGACGCCGGAGTTGTTGGCGCCGGTTTTCCCGTCGGCGTGGGGACATAACCCTATTTTTAGAGAATCCCGTCCAAGTGTTTGCTAAATAAAGTCATTTTCAAGTACGCCTTTAACCAAATGAGTGACTTTGTTCAACATTTGGTATAAAAATGGGACTCAATGGTTTTGATGGATAATGAATGATTCTTTGGACATACTCCTGGCCTGCATCTCTCCAAGTGTTTGCACCAGGGATTCTCTAATTGCTCCAGGCTGTGAAAAAGTTGGATGGCCCAGTAACTGTTTTGGATATTTTATGGATCAATGGATGGCTCAATCTGCAATTTCCTATCAAACACAAATTTAGGGCCACATGTTTTTTCTATTGCCTTACCAGAGTAAGAGGATGGAAGCCTATCCAAGTGAGAAATCACAAACATGGTTCACTGGGTTGTCAATTGCTTCTACTCAGCAGCCTATTCCTCTCGCAATCGTTCTGGAAGGTTAAGTACAGATATCAACCAAAATTGCTGAAAACACTTAGCTGGTCAGGCAGATTTTGTGGAAAGGTACTTCATGACAGCTAATCCCGACAAAAGGTGAACACCAGAAATATTGGGCGGGATGTACCGACTACACTTGTCCCTCGGCGGCGATGGAAGCCCACCAGCAGGGTCAGCTGACCCCCGCCGTTGTTGACGGGACTTCCCAGTTCCAGCACCCCCTCGTCACCAGGAAACCCCACGCACCGGCGTGGGACCGGAACAGCTGGTAAATCCCACCCATTAACCCATCTATTTCTATCTACAGATGCTGCTGATGGGTGTTTCCACAATTAGCAGCTATTATGTCACATTCCCACCATCTGGAATTTTGCTAAATACATGCAAGTACCAGGTACTTGCATGTAAACACTGATGAAAAATATCCATTTAACGCTTCCCCTATCTCCTCTGATTCCACACACAACTTTCCACTACTATCCTTGATTGGCCCTAATCTTACTCTAGTCATTCTTTTGTTCCTGATATACCTATAGAAAGCCTTAGGGTTTTCCTTGATCCTATCCGCCAACGACTTTCCGTGTCCTCTCCTCGCTCTTCTTAACTCTCCCTTTAGGTCCTTCCTGGCTAACTTGTAACTCTCAAGTGCCCTAACTGAGCCTTCATGTCTCATCCTAACATAAACCTTCTTCTTCCTCTTGACAAGTGCTTCAACTTCCTTAGTAAACCACGGTTCCCTTGCTCGACAACTTCCTCCCTGCCTGACAGATACATACTTATCAAGGACACGCAGTAGCTGTTCCTTGAAAAAGCTCCACATTTCGATTGTACCCATCCAATGCAGTTTCCTTCCCCATCCTATACATCCTAAATCTTGCCGAATAGCATCATAATTGCCTTTCCCCCAGCTATAATTCTTGCCTTGCGGTATATACCTATCCCTGCCCATCGCTAAAGTAAACATAACCAAATTGTGATCACTATCACCAAAGTGCTCACCTGCATCTAAATCTAACACCTGGCCGGGTTCATTACCCAGTACCAAATCCAATGTGGCATCGCCCCTTGTTGGCCTGTCTACATACTGTGTCAGAAAACCCTCCTGCACACACTGCACAAAAACTGACCCATCTGTAGTACTCGAACTATAGTATTTCCAGGCAATATTTGGAAAGTTAAAGTCCCCCATAACAACTACCCTGTTACTCTCGCTCGTGTCGAGAATCATCTTTGCAATCCTTTCCTCTACATCTCTGGAACTATTCAGAGGTCTATAGACAACTCCCAACAGGGTGACCTCTCGTCTCCTGTTCCTAACCTCGGCCCAGACTACCTCAGTAGACGAGTCCTCAAACGTCCTTTCTGCCGCCGTAATACTTTCCTTGATTAACAATGCCACACCCCCCCCTCTTTTACCATCTTCTCTGTTCTTACAGAAACATCTAAATCCTGGAACCTGCAACAACCATTCCTGTCCCTGCTCTACCCATGTCTCCGAAATCGCCACAACATCGAGATCCCAGGTACCAACCCATGCTGCAAGCTCACCCACCTTATTCCGGATGCTACTGGCGTTGAAGTAGACACACTTCAAACCAGCATCTTGCTTGCCGGTGCCCTCTTTCGAACTTTTAACCCTATCCCTGACGTCACTACTCTCAACATCCTGTACACTGGGACTACAATTTAGGTTCCCATCCCCCTGCTGAATTAGTTTAAACCCCCCCGAAGAGCACTAGCAAATCTCCCCCCCCAGGATATTGGTACCCCTCTGGTACAGGTGAAGACCATCCTGTTTGTAGAGGTCCCACCTACCCCAGAATGAGCCCCAATTATCCAGGAAACCAAAACCCTCCCTCCTGCACCATCCCTGTAGCCACGTGTTCAACTCCTCTCTCTCCTTATTTCTCACTTCGCTAGCACGTGGCACGGGTAACAACCCAGAGATAACAACTCTGTTTGTTCTAGCTCTCAGCTTCCACCCTAGCTCCCTGAATTTCTATCTCAAATCCCCATCTCTCTTCCTACCTATGTCGTTGGTACCTATGTGGACCACGACTTGGGGCTGCTCCCCCTCCCCCTTAAGGATCCCAAAAACACGATCAGAGACATCACGAACCCTGGCACCTGGGCGGCAACACACCAACCGTGAGTCTCTTTCGTTCCCACAGAACCTCCTGTCTGTTCCTCTAACTATGGAGTCCCCAATGACAAGTGCTCTGTTCCTCTTCTCCCTTCCCTTCTGAGAAACAGGGACAGACTCTGTGCCAGAGACCTGTGCCCCAGGGCTTACCCCTGGTAAGTCGTCCCCTCAACAGTATCCAAAACGGTATACTTGTTATTGAGGGGAACAACCACAGGGGATCCCTGCACTGCCTGCCGGTTCCCTCTCGTTCCCCTGACGGTAACCCATCTACCTTCTTCTTTTACCTGAGGTGTGACTACCTCCCTATAACTCCTCTCAATAACACCCTCCGCCTCCCGAATGATCCGAAGTTCATCCAGCTCCAGCTCCAGGTCCCTAATGCGGTTCTCGAGGAGCTGGAGTTGGGTGCACAAGTTTATTCAGACTCCAGGCACCAAGATTCATAAACAAAACCTTTCTTAACAGATGAATATATATACAAATTCAACTTAAAATGATATATTTTTCATAACACCAGGACTGAGGTTAATTATATAGAATTACATAGATGATACCATGTGGGCCTCACGGTAGCATGGTGGTTAGCATCAATGCTTCACAGCTCCAGGGTCCCAGGTCCGATTCCCGGCTGGGTCACTGTCTGTGTGGAGTCTGCACGTCCTCCCCGTGTGTGCGTGGGTTTCCTCCGGGTGCTCCGGTTTCCTCCCACAGTCCAAAGATGTGCGGGTTAGGTGGATTGGCCATGCTAAATTGCCCGTAGTGAAAGGTTAATGGGGGGGATTGTTGGGTTACGGGTATACGGGTTACGTGGGTTTAAGTAGGGTGATCATTGCTCGGCACAACATCGAGGGCCGAAGGGCCTGTTCTGTGCTGTACTGTTCTAAGTCTAAGTCTAAGAAAGGTTCCACGCCAGTCTCCTTCCATCTTACTTCAGCTAAACCTATGATCAATTTGTTCTATTCCTTTCTCCGTCGTGTGCTTATCATGCTTCATCTTAAATTATTCAATGCTATTTGCCTCAATTACTCCATGTGGTAGCAAGTTCCATATTCTCTGCACAAAGACGTTTCTCCAAAATTCCTCACCGGATTCAATGCGACTATTGCATATTTATGGACCCTAGGTTTGGATTCCCCCACAAGTGGAAGCATCTTCTGTAAGTCTACCTGATCAGAGCACTTCATAATATCAAAGACCTCTGTCACCTCCAAGTTCTGCCTGTTCATTTTTTTCTAAGTAAGAAAGTAGGAAGTAAGTATCAGGTGAAGGAAGAAGCTGTGTTCCGAAAGCTAGTGATTTGAAACAAACCTGTTGGACTTTAACCTGGTGTTGTAAGACTTCTTACTGTGCTCACCCCAGTCCAATGCCAGCATCTCCACATCGTTTTTTAAAAATCAAACAGTTTTAATGAGGTATTTTTCGGCATTGTAAACTGTTACAGATAACAAACCAAAAAAAGCAAAAAAGGCAAAAATGTGCAAACATCAACGTAAAATCAATACTTCAATCAAACCATACTGCACAAGCCCGCTCCTCTCCCATCGACACTACCCGCCTATTTATCCCTCCTACCCTACTCTAATCTCCCCCCTCCCCCCCCCCCCCCCCCCCGCTGACGTTCACTCTCCCGCGAAGAAGTCGATGAATAGTTGCCACCTTCGGGCGAACCCCAGTACAGATCCCCTCAAGGCAAAACTTGACATGTCCGAAAGCCATAGCTCGATCTTCGGGGGCTTTGAGTCCCTCCATGCCAGCAGTATTCGTCGCCGGGCTATCAGGGAAGCAAAGGCCAGAACATCAGCCTCTTTTTCACCCTGGACTCCCGGATCATCTGAAACCCCAAAAATTGCCACCCCTGGACCCATCACCACCCTTGTTTTAAGCACCCGGGACAAGATCCCCGCAAATCCCTCCAAATCCCTCCCAGTACCCCCTAAGCTTAGAACATGCCCAAAACATGTGAACGTGGTTTGCTGGTCCTCCCCCGCATCTAGCGCACTTATACATTGTTTTTTTTTCTAATGCCTACAACAATGCCAGGCTGGTCAGTTAGCAGTGATGTTCCACCCATCCACTGTCACCCTCATATCTGCATCTGGTAACGTTGCAATCCTATCACAATGAAGTACGTGCACTAGCTATAAGTGAGAGCAACAATTACTATTTGGGGAAAGGTTAGGGCATTATTCTTAATTATAAATAAGAAGCAGTTTCCATCTGTCAGGGCGAGTGGGGGAGGAAAAGGGAGCCGGTCGCTGTGTTCTCTGGGTTACGTGGATAAAGCTACATTAGGAAAAGGCTGGCTCCAGATTCCTCCTTTGCTCCATGAACGGGCACTGAATTATTACATATCTACGAGGAAGATGTGGCAGAATGATAGCATGTGTGGAGGTTTCATTTCTCAAGTGGGGCTGTGACAGGAGTCCTGACGACCTAACTATGGTGTGTAAATGCCCGACTGATGGTAAGGCAGGATGGCTCGGCAGAGATGCCCTGACCACGATATAACATGTTTTGTTTTCGGAAAGAAGGATCGATAAGGTGACGAAAGCTAATTGGCCCACAACTACTTAGGTTGTAACTGACCACATCTCCAACAACCTGACAACAACCGTAGAGTGCTATCTTCTCCTGATCTGGGTCAGCAGAGTGCTATCTCCTGCCAAGGCACGTACAGCTAACATACGGCATGTAGGAGGCACTCCATCAGTAACAAGTCAGCATCGTATTCTTGTATCCAGCTGCTGAGTTATTCTTTTAACTTTCTTCCAATAAATTCTCAGTCCTCTTCAATCTTAGCTAGAGGTCCAGCACTGTGGTGTTCTGTGAACATTTGGAGAGAAGTGAAGGGCAAGGTATGTCGGTTGTACTTTTCCGCTGCGTACTCAGCAATGGTCCTGAAGCACATTATCCAACGAATTTCATTGTTACAGTGAAGTTCATATGCACCATGGACTTTCCTGTAGAAACTGCCTCGGCTGCCCAGCGTAAATAAAGAGCTTTGAGAAGTTACAAAGTTTAACAGGTACTTTCCACACAAAGAGAAAAGCAAACACGAAAAAGCTGTTAGTTCTATGAAATGCAGCTGTTTTTTTAAATCAGGGCTCATCACTTTGTACGTAGAAGCTGCAACGACCCTGATTCCAAATATAGAATCACAGAATTATTCTGCAGAAAGAGGCCATTTGGCCCATCGTGTCTGCAATGACTTTCTGAATGAGCAACTTAGCGAGTGCCATTCCCCAGCCGCCTCCCTGTGACCTGTGACCCTGCACATTCTTCCTATTCAGATAACACTCCCCTCAGACTGCTTCAGTTGAACCTGCCTTTACCACACTCAGGCAGCACATTCCTGACCCTAACCACTCGCTCTGTAAAAAGGTCCCCCCTCATTTCGTTTTTGCTTCTTTTACTAATTACTTCAAATCTGTGCCTACTTACTCTTGATCCTTTTACAAGTGGGAACAGCTTCTTCCTATCTACTCTGTCCAGACCCCCATGATTTTCAATACCTCGATCCAATCTCCTTTCAAACTGCTGTTCTCTGAGGAAAACAATCCTAATTTCTCCAATTTAGATTCCACACTGAAGGTCCTCATCCCTGACACTTGAGTATTGCAAAAATACATTATGTTGAAACTTTTCATCTTGTAGAAAATCACAAGAATACCAATGTCAGGGGAAACAACAACTTTATACTGTATGAGAAGTGGGTGCCGATTGGTTGGCAACTGAACACTGATTGGTGGAGGCATTGCCATGGAGAATGCACCAGTTAATGGTGACTGACAGTTAAGTGCCAAGCATTGCTTGAAATTTAAACCAGGCAGCTTGATACTGATTGTACTGAGGAATGAACCAGTGAATGGTTATCACTTATTCTGTTCAGCCGAAACAGACGCGAAGTGTGTATATGTTATTTTTATGTGCAATGAACAGCACCCTTTTTATCAATATATTTATGTTCCAGTACATGCAAATGCAACACACTGAGTTCCCGACTGACGATCTTAAATTGATTGTCAGCGTAATTTTTAGCATATTGAAGATTATTCAGCAAATGTTGCCCTATCAGGGAATCATGACTAATGTTGGACATTGTGCTTTGAGTTTTGTGTGGGCTGTACTTTGCCTGTTGCGAGCAGCAGATTGGACATGCTGTTTGATATGATCCACCAGTCTTTGGGATGTACGGCTGACATATTGAGCATCACACTGGCACTGAAATTTACTTATTTATGTGATAGGCAGAAGGTTTTTCTGGCCTGATGGCTGCATCCTATTAGTGACGAATATCACTCATGTTGCTATTGCATATGTTGCTTCACCTGCTGCTCAATTTCTTCAGATACCTTACCCTTCCAGGGTTATCTGAGATAGACTGGGCATTTTTCAGGGACTAAAGTCATGGGGATAGGCCTGTTCATGAGTTTCCGTGATTTACAGTGCAAAATAATCAGATCTGGATAGCCATTATCCCTCAGGATTTAAAAAATGTTTTAGAGTGCCCAATTCATTTTTTCCAATTAAGGGGCAATTTAGCGTGGCCAATCCACCTACCCTGCACATCTTTGGCTTGTGGAGGCGAAACCCACGTAAACACGGGGAGAATGTGCAAACTCCACATGGACAGTGACCCAGAGCCGGGATCGAACCTGGGAACTCAGCGCTGTATAGGCCCGACCAGGTAAGAATGACAGATTTATATCCCAAAAGGACATTAGTGAACCAGGTGGGGTTTTACGACAGTCAACAATGGTTTCATTCCAGACCTTTTTTAACCCTGGTTCCCAGAACATTACCCTGGGTCTCTGGATTATTAGTCCACTGACAATACCACTAGACCACTGCTTCCCCATGTCTTTGGTGTGCCCTATTTCAGCATCAAACTTGCATGGTGAGCAAACGGCTCAGGCCCTATGTACAAGGTTTCCCATAAGGCCAGTCTTATAGCGCATGGAACTGTAAGAATCCCAATGCTTGTCTTGACCAGTAAAGGTGGGTCTTCAGAAGACTGTGGTTGAAAACCTCTGGCAGATTTCTCAATGAGTACATGAAGGAAAGGGAGTTAATTTGAGTGCTCCATTTCAAAGGTGAATTTGATCGCAGGATGGAGCCCCTCAAGACATGCAAGGAAATCATTACATGCTTCTGCAGATTTAAATATGGCAAACCTAGCATCCAAATATTGGAAATATAATATCCCAGTCTATATTTTAATAAGTAGAGACCCCCTTGTAAAAACTCCATACATTTTGCACAATTTCTTTGCAAATTTGTTTCTCTGTATCCTTTCCACTAGTTGGTGGATTATAGACTATACCAAGCAATATAATTGCAACATTTTTGTTCTTTAGTGCTAGCCAAATGGATTTTGTCCGTGACCCCTCTGGAACTCCTCTCTCCAGCGATGCTCCATCCCTCCGGAACTCCTCTCTCCAACAATGCCCCATCCCTCTGGAACTCCTCTCTCCAGCGATACTCCATCCCTCTGGAACTCCTCTCTCCAGCGATGCTCCATGCCTCTGGAACTCCTCTCTCCAGCGATGCTCCATGCCTCTGGAACTCCTCTCTCCAGCGATGCTCCATCCCTCTGGAATTCCTCTCTCCAGCGATACTCCATCCCTCTGGAATTCTTCTCTCCAGCACTACGATGCTCCATCCCTCTGGAATTCCTCTCTCCAGCGATACTCCATCCCTCTGGAACTCCACTCTCCAGCGATGCTCCATCCCTCTGGAACTCCTCTCTCCAGCGATGCTCCATCCCTCTGGAACTCCTCTCTCCAGTGATACTCCATCCCTCTGGAACTCCTCTCCCCAGCACTGGAATGCTCCATCCCTCTGGAACTCCTCTCTCCAGCGATACTCCATCCCTCTGGAACTCCTCTCTCCAGTGATACTCCACCCCTCTGGAACTCCTCTCTCCAGCGATGCTCCATCCCTCTGGAACTCCTCTCCCCAACAATGCTCCATCCCTCTGGAACTCCTCTCCCCAGAAATGCTCCATCCCTCTGGAACTCCTCTCTCCAGCGAAGCTCCATCCCTCTGGAACTCCTCTCTCCAGCGATGCTCCATCCCTCTGGAACTCCTCTCTCCAGCGATGCTCCATCCCTCTGGAACTCCTCTCTCCAGCGATGCTCCATCCCTCTGGAACTGCTCGCCCCAGCACTGCGATGCTCCATCCCTCTGGAACTCCTCTCTCCAGCGATACTCCATCCCTCTGGAACTCCTCTCTCCAGCACTGCGAAGCTCCATCCCTCTGGAACTCCTCTCTCCAGCGATGCTCCATCCCTCTGGAACTCCTCTCTCCAGCGATGCTCCATCCCTCTGGAACTCCTCTCCCCAGAAATGCTCCATCCCTCTGGAACTCCTCTCTCCAGCGAAGCTCCATCCCTCTGGAACTCCTCTCTCCAGCGATGCTCCATCCCTCTGGAACTCCTCTCTCCAGCGATGCTCCATCCCTCTGGAACTGCTCGCCCCAGCACTGCGATGTTCCATCCCTCTGGAACTCCTCTCTCCAGCGATACTCCATCCCTCTGGAACTCCTCTCTCCAGCACTGCGAAGCTCCATCCCTCTGGAACTCCTCTCTCCAGCGATGCTCCATCCCTCTGGAACTCCTCTCTCCAGCGATGCTCCATCCCTCTGGAACTCCTCTCTCCAGTGATGCTCCATCCCTCTGGAACTCCTCTCTCCAGCGATGCTCCATCCCTCTGGAACTCCTCTCTCCAGCAATGCTCCATTCCTCTGGAACTCCTCTCTCCAGCGATGCTCCATCCCTCTGGAACTCCTCTCTCCAGCACTGCGATGCTCCATCCCTCTGGAACTCCTCTCTCCAGCGATGCTCCATCCCTCTGGAACTCCTCTCTCCAGCACTGCGAAGCTCCATCCCTTCCCCTTTTCTTTCCTGAACACCTTGGTGTGATTCTCCATTTGGGAGGCTATGGGCGGGATTCTCCGTTACCCAATGCCAAAATTATATCCGGCGATGAGGCGGAGAATCCCCATTAACGACCAAATCATTTTTCAGATGTACCCCTCCAAATCAGCGTCATCTAGGAGTGCGCGAATGTCGTGGCGATGGCAGTAATGCGTTACTTTGAGGCCCTCCCCTTATGCTCTGCCTCCGTTGGGCCGGGTTCACAATCGCGCGGGTTGCGTGTGGTCTGCGTTTTCGTGATCCCGGCGTGATGGCGGAGGGCGGTGTCCAGCGCCACCACGGTCGTCGTGGGGGGAGCCATTCCACTGGCTGCTGGGGCTTTGGAGAGGGCTGGGGGGACTGGTGTGAGGTGGTCCCGGAGTGGCGAGGGGGTGTGTAGGAGGACACTATTTGGCCACCGCCATGTTGTACGGTGCGATCACTGCAGGTCGTCACCGTGAGCATGCGTGGCCATGGCACGGCAATTCTTCGGCCGTTTATTTCGGGAACGCCGGGAATTTTACCAGATGCTGCTGCTCGCCCCCCCACCGGGCGGAGCATCATTGGGGGCACGGCACCGACTTTTTCATCCTAAAACTAGAAAATTCCTCTGGACATAGCCTCAGATTCAGATAATCCAGCCCTATGGGCACCCATCACAGGAGAATTGCAACCAATTTTTCGTTCCCCTGGGAATACAAATCGGGAAGCAATTCTGTAACTGTTGCCATGTGAGTTTATGTATGGCGAGGAATACAAGGGAATCCCACTATCTTGCTGACATTTCAAGTGGGTGGCCCAACAGCGAAATCCTGCGGCTGGCCACGGCAACCCCCGCACCGCACCGCAAAGCAGACCCCCACCCCAGATTGCCTGGGTGCCCCTTTCTTCCCCAAGTACGGGGGGATATTGCCCCCCCCCTCGTCAAGGATTCCTAACTAGGGAGACGCCCTCCCAGGGGACCTCCTTAATAGGGAGACACCCCCCTCCCAGGGACCCACTTAACAAGAAACTCCTTCCCCCAGGAACCCGTGAACTGAAGAACCCCACCCCCCCTAATAGGGTGACCCACCCAGAGACCACCTTAATAGGACAATCCTGGCTTGAGACAATTTACACTTCCTTAACCTGTGATTATCCCTCTCTCCAGTTGCTCCGTCTGGACCTGTAAAGACCTAATTATCTGCAAAGTCTTGCATTCAAAGTATCCTATTGCATATTTGACTTTATCTGTATAAGTGTTTCGGGAACCCACCTCTCCATTCACCTGAGTAAGGAGCAGTGCTCCAAAAGCTAGTGATTCGAAACAAACCTGTTGGACTTTAACCTGGTGTTTTAAGACTTCTTCATGTGCTCACCCCAGTCCAACGCTGGCATCCCCACATCAAACATATTTGTAAACTGCGAGATGACCACATCGATGAACACGCCGTCCATATAACTCTCAATCTCATGAGTGTTCCACAGTGACACCAGCTGCTGCTCAAGTTCCATGACCCAGAGCTGAAGCTGCTGCAACTGAGGACACTTCCTGCACAAATGGTTATCCAGGACATGGAACGCAGCCTGGGGTTCCCACGTAGCACAGGATGGACACTCTTGATTTCGGAGCAGGGCTTTGTTTATCAACTGATAACCTTCTGACTGTGATTAAACCTTACTGCTGATAGTAAATCTTAATAATATTAATAAAACTTTACCCAATACCAATAAAACCTACTACTATTTGAACATAGAACTGTACATAATAAACCTTAACACTATTGATAACCGCTATGAATTCCTAGTCCATCTCACTTGTGGCAATAAACCTCAATTCTAAACCTTAAAAAACGGAATTATTATAATAAATTACCCGAGTTTGGAAAGAGAAACAAAGAAAATAAACCCGCGGAAAGCGACAGCCCCAACAGAGTCCCTGGGCGAGCAATCAGAGCCTGCGCTGACCAGCTGGCAAGTGTTGGATTGGATTTTGTTTATTGTCATGTACAGAGGTACAGTGAAAAGTACTTTTCTGCGAGCAGCTCAACAGATCATTAAGTACATGAAAAGAAAAGGAAATAAAAGAAAATACATAAGAGATAATACATAATAGGGCAACACAATATATACAAGGTAACTACATAAGCACAGGCATCGGATGAAGCGTACAGGGTGTAGTGTTAATAAGGCCAGTCCATAAGAGGGTCATTTAGGAGTCTGGTAACAGCTGGGAAGAAGCTGTTTTTGAATCTGTTTGTGCGTGTTCTCAGACTTCCTTATCTCCTGCCCAATGGAAGAAGTTGGAAGAGTGAGTAAGCCGGGTGGGAGGGATCTTTGATTATATTGCCCGCTTTCCCCAGGCAGCGGGAGGTGTAGATGGAATCAGTGGATGGGAGGCAGGCTCGTGTGATGGGCTGGGCTATGTTCACGACTTTCTGAAGTTTCTTGCAGTCCAGGGCCGAGCAGTTGCCATACCAGGCTGCGATGCAGCCAAATAGGATGCTTTCTATGGTGCACCTGTAAAATCTGGTAAGAGTTAATGTGGACATGCCAAATTTCCTTAGTTTCCTGAGGCGATGTT
The DNA here is from genome assembly GCF_902713615.1 of Scyliorhinus canicula. Lineage (NCBI taxonomy): Eukaryota > Metazoa > Chordata > Chondrichthyes > Carcharhiniformes > Scyliorhinidae > Scyliorhinus > Scyliorhinus canicula. The sequence goes on along the minus strand of NC_052148.1, from coordinate 44,958,779 downwards.
ATGCTTCCTTGGTGCTAGCGTCGGCGTGGGTGGACCAGGACAGATGTTTGGAGATGTGCACCCCTAGGAATTTGAAATTGCGAACAATCTCCACCTCGTCCCCGTTGATGCTGACAGGGGTGTGTACAGTACTTTGCTTCCTGAAGTCAATGACCGACTCTTTAGTTGTGCTGGCATTGGTTCTCTATCTAGGTTCTTTATCTCCCTCCTGTATTTTGACTCGTCGTTATTCAAGATCCGACCCACTATGGCCGTATCGTCAGCAAACTTGTAGTTGGAGCTGGAACCAAATTTTGCCACGCAATCGTGTGTGTTCAAGTAGAGTGGGGGCTAGGTTTGCAGCCTTGCGGGGCCCCGGTATTGAGGACTATTGTGGAGGAGGTGTTGTTGTTCATTCTTACTGATTGTGGTATGTGGGTCAGAAAGTCGACGATCCAGTTGCAGAGTGGGGAGCCAAGTCCTATGTTTTGGAGCTTTGATATGAGCTTGGCTGGGATTATGGTGTTGAAGGTGGAGTTATAGTCAACAAATAGGAGTCTGATGTAGGATTCCTTGTTGTCGAAATGCTCTAGGGATGAGTATAGGGCCAAGGAAATGGCGTTTGTACTCATAGATATCTTCAACATCTGACTTCTCCACTCCGAGGTCCCTACCTGCTTCAAGAAGACCACCATAATACCAGTACCAAAGAAGAACAAGGTAGCCTGCCTCAATGACTACCATCCGGTGGCCCTGATATCTGTTACCATGAAATGCTCTGTGTGGCTAGCCATGAGACGGATCAATGGCGGCCTCCCAAATGGTCTCAATCCATTGTAGTTCACCTACCACAGCAACCGATCCACAGCAGATGCTATCTTTCTGGCCCTACAATCAACACTCGAACATCTCGACAACAAGGACACCTACGTCAGACTGCTGTTCATAGGCTACAGCTCCGCCTTCAACACCATTATCCCAACAAGACTAATAACCAAACTCTGCAACCTTGGGCTTGACCCCTCCCTGTGTAGCAGAATTCTTTACTTCCTCACCAACAGACCACAATCTGTCAGGATAGGCAACAGTACCTCCTCCACAATAGTCCTCAACACCGGGGCCCCACAGGGATATGTGCTCAGTCCCCTACTGTACTCACTGTACACACATGACCTGTGTGGCGAGATTCAACTCCAATTCAATCTATAAATTTGGGGATGATATGACTGTGGTGGGTCAAACAACGACGAATCAGACGACAGAACGGAGATAGATAAGTTGGTTGCATGGTGTACCGAAACCAACCTCTCTAAATGCTGGAAAGACTGAGGAACTGATCAGTGACTTCTGGAAGCGTAGCACGACACATACCTCCGTCGCCATTAATGGCTCCGAAGTAGAGTTGGTTGATAGTTTTAAGTTCCTGGGGGTCACCATCACCAATAGTCTGTCCCCGTCCACTCAGGTTGATGGAACAGTCAAGAAAGCCCAACAACGTCTCTACTTGAAATGAAAATGAAAATCGCTTATTGTCACGAGTAGGCTTCATTAAAGTTACTGTGAAAAGGCCCTAGTTGCCACATTCCGGCGCCTGTTCGGGGAGGCTGTTACGGGAATTGACCGTGCTGCTGGCCTGCCTTGGTGTGCTTTCAAAGCCAGCGATTTAGCCCAGTGTGCTAAACAGCCCCGGGCGCTAAAGAAATTTGGCATGTCTGCATCGACCCTCACAAACTTGTACAGATGTGCCATAGAGAGATCCTATCCAGCTGCATCACAGCTTGGTATGGCAACTGCTCAGTACAAGATCTCAAGAAACTGCAGAGTGTGGTGAACTCAGCCCAATGCATCACACAAGCTTGCCACCCCCACATCAGGGGCTGATTTAGCTCACTGGGCTAAATCGCTGGCTTTTAAAGCAGACCAAGCAGGCCAGCAGCACGGTTCGATTCCCGTATCAGCCTCCCTGGACAGGCGCCGGAATGTGGCGACTAGGGGCTTTTCACAGTAACTTCATTGAAGCCTACTCGTGACAATAAGCGATTTTCATTTCATTTTCATTCATTGATTCTGTATCTACCTCCCACTGCCTCAGGAAGGCAGACAGCATTATCAGAGACTCCTCCCACCCAGGCTTTGTCCTCTTCCAGACCCTTCCATCAGGCAGAAGATACAGAAGTCTGAAGACCCGCACTTCCAGACATAGGAACAGCTTCTTCCCCACAGCTACTAGACTCCTCAACGAATCTCCCTTGGACTGATCTGTTCCCTGTAAGAACACTATTTACGATGCCCTATGCTGCTCTTGTTTGGCCTTGTTCTGCACTGTAACCAATCACTATTTGTTGATGTACCACTGTCAATGTACTCTGTCGATTATTCTTTTGTCTACTATGTACGTACTGTGTACATTCGCTTGGCCGCAGAAAAATATTTTCAACTGTATTTCGGTACATGTGACAATAAATATCAATCAATCATTCAATCAAAATCCTCACCAACCACTCGATTATCTGTAACATCAGGCTGAATTTTCTCAGAACCTGGTTGGTGCTCAGATAGAAGTCCTACAACACCAGGTTAAAGTCCAACAGGTTTATCTGGAATCACTAGCTTTTGGAGCGTAGCTCCTTCATCAGATGAGCGAAGAGGTAGGATACACAAACACCGCATATATAGTCAAAGCCAATGATGCAAGATGATACTTTGAATGTGAGTCTGTGCAGGTAATTAAGTATTTACAGGCCCAGATGGTGCGACTGGAGAGAGGGATAATCACAGGTTAAAGAGGTGTGAGTTGCCTGAAGCCAGGCATCTCCACATCCGTGCTCAGATTGGCCGCTCTGCTCGCCCTTTTTAAATTGAAATCTCCCCCGATCTCTGTGGCCTTTTTGAACAGAATTCCCCAGTTTGTTGAAGAGTGTGGAAAAGTGAGGGAACGACTCAGTCAGTACTTCACAGGCAGGCAGGACATGCACTGAGGCTCAGGGGCATGTAGGCAGCAAGCCTGGTGAGGGCCGCACCACTCGTAAAGGGCTAAAAGGAGAATGGGCGGCAAATGGACCAAGAGCCATTTATGAGCACCACTCATTTCCTATATTCTCAGACCACACAAACGGCACAAAACTATGTTACATGTTTATTTCCGAGGTAAAAGGTTTGTTACAATCCTCAAAGGGATTTAAATCTCACAGCCAGCATGCCTTACTGGGTGAAATATCTTCGATTTCAAATAAATAAACAGTGGTATTTGGCAGAAGGGGAGGAAATAAAAGCTTTGACATCGTGTCGCTGAAAATGAATTGGGTCTTATGACAATCTGTGATAGGCATAATTTTATGACATGCGGTAATTTTAACATTTGATCGCTATTTTATTTGTTGTTTAAGACTGCATTTTCTGGATCTAATTACCACATATTTATAAGAAGTCTCCTGTGTGTTGTACTGGGTCGACCTCAAGAAGCTGACAGCAATTTTATGTTGTTCCAATTAAGCCGATTTTATCTGAATTTAACAGCACTTAGATACAGCATATTGGAGCTGACAGACTGTCCAAGTTACTTTGGACTCTAATTACAGCAATGAAGTGACTCGCAGAGCCAAATAATGCACATTTCCACAATGTAAAGGTCCTATTAATGACTTAATCTCTTCTTGTCCTTCCTGTAAATAACACTTAATCATCTTATCCACTTTAATTTCTGTAATAGCATCACTTAGAACCCTAGAATATTTCCAGACCAAACTGAAAGGCCACCGAGGCCTTCACGTTTTTTTTATAGGGGAGATGTTATCATAGGTTAGTAATTGTGTTTCAGATGTTTTTAATTAAACTTGATCCTCGGCGATTTGAACATTTTAAAAGATAATGGGAACCGTCTCCACTTTAGTGTAGTTCTGATCATCAGGGGGCCATGACTTTAACCCACTAACTCACTGTTTGCACAATGGAAAGGCTCTGTTGCAGGTGATGGGCCTGCCCTGCTGTTCAGTGACCATTGCAGCCTAAGTATCATCAACCAATGAAAGATAACTCTTGTATAAATTAAAACCTCCCCATGAAACCAGGAGGGTTTGGAATTTGGCATGTCCACATTGACTCTTACCAATTTTTACAGGTGCACCATAGAAAGCATCCTGCCTGGCTGCATCACAGCCTGGTATGGCAACTGCTCGGCCCAAGACCATAAGAAACTACAGAGTCGTGAACACAGCCCAGTCCATCACCTGAACATGCCTTCCATCCATTGACTCTGTCTATACCACCCGCTGCCTGGGGAAAGCGGGCAGCATAATCAAAGACCCCTCCCAGCCGGGTTATTCTCTCTTCCAACCTCTTCCATCGGGCAGGAGATACAAAAGTCTGAGAACACGCACTAACAGATTCAACAACAGCTTCTTCTCCACTGCTCCCAGACTCCTGAATGGCCCTCTTATGGACTGAACTGATCTCTCCACTCATCTTCTCTGCTGTGTAGCACTACTTTCCGCATGCTTCACCCGATGCCTATGTATTTACATTGTGTATTTATCGTATGTCCTATGTTTTTCATGTATAGAACGCTACTTTTCACTGAACCTTGGTACACGTGACATTAAATCTAAATCCAAAGCATTTTCGGCAACCCATCCCACCTCACTTTGCCACCCCTCCCAGCCCTAACAGGCATTTATGGGAGACTGCATCCAATGAGGCAGGCCCCAGATTCACAACATTCCGGATGGCGGTATTGAACTCCAGTGTAGGTATAAAATCAAATTACTGGGGATCTGAAGAAGACTCATACGGACTCAAAGCGTTAACTCTGTATTGTGTTATGCTGCTTCGTATAACACAGGCTGCTACTTGATGCAGTCTTAACTAAAGGATGCTCCAGACTCTGAAATGAGATCAACGTGTTTATTGAACTATTAACAAAGTTCTCAAATGAATTCAACTCTCTGCTGATCTAACTGTAGTAACTCAGTCTAACTGTACCAGCCTGCTCCAAGCCACGTGCTGGGGTGTGATGCTGCTGATCTAACTCTCTAGATGTCTGTCTGTGGAAAGAGGCAGGGTGTGAGTGTCTCATCCCTTTTATAGTGTTTATGTAATGCCCCCTTGTGGTGATGCAACCTCTGAGTGTCCTGACTGCCCATTGGTTGTGTCCTATTCTGAGTATTTATTGGTTGCATGTTTCCATATCATGACACTCGGTTTCCTCTCCACAAGATGCTGCCAGACCTGCTGAGCGTTTCCAGCACTTTCTGCTTTTATTTTCTGTTTTTATTTCATTTCATAGGTCATTTCTACGTTTGAATGGATGCAGGTACCCATACATCGGCTGAAACATGGGAATTCCAGATCGGACAATATATCCTACCTTAATTCAACCTGTGCAAGACTGGAATGGACAGAAGCTAAGTGTAGACTTCGATGAGAAGTATTGTGGAGACCAGGACACATGCTGATTGTGGTATTTTTAAAGGATAGGCTTGCAGACCACAAAGGTACAAACAAGGGCTTTTGCTGGAATGGTGCCATTAGACTAGACTGACTGTTCGCCCGCCCAAACTGCCGACGATGTCATCAGTACAACACGTGACCAAACTCTTACTGTGACCTCGTTCCAACTAGGAACAAACATAAATACTCAACATTGATGTTTCTATTCTATCCACAACTCCTCAAATAAGGAAACACCTCATGCAATCCACGGCAGTTACTGGTATGGCAGGTAGTAGTTATGAACATAAGAACATAAGAACTAGGAGCAGGAGTAGGCCATCTGGCCCCTCGAGCCTGCTCCACTATTCAATGAGATCATGGCTGATCTTTTGTGGACTCAGCTCCACTTTCCGGCCCGAACACCATAACCCTTAATCCCTTTATTCTTCAAAAAGCTATCCATCTTTATCTTAAAAACATTTAATGAAGGAGCCTCTACTGCTTCACTGGGCAGGGAATTCCATAGATTCACAACCCTTTGGGTGAAGAAGTTCCTCCTAAACTCAGTCCTAAATCTACTTCCCCTTATTTTGAGGCTATGCCCCCTAGTTCTGCTTTCACCCGCCAGTGGAAACAACCTGCCCGCATCTATGCTATCTATTCCCTTCATAATTTTATATGTTTCTATAAGATCCCCCCTTATCCTTCTAAATTCCAACGAGTACAGTCCCAGTCTGCTCAACCTCTCCTCGTAATCCAACCCCTTCAGCTCTGCGATTAACCTAGTGAATCTCCTCTGCACACCCTCCAGTGCCAGTACGTCCTTTCTCAAGTAAGAAGACCAAAACTGAACACAATACTCCAGGTGTGGCCTCACTAACACCTGATACAATTGCAGCATAACCTCCCTAGTCTTAAACTCCATCCCTCTAGCAATGAAGGACAAAATTCCATTTGCCTTCTTAATCACCTGTTGCACCTGTAAACCAACTTTCTGTGACTCATGCACTAGCACACCCAGGTCTCTCTGCACAGCGGCATGCTTTAATATTTTATCATTTAAAGAATAATCCTGTTTGCTGTTATTCCTACCAAAATGGATAGCCTCACATTTGTCAACATTGTATTCCATCTGCCAGACCCTAGCCCATTCACTTAACCTATCCAAATCCCTCTGCAGACTTCCAGTATCCTCTGCACTTTTCGCTTTACCACTCATATTAGTGTCGTCTGCAAACATGGACACATCGCCTTTGGTCCCCAACTCCAAATCATCTATGTAAATTGTGAACAATTGTGGGCCCAACACTGATCCCTGAGGGACACCACTAGCTACTGATTGCCAACCAGAGAAACACCCATTAATCCCCACTCTTTGCTTTCTATTAATTAACCAATCCTCTATCCATGCTACTACTTTACCCTTAATGCCATGCATCTTTATCTTATGCAGCAACCTTTTGTGTGGCACCTTGTCAAAGGCTTTCTGGAAATCCAGATATACCACATCCATTGGCTCCCCATTATCTACTGACCAGATAATCACTTCAAGCAAGAGAAACTGATTTTTCATCACATTCCCATTGCTGGGTCTCTCCCTGTCCAGCAACTGACCAGAAGCTCAGTTGGAGCACCATGTCAACTTGGTTCAGGAGGAGCATAAATGACTGAATGTTATGGATGAAGACTTGAAAAGATTTACAGATATTTATAGGTTTAAAAAAAAATACAAGGATCGAATTTTTAATTCATAAAAGGAATAAGATGGTAGTATTGTCTGTGTGCTTTATGAAGGTATTGTTAGGATAATAGGAGCACAAAAATGAGAAAGTTATGTGACTGGGAATTGGAAAATTATTACATACTTGAACTATATTTGTGAAAAGGGATAAGGATTACAAGTTTATACTTCTGCCTCGTTATGATAAAATGACAGAGCACACTGGATGGCCGAATGGCATAATTGGATTGGATTGGATTTCTTTATTGTACTGAGGTACAGTGAAAAGTATTTTTCTGCAAGCAGCTCAACAGATCATTAAGTACATGGGAAGAAAAGGGAGAAAATACATAATAGGGCAACACAAGATAGACTATATAACTACATAAGCACTGGCATCGGATGAAGCATACAGGGGTGTAATGGTAATGAGGTCAGTCCATAAAAGGGTCATTCAGGAGTCTGGTAACAGCGGGGAAGAAGCTGTTTTAAAGTCTGTTTGTGCGTGTTCTCAGACTTCTGTATCTCCTGCCCGATGGAAGAAGTTGGAAGAGTGAGTAAGCCGGGTGGGAGGAATCTTTGATTATGCTGCCCGCTTTCCCCAAGCAGCGGGAGGTGTAGATGGAGTCAATGGATGGGAGGTAGGTTTGTGTGATGGACTGGGTGGTGTTCATAACTCTCTGAAGTTTGTTGCGGTCCTGGGCCGAGCAGTTGCCACACCAGGCTGTGATGCAGCCAGATAGGATGCTTTCTATGATGCATCTGTAAAAGTTGGTCAGGGTTAATGTGGACATGCCAAATTTCCTTAGTTTCCTGAGGAAGTATAGGTGCTGTTGTGCTTTCTTGGTGGTAGCGTCGACGTGGGTGGACCAGGACAGATTTTTGGAGATGTGCACCCCTAGGAATTTGAAGCTGTTAACCATCTCCACCTCGCCCCCGTTGATGCTGACAGGGGTGTGTACAGTACTTTGCTTCCTGAAGTCAATGACCAGTTCTTTAGTTTTTCTGGCATTGAGGGAGAGATTGTTGTCGCTGCACCACTCCACTAGGTTCTCAATCTCCCTCCTGTATTCTGATTCTGCTCCTACATCTTATGAACTTATTCCTTTTTGATCATGTATGGTGTAAGGGTCCTTCCTATTGATTCCCTTATTTCCCCTTTATTTTTGCCGTTATTATTTTTGATCCATGGATGATTAATGGACATGTATCTTTAAGTCAAGCCGCAGAGAGAATGAGGAATTCAGAAAGTTGCAACACAGCAAATGGTGCTGCTATCCTTCTATCGTGGACAACAGAGCCCAGACTCTGTGGCACCCGAGAGATGGGATGGGACTCAGTTCGATTGGTTGGTTGGTAGGCAGGTGATGATTGGATCCTACCTGAGTGGGATGATTTCCAGAGACCTACAGAAAACCGAGTTAAGACCTGGACACACAGGGACAAGACCTGCTCCCTCTCTCTCTCTCTCTACAGAAAGGTAGTGAGTTGATGTATTTCTGAACCTACAGAGAACCTGAATGAATGAATCTAACATGAAACCATTACAGTCTACAAACAGAAACCTTTGAAGGAAGGTCTGCTTAAAGACAAGCATTGGAAACAAAGAATCTTTTCCTTTTACTTATTATTTTTGCCTCTCTCTTCCCCTCTGTTTGTTTGTCGTGTGTATATATAAGAAAGAAAGAGAGAGAGGGCGAGGGCACGTTAAAGTGGGGAATAGGAATTAGATGATAGTTAACCAGTTGTATTTTCTGCATACTTCATTATAGTTCTTCCTTTAAATAAAAAAGTAATTATGTTCAAATTTACAAACCTGGTGACTGTAATTATTGGGCAGCCAAGAGCCAAAGACTACAGGTATTTTTTATTTGGTAATTCAATTGTGTTGTGACTCTGGGTCAAGGGGAGCTGGAAATGACCATGTCCTAGCATAGGGTGTCGTAACAATGTCCGGGTGCTCCAGTTTCCTCCCACAGTCCAAAGATGTGCAGGTTAGGTGGATTGGCCGTGATAAATTGCCCCTTAAGTGTCCAAAGATGTGTAGGTTAGGTGGGGTTTTGATGTTATGGGATAGGGCAGGAAATTAGGGTGGGGGTCTCTTTCAGAGGGTCGGTGCGGACTGAATGGGATGAATGGCCTCCTTCTTCACTGTAGGGGTCTATGGCTCTATGGTAGCTGCAAGTGTCGGATCAAGTGACAGCGTTTCAGCATCATCAGTTACATTACTCCTCTGGCACTTCACACTCCTGCACCGCTGGCTCACATTTCTTGGAATCCGAGAGGAGAAAATCACTTGGGTAGGATTATGTTGAGGGAAAGGGGAGGAAACAGGAATCACTTACACCATTTACTTGTAAATCAGAAGAGTTGATGGGACAAGCGTGAAGTTGGATGTGAGAATGATGATTAGGTGGAGAGCATACCGCCATCTTCCATGGAAGTGTGGAGCTTGAAGCAGCGTTAAACAAAAGAGGTCGAGGTGATACTGTGATTGTGAAATTTAAGCCACTGTTCACAGGGATTGTAGGTAGGTGAGTGAGTGATGAGAGAGTGGTGCAATGAGCAATGTGTGAGGATATTGGTTGATCACTGAGGATGTGTCACTTGAAGATGAATTTGCTGACCTTGACTACTCGCTTACGCTCATTGTACTTCTTGCGGCACTGCATTCAAGTTTTCTGGACTAGACTGCTGGCATTGACTCCGATGGCTTTCTGCTTCCAATGTCTTTGCAGTATCTGTCTGGAGGGCCTTTTGGTGCCCTGTGGCTAGAGTACCTCCTCCGATCCACCATGGCCTCCGGTGCAATGTCTGAGAACCTTGGAGTGTGCTCACTGCACTTCTGAACCATTATTCCTGCTCCAATAGTTTTCCACAGCAATTGTTTCAACCAGCACGCACTTCCCCTTTAAGAAATACAGCCTGACATTAAGTGGTGTGAGCCTCCCAGGAACTTGGACCTCAGGCTGAGGCATGTTAGTTACTCTCAAAAGCACCATGTCGCATGTCCACCATCATTTAAATTAACAAGAAGTGCAAAGTTTGTGTGGATGCCTTCGTTGAAAAAAAATGGGGGCAGCTTAATCAGTTTGGGCTCTTATCAACATTTTTCCATGTATCTTATTTATTGCCCAAATCTCTTCGAAAGCCACAGTTCAAAGGCATCATTCTTATTTACCCTTCATATCCATACTAAAATATCCACACCTATGTTCAAACGTTTCAGGCACCTTCCCTCAATGGTTCACCCAGTCAGTGACAAACTGCACTGCTATTGGAGTCCTGTCCAGCTTCCCTTGCAACCTTCCCCACAGCAGAATGTTTATTGGCTTTTAAGCTGTCAAGCATGACTTCAATGACCTCCACCATGAAACATTTTAAAGGCTTGTGTCACTCTCACGCAGTTCACTGTGACAGCTGAATGTAATATTTGCCATGCAGAGCTGCTAAGTGACTATTTAACTGCTCAGTGTGGGAGCATCCTTAGTATTGCTGCATCCAAGTGGCAGGTTTTCAATTTTGAACAAATTTTTTAAAAATTACTCTGGGGCTGGAGGACAGAACAGACACGGGCGAATCAGTCCATTTTACACCCCGACTGCAATTCACCGGCATACATTCTTTTACGGACGTTCTGCCCAAGAACAACTTCTAGCCCGTGACCCCCAAATTGCACCAGATGTTTGACAATTTTGTCGCTGTGGGAGTGCCGACGCCACCTGGCCTGCAGCGGTTCAAGATGTCAGCTCACCACCACCTTCTCCGGAGGGCAATTTGTTATGGGCAACAAACCATGGTCCAGCCAGCAACCCCCACATCCCATGAACTAATTTTTAAACATTGTGCGCGCGCGCTCCATCGTGGTTTGGTGATTAGGACAATTAATTACGTATTGGTTAAAACAAAAAGAGAACATACCCCTTGGAGCCTTTGGCCTGACTGCCTGCCTTCTTGCCGTCAAAATCCATTGCCTGAGAGCAAGAGAGGACGGGTTCAATCACAGCCAATCTCAATCCAGTTTTATTTTATTTTTCATATTTTCTTTTAGTTGCAGCTTGTCTTCGGACCACCCTCACACATTTAATTTGTTTCCCATTTCATGTAATAAGAAAAGGTTTCCCTGAGGTTATGGGAGCATGTAAAACAGCCGTCTTACAATTACAAAAAGTAATTGGTCTATCGCTTTCTGCCTGTGGAACTATTAACTAATATCACTTTTTAATCTTTTTTTTTCCCTCCGCTAGAATATGTGGCATAAACACCCCTCACATCAAAATGTCATCTTCATTACCTCAAGGCAGGCTAAACTTTATTGTATTTCATATTTCCGAATTGACACCCTCTGGAAATTGACTACAAAATCCATTATCATTTGTATATTTTAATTATGCAAATGCAGCTCCTCATATGCCTGGACGACACCTGCAGGGATGTCGAGATTCATTCTGGGTGATTACAATTTATCCAGTTGAGTCCCTTTAATTGTAACAAGCTAATTACATTGTTTCATTAAGCTGCGCTCTCTCTCTCTCACACACCCACAGACTCTCACGGATACGTGTAAAAACACATGTACATACTAACAAGTGCATGTGATCGTGTTACCAGTTTAACCAGTGCTAAACCCGTCCATCTCTGGAATAAAATAGATTTTTTTCCCCCACAAAATTGCTGCCATTATAAGTTAGTCCTTGGTGACTGACGCACGCACAGCTCTCCGGTATCTCATTAGGCTTGCCAACCCTCCAGGATGGGCCTGGAGTCTCCAGTAATTGAAGATCAATCTCCGGGACACTGCTGCGCACAACCCTGGAGGAACATCAGAGGGACATTAAAAAAAGATTGTTTCTTCTCTCCCTTTACTTCCTTACATAATTTCTCTTGACCAGATGTACCCTGTAACTAACCCAAGTGGATTCCTTCATGAAGGAATACTGACAGCCTATTTGACCATGGGTTGCATCACAGCCAAGACCCAATCCGTCTCAGCTGTCCATTTTTCAGCACCAGTTGCTGGACAGCGATTCAGGAACAAGGGGCGCTATCGAATGAAACAAAACGGTTCGGTTGTGGGTGGGTTCAGCGGGATGTTTCCCGGCGCTACAAGGGCCCACCATCCAATGGGACTCTGTATTTTTTCAGGCCTGGGCGGGGAAGGTCCAGCGGAGGCCGCACTTACCTATATTTCCTGCACTGAGGAGCTCATTTTTAAATGGCGCCTGGATCTCTCGATCCCCCAACGTGACCCTCGGCGCCCCCCGCCCAATGCACCAACCTACCTGTTGGGAGGGTCCTCGAGCCCCCCCCCCCCCCTCCAATCCACCTCATAAAGGCAGGGCATCCCCAGGTCTGAACCCGGTGCAGGTAAAATGCCACCTTGGTGTTGCTATCCTAGCACCCTGGCAGTGCCCTTGCCAGCCTGGTAGTGTCACCTGGGCACCCTATCAGTGCCAAGTTGATAGCCAGAGTGCCAGTGCCAAGTTCTCAGGTGGCATCAGCAATGCCAAGCTGCCATCCTGCCCAGAGGCCAACCACATGGGGACCGCCAATTACCCCCCCCCCCCCCCCCCCCCCAAAGTATCGTTCCGCCTGGTCCCCATTTGTGGGGATCAGTGCTAAACAGTGCCCAGGTGCTGGGGTCTGCTCCGCGAGGCAATTCAATCCCAGGCACTGGTTAGATTCGGCGAGTGCATATTCAAGTGTGTGCCGAACTGCACACTTAAATATGTAAATTTAGGTCCCACCATTGTGGGGCAGGATCCAACTTGTGACGTCTAGTTGCGTCCCGAGTCGGGCACAGCTGTTAGATTTCATCCAAGATCTCTGTTAAATATATTTCCCCCCTTCCCCAACCAAGGGCATGAGACCAATTGTGGAAACCCTACTGCTGCCCTATTTGAGGTGTGAGATGAAAACATCTGGCATTGAATGGCTTGCTCCGATACCGGGTGATGTATTTACAAACTGGCAAGGCGAAAATTGCAGAATGGAAACAAAATGGCTGATAAACAGAAGCTAGTGGAATGGGTGACAATGGAAGGCAGTGGACATAATACATGTAAAGGGGGGAATGGATCAAGTGAAGAGAAGAGAATGGGGGGAGATAGTTGCATGGTGTTGATTTTAGTAATCCATAGGCCCAGGATAATGTCCATGGATGTGGATTCAAATCCCACCACGGCAGCTGGTGGAATTCAAATTTCAGTGAAAAAAAAATCAGGAATTAAAAGCTAATATGACATGGGAGCAGAAGTAGGCCATTCGGTCCATCGCGTCATGGTGACTATGAAACTATTGATTGTTATGAAATCTGGTTTCACTCATGTCCTTCAGGCAAGGAAATCTGCATCCATAGCTAGCCTGGCCTGGCCTACATGTGACTCCAGATTCACAGCAATGTGGTTCACTCTTGATTGCCCTCTGAAATGGTGTAGCAAGCCCCTCAAGGGTAATTAGAGATGGACATAAAGGGATGAATATAGGGATATGGGAACAGGATGGACCATAGAATTCCTACAATGCAGAAAGAGGCCATTGAGCCCATCGAGTCTGCACCAACTCTCTGAAAGAGCACTCTACCTAGGCCCACTCCCCAGCCCTACCCCACTCAACCTGCACATCTTTGGACCGTGGGAGGAAACTGGAGCGTCGGGAGGAAACCCACGCAGACATGTGGAGAACATGCAAACTCCGCACAGTGACCCAAGGCCGGAATTGAACCCAGGTCCCTGGCGTTGTGAGGCAACAGTGCTAACCACTATGCCGCCGTGCCACTATGGGATTAATGTGGAGGATGACATTAGCATAGATTGATTTGGTCAAAAGGCCTTTTTCTGTGCTGCAGCTTCTCAATGTAAATCCATTTTACATTTGATTATTTAAAATTAAATCAAACCTTGGATTTATGGGATTTCAGGGACCCTGACGTCGGAACCAAAAGGTGGCCCCAAGCACACTCTTGCCAGGAGTGAGCCTAATTTATCAACCTGCCCAGGAGGAGGCCTCCTAATTGACCGCCTCCAGGCTTGCCATCCTAATGGGTTTCTGCTGCTGCGGGCCCAGAGAGCCAGCCACACTGAAGCCTCAGTTTCCCCAGTGGGAAAGGTGCCTCTTGCTGAGACAGGTTGGGAACCACGAGGGTGCCTCAACATGGAGACACCCTTGATGGGCTCCACATTGTGGAATAAAATACTCAGATCTATACTGGTAAGTCAAGCAGTTTGAAGGCAACCTCTCACCAATCTAGCCACAGCTACATCCTTATTTAAAGGCAGCCAGAAGAGCTGATCAAACTTCAGCCTTCTGCAAGCTGGCTTTTGTGCATACGAAAGGAGAGTCCACACCAAGTTAAGCAAGAGACCAAAGGTTTATTCCCAAGCTTCGGGTAAACAGCTCCTGGCAATACCCAACTGGATAAGTGGTTGGTCAGTCCCTGACCGGCTGGCTTTATACAGGGAATGATTCAGCAGCCCCACCCCCTTAGCAGGGAAGCTCGTTTTCCACAAAGAACTCTGGGAATACGAGCGTCCAGACCCTGTAGGTTCCGTAAGGGTACAGGTTATGACAGAGGCTGCCTACACTGAGCTGGCAAAATTGCTGCTAACTGGGACTTTAACATTGCAAATTGACTGCCCGACTCAGTTCACAGAATCACAGAATAATACAGTGCAGAAGAGGCCATTCGGCCCATTGAGTCTGCACTGATGCATGAAAAACACCTGATGTGTCTACCTCATCCCATTTGCCAGCACTTGGCCCATAGCCTTGAATGTAATGCCGTGCCAAGTGCTCATCCAGGTATTTTTTAAAAGGATGTTTGACATCCCGCCTCTACCACCCTCCCAGGCAGTGCATTCCAGACCGTCACCACCTTCTGGTTAAAAATGTTTTTCCTCAAATCCCCTTTAAACCTCCTGCCACCTTGAACTTATGTCTCCTCGTAACTGACCCTTCAACTAAGGGAACAGTTGTCCCTTATCCACCCTGTCCATGTCCCACTATTTAAGAAAGGTTGTAGATATATTTCAGGGAACTGCAGACCAGTGAGTCTCACATCAGTGGTAAGGAACATGCTAGAGGGAACATGTTGGGCCTGTACCCTCCCCATTTCCTTTTTGAACACCCCTCCACTGCTCTTCTGCAGATTTTCCCACAAGTAACTCTTTTCAGTCTACCTTGGCCAGATCCTGCCTTATTTTATTAAAATCCTCTCTCCCCAATTCAAAACATTTTTTTGCAACAATTTTGTTGTCCATAACAAACTTAAATGTACCATGTTGTGGTCGCTATCACCAAAATGCTCCCCCACCAATTGATCAACCACCTGTCCAGCTTCCTTCCCCAGATTTAAGTCCAGCACTGCACTGTCCCTTGTTGGATCCTCTATATACTGAGCTACAAAGTTCCCCTGTATCCATTTTAAGAACTCCACTCCATCTAAACTCTTAACACAGTGATTATTCCAATTAATGTCAGGAAAGTTGAAATCACCTAATATAATTCCCCTATTATTATTTTTACACACCTCTGCCAATTACTCACATATTTGCTCCTCAATCTCTTGTTGACTATCCTTGGGTCTATAGTAAACACCTAGCAATGTGGCTGTCTCTTTTTTGGTCCTAAGCCATAAAGCTGCATTTGACTGCTTGGAGATTGTGGACTAGTCCATATGCAAGGCCGCGGCAAATAACCTGGACGAGTGCGCAACCACCGTCACAGACTTCATCAGTAAGTGTGTCGAGGACTGTGTGCCAAAGAAGACAATACGGGTATTCCCCAAACGGAAACCCTGGCTCAACCAAAGGGTTCACTCCCTGCTGAGGTCCCGGACGGAGGCATTCAAGTCTAACGACCGTGACCTATATAAGAAATCCAGGTATGACATACGGAAAGCCATCAGGGACGCCAAAAGGCAATACCGCATCAAACTAGAGTTCTAGGCCAACGACACTAACCCAAGACATCTATGGCAGGGCCTACACAGATCACAGGCTATAAAGCAAGGCCAGGTGGGATATCTGGGGCTGGAGCATCCCTACCCGATGATCTGAACAAGTTCTATGCCCGCTTTGAGCAGTCAGCCTATGTATCAGTGCCACCCGCCCCAACAGCCCTGGACACACCCATACCCACTATGACAGCCTCGGAGGTAAGAGCTACCTTCTTGAAAGTGAATCCGCGGAAAGCAAAGGGCCCCGACGGAGTCCCTGGACGAGCACTCAGAGCCTGCACAGACCAGCTGGCAAGTGCATCCGCAGATATCTTCACCACCTCACTCTTCCGCTCTGGGGTCCCCACCTCCTTCAAGAAGACCATCATAAAGCAGTACCAAAGAAGAACAAGGTAGCCTGCCTCAACGACTACCTGACGTCTGTTATCATGAAATGCTTTGAGCGGCTAGTCATGAGGCAGATCATTGCCAGCCTTCCAGACGGTCCCGATCCACTGCAGTTTGGCTATCACCGCAACCAGTCCACAGCAGATGCTATCTCCCTGGCTCTACAATCAACACTCGAACACCTCGACAACAAGAACACCTATGTAAGTGTATGTATGTAACACTGCTGTTCATAGGCTACAGCTCTGCCTTCAACATCATTACCCCAACAAGGCTTATAACCAAACTCAGCAATCTTGGACTTGACCCCTCCTTGTGCAGCTGGATCCTCGACTTCCTCACCAACAGACCACAATCTGTCAGGATAGGCAACAGTACCTCCCCCACAATAGTCCTCAACACCGGGGCCCCGCAGGGATATGTGCTCAGTCCACTACTGTACTCACTGTACACACATGACTGTGTGGCAAGATTCAACTCCAACTCAATCTATATGTTTGTGGATGATACAACTGTGGTGGGCCATATCTCAACCAACAATGAATCAGACTACAGGAGGGAAATAAATCATTTGGTTGCATGGTGTACCGAAAGAAACCTCTCTAAATGTTGGAAAAACCAAGGAACTGATCATCGACTTCAGGAAGCGCAGCACGACACACACTCCCATCTGCATCAATGGCTCCAAAGTGGAGATGGTTGATAACTTTAAGTTCCTGGGGGTGACCATCACCAACAGTCTGTCTTGGTCCATTCATGTTGATGCAACAGTCAATAAAGCCCAACAACGTCTCTACTTCCTACGGAAACTAAAGAAATTTGGCATGTCTGCATCGACTCTCACAAACTTCTACAGATGTGCGATAGAGAGCATCCTATCCAGCTGCATCACAGCTTCGTATGGCAACTGCTTGGTCCAAGATCGCAAGACACTGCAGAGTATGGTGAACTCAGCCCAATGCATCACACAAGCTTGCCACCCTCCCATTATTTCCTTATCTACCTCCCGCTGCCTCAGAAAGGCAGACAGCATTATCAGAGACACCTCTCACCCCGGCATTGCCTTCTTCCAGACCCTTCCATCAGGCAGAAGATACAGAAGTCTGAAGACCCACACATCCAGACATAGGAACAGCTTCTTCCGCACAGCTACAAGACTCCTCAATGACTCCCCCTCAGACTGATCTGTTCCCTGTAAGAACACTATTCACGACACCCTATGCTGCTCTTGCTCATTTATTTGCTTCGTTTGGCCCTTTGTTCCGCACTGTAACCAATCACTGTTTGTCGATGTACCATTTGTCAATGTTCTCTGTTGATTAATCTTTTGTCTACTATGTACGTACTGTGTACGTTCTCTCAGCCGCAGAAAAATACTTTTCACTGTACTTCGGTGACAATAAATCAAATCAAATCAAATGTCCCCTCCAAGATTTCATCTCTCCATATTGCAGGAACTGACTCTTTAACTAATAATGCAATGCCTCGTCCTCTTTTACCCCCTCCTCTGTCTCGTCTGAAGATTTTATATCTTGGGATGTTGAGCTGCCCCTCCCTCAACCACGTCTCCACGATGGCTACTAGATCATAATTCCATGCGTCAATCCTCGCCCTTAACTCATCTGTCTTACCTGTAATACTCTTGGTATGAAAGTAAAGGCCATCGGGCCTTGTCTTACTCCCTTGAAACTTACTACCGTTGTTTTCCCTCTGACTTGCTTTTCTGTGTTATGTTGTGTCCCTATTCTACTCACAGTCTGCGTCCCCTCCCTCTGCCAAATTAGCTTAAACTCCTGCCAACAGCACTAGCAAACCTGCCAGCACCGATGTTAGTTCCATTCTGGTTCAGATATAGGCCGCCCCGCTTGTACAGGCCCCACCATCCCCAGACACGGGTCCAGTGGTCCAGGAATCAATACACCTCCTTCCTACCCCAAATCTGAAGCCACGCATTCATCGGCGCTATTCACCTATTTCTGTACTCACTCGCACATGGCATTGGGAGTAACCCAGACATTACAACCCAAGAGGTCATGCTATTTTTTCTATTACCTAACTCCATGAATTCTTGATCCAAGAACCCATTCCTCTTTCTACCTATGTCATTGGTACCAAATTGTACCATGACCTCTGCCTTATCACCCTTCCCCTTCAGAATGCACCCCCCCCCCCCCCCCCCCCCCCCGGCCCCACACCCTGCCCGTTCAGAGACATCTTTGACCCTAGCACCATCCTGGAGTCTCTTTCATGCCCACAGGAGCAACTATCTGTTCCCCTCACTATAGAGTCCACTATAACTATTGCTCTTCTGGCTGTGACCCTCCCTGCTGAACAACAGAGTCAGCTGTGATGCCACTACTCTGACTGCTGCTGTTGTTTTCCCCTGATAGGGCATCAACCCTAACAGTATCCAAAACGGTGTACTTGTTGGAAAGGGGGACAGCCACAGTGGATCCTAGGGGTTATCCATCTATCTTCCTGAACCTTGTGCGTAACCATGCCTCTAAAACTCCTGTCTATGACACGTACCGCTGCCCCCATGCTCCTAAGGGCATCCAACTGCTGCTCCAACTGATCCATGCGGTCTGTGAGGAGCTGCAATTGGGTACACCTCCTGCAGATGTAATTGTCCGGAATGCTGGAAGCATCACGGATCTCCCACATCTCACAGTTGTGCTGGCAACTGACCTGCATCCTGGCCCACACCTGGAAAAGGTCCTTTGCACACGGGAACGTGAAGGGGAATCATAATGGCACATCTCTCCACTGTTTTCCATGCCTCCAAGCCCATCCCTATATAATGCCTTTCATCACCCACATGATGTCCCAAGGCTCATTATAGCCAGTGAATCATTTTTTATGTGTGGTCACTGTGGTAATGTAGGAATGGGTTAATAACTGTGTTACATGAGCACAGAAGGGAACTTTTGACAATCAATATGATACCAGGGAAATTAAACCTTCAGGAGTCTAAATGGAGGAGGTTTAATAGCATGTCATTGAACATCGAACTATATCTAACAGGTGAAGCAGGTTCAACTTCTCATGTTTTCACATTAATAATAAATTCAGAAATAATAGCTTTGCTCATGTTACCATTTCAAAACTATCGTGCTGAGCCACAGCAGTGATTCCTTCAGCAGGGAAGAGGCTGGACAACAGATAGAAAGGACAAACTGAGCTGTGCTGTTTTGAAATCTCACAATGAGCAGACCACAGAGAGTGGAATTGTTCCATGATCTAGGAGGTGTGGAACAGAAACCCTGTAGGGAACTGACTTGAGTGAGTGCTGAATACCCCAGCCGGCGTCGTTTAGCTTCAAGGTAAAGCCAATAATAGCTTAGTGGGGTAGATTATGGAGGGAGCTGGGGATCTGTCATGTTTATATCACATTCTGCATTGTGCAGCTCCCAAGGTAGTACCGCATGGGGTATCGATTTTACAGGACTTTTCACAGAAAGGTTTGAACAGTACTTTTAAACTGCTGCCATTACATTTCAATCACACGCTGACAAGGTGTCCATCTACAAGTTCATGTTGGACACGGCCAACAGAGGATGTTCACTACCTGTCTCTCTTCCACACAGGTGCCTGTTCCGAGATGGCCCTGTGTTTACAGTGTTCCCCTGGTACACTTCAGACCTTTCATGACCAGTGGACATGGTGGGGACTGAGATGTACGGTGGACATGAGGTAATATTATTGTTAAAGTTAGATAAGTCTCCTTTGTTTTCTGGTTAAGTTCTTTGATAGTTGTGCCCGTTGAAAATGGGCATTTTTGGTGATACTGGTACAAACCAATGTCTCCTTATACAGAAAGACTACAGGTAAAAGTGCTCCATCCACATTTGTTTCCGGTTGTTGGCCTGGAAATCTCCAAAATGTTGGCCAGCAGAAGCCATGCAAGCAGCACCTCACGCGACAAACACAACTCAAAACAAAATTCCTCCTAATGTTCGCCTCTACAAATTCCTGAGAGCAGGCACGCATCTTAAAAAAAATATCAGTGCTATTCTCTCAAAAGTTTGGTTATCAAAAATTGTTTGGCTTGTCAGATGCATTTTGCATCAATCACAGATGTGGAAAATAAGCACCGAATGAAAAATGACAAATTGAATCAATAGCTGAGGGACAGAATATGGAAAAATTAAACCCAGTAAAAATGTTGAATTACATCCCAGGTGCTTATTATTTATACCTGAGGTAAATTTGATCCAAAGTTTATGATCCCACACCCTCATAAGAAAAATGTCCTGTCACAAAGCTCCTGTGCATGTTCTGCAACACACTAACTTCACAGAGAATGGATTGTCAGCTGGACCCAGTCAAGCACTACCTCAGCTAGACAACAGAAGCTGCAGTCGTGTATCAGGCTCGGAACAGCTGACAGATCCTCCTTATTGATGGTCAGTCAGTAGTTTTTTTTTTAACTATTTAAAGCATTTCAACATAAAAACCTTCCAATATATGAAAGACAGGTTATCCACCAGTGCCTGGACTATGGTACAGATGGTCTACTGTGCGGCCAACAAAATGGCTCGTGGCTATAGTCATGCATAGTGAGTGACCAGTCCAAAAGGATACTGAACATCAGTAGAACTATGGACATTAACAATTCATTAACAATAAAAAATATTGGGCAGCACGGTAGCACAGTGATTAGCACAGTTGCTTCACTGCTCCAGGGTCCCAGATTCGATTCCCGGCTTGGGTCACTGTCTGTGTGAAATTTGCACTTTCTCCCCGTGTCTGCGTGGGTTTCCTCCGGGTGCTCCGGTTTCCTCCCAGAGTCCAAAGATGTGCAGATTAGGTGGATTGGCCATGATAAATTGCTCCTTAGTGTCGAAACAAAAGATTGGGTTGGGTTACTGGGTTACAGGGACTGGGTGGAGGTGTGGGCCTGAGTGGGGTGCTCTTTCCAAGGGCCGATGCAGACTCGATGGGCTGAATGGCCTCTGTAAATGGCCTTCTGCACTGTAAATTCCATGCTATGACCCATCCCGACGTCAGGATCTTATGCTCCCGCTGAAGTCAACCTCTGGCAGTGGCTCCCCTAGCGACGTGGCAGGCGAACCAAGCAAAAGCCACAGACTTTGGCAGGACCGGGAGATCCCACAGGCGGCCAATAGCTCACCACACCTACCACGGGAAAACCCGCCGCAGGGAGAGGGAGTGCTGGAAATGATCCAACCACAGCAATAATACATTTAAAGGGACAGTAACAAATTAGAGAAAGGTGAATGGTTCACCCTTCAACATGTAAAAGGTTGAGGGTCAAGAGAACAAAGAGCTGAAACATTTGCAAGAAAGAGAACATTTAGAACCACCTTGCTTTAGGGCATCCACAATTTTAAATACTTACCTTAAACGATGACTTCTGATCAGGGGCTGGGGGGAAAAGAGATGATGAAAAATGTATTTTTCTACAACAAGTATTTTTTTAAGCAAAAAGCTAACATGTAACATCCCTCGGGGATCAAGATTTGGGGGTGTTGCCCATATCGTGGCACTCTTTGAAAGGCTGACTGATCACTGAGGGGCTGGTTTGGCCGACGAGTTTAGTTCCCCATCACTGAAAACATTTCTAAGTGCGGGCTTGATCAGTGAGAAGCTCCCCAAGGCCCAAAATAATGACGTGTGGGTGAATCTACGTTTAAATCTCACCCAAAAAGCCGACAGGAAACACCCTGCCAAACCCGCCCAAAATGACACAGTCATTTCGGGGGTGAATTGCACCCACTCAACATGGTAGCAGCAATGGTGACACCAATCGAACAACAGCTTGGTGCCGTCAACAGAATACCCACGGCAAGAAACTGGAAGCAGAACTGATAGCAGCAAGAAAATGTAACCTCAGCTATGAGGGAGGCACATCGAGTATCATTGGCGATGTCTGCACCAGCCCAGTGGTCACTGTTCCTTCCCAACCATTCAAAAACCTCAAAGGTCCATGGAATGGCCAACATCGGGAGTTGTAGAGAACAAACTTCCTGAGGTATCAAGCAGCATTGGGTTTGCATGCCAAAGAGTAGAAGCACCAGACCCATAGAATCATAGAATCCCTACAGTGTAGAAGGAGGCCATTTGGCCCATTGAGTCTGCACCGATCCTACGAAAGAGCAGCCTACTAGGCCCACGCCCCCATCCTATCCCTGTAACTCAGTAACCCTACCTAACCTTTTGGACACGAAGAGGCTACGTTAGTTCACTCCTCTGGACGCAGGGCTTATCGCTCACAATATCAATGTCCTCTTGGGAGAGGGTGGGTGAGGGGTGGAAGGAAAAACATCCACAGACTTTGAAACGGTCCAAAAAGCAGTTGATGCATTTTTTAAAATCGGAAATGGAACCGCAGTGTCGCATCAGCACAATTTAATCGGAGATCCCAAAGTTCATGGGAATCTGTCAAATTAGTTTTTATAGGTCAGCCAGTTGTGAGAATGGGATGTTGAAAGGTGAACTTATTCGCACCTGCATTGCTGTTGGAGTACGCACCGAAAAGCTGACAGATATTTTATAGACAGAAGACGACCTCACATTAACTCATGTGCTTCAGTACATTAGGCTGATGAAATTTAAGAGGGGTGATTCAATGGAAATAATTAAAAGTTTGCTTTCGGGCAGATTTGGTGGGGCGTTTATTGGCGGCTGAGTTGGAGAGATCGCGGCCCGTACTCAACAGCACTTAGTCCCAAAAGTGGGACCCCACGTGAATCCTGCCATTCCTCGCTGCCTTGCCATCTGATTTGCCTGACTCGCACCTCAGCTCCTCACAGCCAACAAGGGGGAGCTGCTTTTAAACAGCCCCTCAGCACTCACTCCCAGTCAACAAACGAAGACGCGCAGACTTTCTCCTTGTTTGGGGATGCCGACCTGCTTCTGGGTGCCGTGGATGGGCCGTGGGGCACCCTGTTCCCCCAGGGGATTCAGAGAATCAGCAGCAGGGTCAGCTGTCAGTGCAGGTAGCATCACCAGGAGGACAGCCGTCCATTGTTGGAAGAAGACGTAATGACCTCCAATGAGCTGCAATGACAGGTTTCCGCCCCTCCCCTGTCATCAGTCCCGCCTGCCACCCCTCAAATTCACCAAACACCCCCACCCCCCCATTCGACAGGCTGACACCTCGCACCCCCCCCCCCCCCCCCCCCCCCCCCCCCGACACATCTGATCTTCAAGCTTGTTCCTTTACCCATAAAGCATTGGGCTCACCATTTCCTCTACAGGAGAAGATAAGCCAGGACAAGAGGTAAAGGGTTAAGACGGGGTTAGGAGTCCCAGAGATATGAGTCCTCAATCCTATGGGGAATGGGCCCTGGAGATCACGGGGTTGCCCGAATAGAGAGCAGTGACCGACAGCGCGGTTGGCCTGCGCCACAGAGGTGAGGATCCATTGCCCCTTCACCTAGATGACCTGTCTCAAGTGAGTTGTTGATGCCCCACAAAATTAAACTTTCCCTTTCACTGATCACATGTCTATTAGGGTCTCCATGTCATGAGGCCGGACCACACTAAAGAACACCTCAGAGGAGAGCTCTGAGGAGACCACCGGTGAGGTGTCACCGCTCTCATCCCCACCCTCCACCAGCGCAGAGACACACTCCTCAGTGAGCGACAGTAATGGACAGGCTTCGGGGCACAATCTGGTGAGTACCACACAGTTCCTGATGCACATCAGGTGGAGGCCGGAGCATCCAAGGAGACAGCAGTTAGAGGTGTACTGCATCCCAGGTCACAGCTGGGTCCCAGCTAGATGCCAAGCCTCTGGACATGATTTTCCCTGAATTAATGCAGATAACAGGCCAGAGCAGTGAGATTCAGGAGGGAGTGTCAGCAATATTCCAGTAACTGCAAGGTCAATTGGGGGAATCCCAAAGCCTTCAGGCGCAGGAGATGATGCTGGCAATGCTTGGCACTCAGGCCAACACTTCTAGGTTGGCAACTACAATGGAAAACCTGGAGCATGATGTCTGTACCTTCAGTGGTGGTGTCCAAGGCATGGCTCAGTCTGTGACAAGCATGGCTGAGAGCTTTAACATATGTCCCAGTCGATGAGGAACATGTCCCAGTTCACAGGTGGACATTGCTGAGGCATCCCAAGGCATGGCCCAGTCACTGAGAACCATCGCTGAGGGCGTCGACACCATTGTGCAGATATTGGGGAATCTCCAGGAGTGGTAGAGCCAGATGCGGCTTCTGGAGCTCACACCATCTGCTCCTCTCTCCCATGGAGTCACCCAGTGCCCTACAGTCACCCTCAGGGAGGAGGGGCGCTGGAGGCCAACCCGATGCCTGCCACCAAGGAGACTACAGCGGTCTACAGTTCTTCTGAATCCCCCCCCCCCCTGTCCTGACACTGGTGCATCTCAAGGGCAGCAGGCAGAACAGGGTGTCACGTCAGTACGTATGACACCGGCACTTCAGCCGGAGCCCTCCGGCTCCAAGCCCTCCAGAGGACGGCCGCCAGGGGCATCAAAGATCGCAGGGTGCGGAAAGCAGCAGGCTGCCTCCACCCCTGATGTGCATCCTCGGGACACATCCCGATGTAGCAGTAGACCACAGAAGATCAAGAAGAGTGAGGAGCACTGAGTGGGCACTGGTGAGGTCAATATTTGTAGCTAGTGTTATGGGCCAAGGTTTAGAAAACCCCAAAGTGTATCACGGAGTTCACCTGACCTACGACATTTACTAGATTGTGGTATGGGGAGCACACAGCCCACTCTACAGGTGTGGTACAGCAGAAATCAAAAAGTATTTTTTAAAGCAAAATAATGTTGATTCTATGAACTCAAGTTAACCTTTTTAAAATATACAGTGAACATCTTAGCAACCATCAATTCAAATACAACCCCGAAAGAATACAACACTAAGTAATCCTAACTAACTTCCCAAACAACATCCAGAAGACAAAAGACCCTTTTAACACAGAGATCAGGTTTAAATTCTCTAATGAGAGCAGCTGTCCCTTTGAAATCATCCGAATGAACACTCTTTAGCTTGTAGAGAGATCCATGCACATCTGTTGGCTTTCACTGCAGCTCTTCTCTCTGAAGACGAAACTAAAAACTCATTCTATAGCAGCCTACTCGAAAACGAAAGTAAAGCAGACAGACAGCCCAGCTCCAACCACTCTCTGACATCACTGCAGTAATAAACACACATTTCTTAAAGGTACACCCACTACAGGTATTCTATAAAAAACACCCATTTCTTAAAGGTACTCTCACATGACACCTCCCCCCAAGAAAAAAAACCCATCAACTTCAAGATGGTTTCATTTTTCAACTTTCAACCATCCAACACAACACACGCAAACAGATATAATAATATAGTCCATTTTTGTTCTTCTTCCTCCAACTGAAATCCATCTCGATTGACAGTCTCTTTGGACAAGAAGGTCTTTGCACGATCGATCCATTTCTCTACGCCTTGGCATTTCTCTTAAAAGTCAGATACTTTAGTTAAATCTGATCACACAGTCCCTTGTAATTCTCCAACACAGGAACATTGGTTATCACAGCTTTCAGGCAGTCAAGTGCCTGTTGAAATTCCGCTGTCCACTGAAATTTTTGACGTTTCTTCAGCAAGTCCATCAGTGGAGCAACCACACTACAAAAAGTTTGCATAAATGTTCGATCAAATCCACTCATGCCAAGAAATCGCATTATTTCCCATCGTCTTGAGGGTACTCCACAATAACTGGCTTCTCAACCACAGTAGCCATCACTCCCACTTGCAATCCAACTATATCATTACCCAAGATAAACTGTATTCCTGGACAAGATAGTTTCTCTATTACTCCTACTACCACTTCACCACTCTTCACTGGACTTTCCAACCTTACCTTGTATAATGGAACACTACTCCTCTCACCCTGAATTCCACATATTACCACCTTTTATGGCAATATTCTTCCCAAAGTACATAACTCCTCATCTCTTACCATAAAGATTGACTAGCTCCTGTATCTCTTAAAATTGTGACTTCTTTACCTCCTCCTCCTGATACACATGAGTAAACTTTACCCACACAAGTAAATTCTTTAAAGAGATCTGGCACCTTCTTATCAATCACCTCTTGATCAGGCTGTATAATATTTTGCACCTCCTTCGTTTCACTTGGGCTTTCCTTTACCAATTTAACAAACACCACTGTCTTATCCTGTTTTACCACATCAGCCTTCCCAGTGCTTTTCTTCAACCACCAACATTGAGTTTACATGGCCTAGTTTATTACACTGAAAACATTTAAAACTTTTCATTTATTTTCCACCCTCCTGGATTTCTTTTTAAATCTGAGTTACACTCACCTTATTATCTCCCATCAGATCCCCTTTACCTTTACCACTTGAGTATTTCTCATGTCCCCAGTTTCTATCCCTCAGGCTGAAATTGATGTCGGAAACCAAGCTTTGATTTATGAACTAATTTCTAATCATCTGCCATTTCTGCCACTATTGTCACAGTTTTAATCCTCTGCTCTTCCACATGAGTTCTCACTACATCAGGAATTGAATTTTTAAACTCCTTCAAAAGTGATATTTCTCTGAGAGCTTCATACGTTTGGTCTATTTTCAAAGCGCTTATCCATCTATCAAAATTACTCTGTTTGAGCCTTTCAAACTCCATGTATCTTAGACCAAATTCTTTCCTTCAATTTCTAAACCTTTGTCTGTAGACTTCAGGCACTAGTTCATATGCACCGAAGATGGATTTTTTTCACCTCCTCTTACATCCCAGATACGTCCTCCAGTAGTGATGCAAATACTTCACTGGCCTACCTACCAGCTTTGTTTGAATCAGTAATACTCACATGTCCTGTGGCCATTTCATTTGTTTAGCTACCTTCTCAAATGAAATGAAAAAGGCTTGTACCTCCTTCTCATCAAATCTTGGCAATGCTTGGACATATTTAAATAGATTCCCGCCAAGCCTTCCACTATGACGCTCTTTCTCACTATCCTCATCACTATCACCCAACTGTACGTTTCCCTTTACATCTGCCAATTTTAACTGACTGTCATGTTTCATGGCCATCTTTATCTTTTTCCCTGATCTGTATCTCACTTTCTCTTTCTTTTTGTTCTGCTGCGGCTATTCTTTCTTTTCTCCTTTCTTCTCTCTCCTTTTCTTTGTCCTCTCTATCGTTCTCTCTTTCTTTTTCCTCTCTCTCTTTTTCATATTCAAGTTGCTTTAATTCTTTCTCATGTTCCATTTATTTAATTTGTAACTGAATTTTTGCCATTTCCAATGAGTCAAACTGTATCTCAGGCAACTTTAAATGCTTAGCCACCGCCATAATTACCTCATCTTTTCGCATTTTGTTAGGTAATGTTAACTGCAATGTTTTTGCCAAATCTAACAGTCTGCTTTTAGTCTCTGTCCATAAGGTACTGCATGTGACCATCTCTGCCCCCAAAAACTTCAGAGCCTCTGAAAGAGCCATTGTCCACAACACACTCCCCACTTAAACTGGAATACCACACCTTAAAAGCAACCACAATATGCTCACCCCTCACTGTCTTTAAGTTGACCAAGCCAATCTAGTAGAATCATAGAATTTACAGTGCAGAAGGAGGCCATTCGGCCCATCAAAATAGATAGACTTTTATCCCGGACAAGCCCCCAATTTGTTATAGGCCAGGGTTTAGAGAACCCCAAATTGTATCATGGAGTTCACCTGACCCACGACATCAATGCAAATACAACCCCCAAAGAATACAACACTAAGTACTCCTTAATAAATTCCCAAACAACATCCAGAAGGCAAAAAACCCTTTTAACACTGAGATCAGGTTTAAATTCTCTAATGAGAGCAGTTGTCCCTTTGAAATCATCCAAATGAACACTCTTTAGCTTGTGGAGAGATCCATGCACATCTGTTGGCTTTCACTGCAGCTCTTCTCTCTGAAAACAGAACTAAAAGAGGGTGACTCTATATCAGCCTGCTCGAAAACGAAAGTAAAGCAGACAGACAGCCCAGCTCCATCCAATCTCCAACATCACTGCAATATTAAACACCTATTTCTTAAATGAACACCCACTACAGTTATTCTATAAAAAAAACACCCATTTCTTAAAGGTACTGTCACGTGACACGAGGGAGTATGGAACTCTGCAGCATTAAAATGTTCACTATTAAAATGTGTCACACCTCATACATGTGAAGCCTCTGTCATGTTAATCTTCTCAGCGGCCTGCATGCACCGCCACCCCTGCCCCCAAAACACCCCATGCAGAGTGGTCTAAGATCAAATGCCCCCAAAGCAGACACCGTCATGAGGATGGGTCTGGGCACGTTGTCAACAGAAAGACAGGAGTCAGACTTAATCAAGTCCTGAGGAGAATTAGAGTTTTCCTCAAAGCAAGTGATCATCACTCTCACCTGACCCGCTGACAGTGCCGACACAGGCCCATCACCCGGGAGTGATGTTACACAGACCCTTGTAGGGGGGAAGGGTGGGGGGGGGGGGGGAGCTGAAGCTGGCGGACACAGCCTCATCCTTGGAGAATCTTGAGACGATTCGGGCCTCCCTGGTCCTCCTGGCATGTCGGATCCACCTCGAGGTCACGCTCCAGCCCCTCCTCGCCTCCTCAGCCGAGGTCATATGTTCCTCCGTCTCCTCCTCCTCCACCAGCATGTCGCCCCGTTGCTGTGTCAGATTGTGGAGGGCACAGCAGGCCACCCCAAAGTGGGAGGCCCTCTGGGAGGGTGTACTGCAGGGCACCGCCAGAGAGGTCCAGGTATCGGTACCACATTGTGAGCAGCCCAATGCACCACTCAAATGACAGCACGGGTAGCAACGTGGGCCTCATTATAACTGGTCTGCGCTTCAGTCTCAGGCCTCCGCACCTGCATCATCAGCCATGACCTCAGCAGGTATCCCTTGTCCCCATGAGCCAACCTGTTAGCCTGCGTGATCCTCGAAAACAACCGGGATCTCAGAGTGTCCCAGGATGCAGCTGTCATGCACACTCCCAGGGTAGCAAAAACACATGCATGATTCTGAGGCGGTGGCTGCACACGATCTGAATGATCATGGAGTGGAACCCTTTCCTGTAATATAGGGAGCTCCCTGAAGCCCCGGTGCTCGCAGGGAGTCATGCGTGCCATCGATCGCCCCCCTGGACCTGGGGCATCCCTGTGATTTTGGCAAATCCTGCAGCCCGGGCATTGTTGTGGGCCTGGTCTAGATCAAAGGTGACAGACAGAGCATCCATCACTCCTGGATGCATCTGTGAGCAGATGACTGCGCAATGTCACACAGGTTCCCGCTTGAGCCCTGGAATTTTCCGGTGGCATAGAAGTTTAGGGCTGCAGTGACCTTCATGGCCACGGGGAACATGTGTCCTCCTCCATGGGGTACCATATCCGCGAGGACGTGGCACAGGTGCCGCACTGTATCCCTGCTGAGACGCAGTCCTCTGCGGCATAGTCTGCCCGTCAGCTCATGGAAGGACCAACGATGCCTGTACACCTTGGCCGTCGCTGGCTTTCCTTTCTGGCCCCCTCCTCAGCCTGATGGGTGTGCACCGTCCCCCTACACATGTGGTGCTGCTGCCAGCCTGTGTTGCTGCTGCTGCCTTTGACAGCATCTACTCGCCTCGGCTGCACGCACAAGCATAGCGAGGGCCGACTCCGCGGGATCTATACCAGCAAACATTGTTTTGTCTGGAAGGAATTGGAGAAGGAGATAGACCGACAATTAGTTTGGGCTTCTATCCCGGGATCCTCAAATCCCCTAAGCCTCCCCCACCCTTACCGTGACTGTCCCGCCTTCTCTCAGAGTGCCTTCCAGAGAGCCAGTTGTGCCGGCAAATCTTGCTCTGCACACTCATCCCTGAACATATCAGGAGCCTCTAGACCTTAGAACTCTGCCGGAAACATTAGGGAGGCCATGCACAGCTGCACTGCGCTCATCCAGACACTTACCCTTTAGCCGAGGGAGGGCCCTCAATGGTGAAGCCTTGCTCTTTAGTTTTTGATTGTTGGCAGCTGCCTCTATGGTGCTGATGCTCCAAGAGCTCAGGCACACTGTTCAGGTATCAAAGGTTGCTGGCTATGCAGTGCACTATTCATCCTGAGACATGGCAACTGTTTCTTCAAAGAGGCACTTGAGAGTTCAGGAGTGTGAAGTGCTATCACAACTAACAAGGCTAATTCGTCATTTGAAAAACCTTTAGCTGTGAAGCTGGAGGCTGCTCACACTCAAAGGGAGTGAAATTGACTTTCAGAATAGAAGCTGCAGCAGGGCTCTGGCCTGGGAGGGTTTGGTAGGACCGACCGACTGCAGCTGTGGTTGCCTCTGGTTTGGGTATCCACAATATTTAAAGATGGCTTGAAGGCCTTACAGACGCAAAGCCCCTCACCCAACCACTCCCCCCCCCCCCCCGGCCCTGCGGTGACCCCAACCTGGATCCCTCCATCCCCTCTACAACCCCCTGAAGGGGGAAAAAAGTCAAATAGCTGCCACCTTTCACCACAATGGGCGACAGATCATCTGTATTTTGTACAATCAAAGCATCAATTTGTCTGCAGCAATGCATGTATGCAACTGGGCATTCTGCACAAAAGTGGACAACATCCTACAACAAAACAATTGGGCTGAATTCTGTCAAGAATTCTCATAGTTCTTTCGGGGCTCATTAAGCTCAGATATAAATGTCATATTACATTGCTTCATGATGCTATGTCTGTGTATCTATACATTCACAGGAGGGTGCCACGTCCACTCCTGCCAAAGGTTACAGAGGAATTCAACAGAATGTTACATCGAGTTGATATCTCACCTGTCATGGAGCCAACTTGGTCGTATTTGGGGTTTATAACAATCCTCAAACCGAATGGTCAGAATAGACTTTGTGTTGACCTCACACAATTAAACAAAGCAGCCCAGACAGAAATGCATCCTATGATGTCAGTGGATGATAGCTTGGCAAAACTTGCCAACGGCGCCCTCTTAACTAAACTTGACCCTCAGCGGGTTTCAGCAAAAATACTTCTCAACAGAATCCAGACATGTGTTACGCCGATTGGACGCTTCTGTTTTCACTGCCTTCCAAGAAAAGTAGAAAATAGCTCAAGCAGGGTGTTAGGAGGGCAAAAAGGATCACAAAATGTCTTTGGCAGACAGGATTAAGGAGAATCCCAAGGCATTTTATACATATATTAGGAACAAGAGGATAGCTAGAGAAAGAGTTACGTAAGAACATAAGAACTAAGAGCAGGAGTAGGCCATCTGGCCCCTCGAGCCTGCTCCGCCATTCAATGAGATCATGGCTGATCTTTTGTGGACTCAGTTCCACTTTCCGGCCCGAACACCATAACCCTTAATCCCTTTATTCTTCAAAAAACTATCTATCCTTATCTTAAAAACATTTAATGAAGGAGCCTCAACTGTTTCACTGGGCAAGGAATTCCATAGATTCACAACCCTTTGGGTGAAGAACTTCCTCCTAAACTCAGTCCTAAATCTACTTCCCCTTATTTTGAGGCTATGCCCCCTAGTTCTGCTTTCACCAGCCAGAGGAAACAACCTGCCCGCATCTATCCTATCTATTCCCTTCATAATTTTATATGTTTCTCTAAGATACCCCTGATCTTTCTAAATTCCAACGAGTATAATCCCAGTCTACTCAACCTCTCCTCATAATCCAACCCCTTCAGCTCTGGGATTAACCTAGTGAATCTCCTCCGCACACCGTCCAGCACCTGTATGTCCTTTCTCAGGTAAGGAGACCAAAACTGAACGCAATACTCCAGGCGTGGCCTCACTAACACCTGATACAATTGCAGCATAATCTCCCTAGTCTTAAACTTCATCCCTCTAGCAATGAAGGACAAAATTCCATTCGCTTTCTGAATCACCTGTTGCACCTGTAAACCAACTTTTTGCGACTCATGCACGAGCACACCCAGGTCTCTCTGCACAGCAGCATGTTTTAATAATTTATCAGTTAAATAATAATCCCTTTTGATGTTATTCCTACCAAAATGGATAACCTCACATTTGTCAACATTGTATTCCATCTGCCAGACCCTAGCCCATTCACTTAACCTATCCAAATCCCTCTGCAGACTTCCGGTATCCTCTGCACTTTTTGCTTTACCACTCATCTTAGTGTTGTCTGCAAACTTGGACACATTGCCCTTGGTCCCCAACTCCAAATCATTTATGTAAATTGTGAACAATTGTGGGCCCAACACTGATCCCCAAGTGACACCATGAGCTACTGATTGTCAACCAGAGAAACACCCATTAATCCCCACTCTTTGCTTTCTATTAATTAACCAATCCTCTATCCATGCTACTACTTTACCATTAGTGCCATGCATCTTTATCTTATGCAGCAACCTTTTGCATGGCACCTTGTCATAGGCTTTCTGGAAATCCAGATATACCACATCCATTGGCTCCCCATTATTAACCGCTCTGGTAATGTCCTCAAAAAATTCCACTAAGATAGTTAGGCACGACTTGTCCTTTATGAACCCATGCTGCGTCTGTCCAATGGGACAATTTCCATCCAGATGCCTCGCTATTTCTTCTTTGATGATAGATTCCAGAATCATCCCTACTACCGAAGTTGAGCTCACTGGCCTATAATTACCCGCTTTCTGCCGACCTCCTTTTTTAAACAATGGTGTCACGTTGGGACAATCCGCCGGGACCACCCCAGAGTCTAGTGAATTTTGATAAATTATCACTAGTGCATTTGCAATTTCACTCGCCATCTCTTTTAGCACTCTGGGATGCATTCCATCAGGGCCAGGAGACTTGTCTACCTTTAGCCCCATTAGCTTGCCCATCACTACCTCCTTAGTGATAACAATCCTCTCAAGGTCCTCACCTGTCATAGCCTCATTTCTATCAGTCACTGGCATGTTATTTGTGTCTTCCACTGTGAAGACGGACCCAAAAAATCTGTTCAGTTCCTCAGCCATTTCCTCATCTCCCATTATTAAATCTCCCTTCTCATCCTCTGAAGGACCAAAATTTACCTTAGCTACTCTTTTTTGTTTTATATATTTGTAGAAACTTTTATTATCTGTTTTTATATTCTGAGCAAGTTTACTCTCATAATCTATCTTACTCTTCTTTATAGCTTTTTAAGTAGCTTTCTGTTGCCCCCTAAAGATTTCCCAGTCCTCTAGTCTCCCACTAATCTTTGCCACTTTGTATGCTTTTTCCTTCAATTTGATACTCTCCCTTATTTCCTTAGATATCCACAGTCGATTTTCCCTTTCTACCGTCCTTCCTTTTTGTTTGTATAAACCTTTGCTGAGCACTGTGAAAAATCGCTTGGAAGGTTCTCCACTGTTCCTCAACTGTTTCACCATAAAGTATTTGCTCCCAGTCTACCTTAGCTAGCTCTTCTCTCATCCCATTGTAATCTCCTTTGTTTAAGCACAAAACACTAGTGTTTGATTTTACCTTCTCACCCTCCATCTGTATTTTAAATTCCACCATATTGTGATCGCTCCTTCCGAGAGGATCCCTAACTATGAGATCATTAATCAATCCTGTCTCATTACACAGGACCAAATCTAGGACCACTTGTTCCCTCGTAGGTTCCATTACATACTGTTCTAGGAAACTATCGCGGATACATTCTATAAACTCCTCCTCAAGGTTGCCTTGACCGACTTGGTTAAACCAATCGACATGTAGATTAAAATCCCCCATAATAACTGCTGTACCATTTCTACATGCATCAGTTATTTCTTTGTTTATTGCCTGCCCCACCATATCGTTACTATTTGGTGGCCGATAGACTACTCCTATCAGTGACTTTTTCGCCTTACTATTCCTGATTTCCACCCAAATGGATTCAACCTTAACCTCGATAGCATCGATGTCATCCCTTACTATTGCCCGGATGTCATCCTTAAATAAAAGAGCTACACAACCTCCCTTACCATCCACTCTGTCCTTCCGAATAGTTTGATACCCTCGGATATTTAACTCTCAGTCGTGACCATCTTTTAACCATGTTTCAGTAATGGCCACTAAATCATAGTCATTCACGATGATTTGCGCCATCAACTCATTCAACTTATTCCGAATACTACGAGCATTTAGGTAAAGTACACTTATGTTGGCTTTTATACCTCTGTTTTGAATCTTAACACCTCGATCAGTAACCACTCCTAAGTTATATTTCCTCTTAACGTTTCTCCTAACTTTCCTTGTCGTTGAACCCATATCTTCATGTAACAACCTGCGCGTCGCTTACCATTAATGTCTTTACTTCCAGTTTTATTCCTTTTAGTATTACTGTACCTATTCACTGAGCTCCCCTCAGTCACTGTACCTTGTACTGTCGCCCTTTTTGATTTTTGACGATGGCTCCTCTGCCTTACACATTCCCCTTACTGCCTTCTGTTTCTGTCCCTGTTTTACTACGTTCCGACTTCCTGCATTGGTTCCCATCCCCCTGCCACATTAGTTTAAACCCTCCCCAACAGCTCTAGCAAACACCCCCCCCCCCCTAGGAAATCGGTTCCAGCCCTGCCCAGGTGTAGACCGTCCGGTTTGTACTGGTCCCACCTTCCCCAGAACCGGTTCTAATGCCCCAGGAATTTGAATCCCTCCCTCTTGCACCATCTCTCAAGCCACACATTCATTCTATCTATCCTGACATTCCTACTCTGACTAGCTCGTGGCGCAGGTAGCAATCCTGAGATTATTACCTTTGAGGTCCTATTTTTTAGTTTAACTCCGAACTCCCTGAATTCAGCTTGTAGGACCTCGTCCCGTTTTTTACCTATATCGTTGGTGCCTATGTGCAGCACGACAGCTGGCTGTTCACCCTCCTCCCCTCCTGCAGCCACTCCGAGACATCCTTGATCCTTGCACCAGGGAGGCAACATACCTTCCTGGAGTCTCGATTGCGTCCACAGAACTGCCTGTCTATCCCCCTTACGATTGAGTCCCCTATCACTATCGCCCTGCCATTCTTCTTCCTACCCTGCTGCGCAGCAGAGCCAGCCACGGTGCCATGAACCTGGCTGCTGCTGCCTTCCCCTGGTGAACCATCTCCCTCAACAGTATCCAAAGTGGTATATCTGTTTTGCAGGGAGATGATCGCAGGGGACACCTGCACTGCCTTCCTACTCTTGCTCTGTCTTTTGGTCACCCATTTTCTATCTCCCTCAGCAACTTTCACCTGCGGTGTGACCAACTCGCTATATGTGCTATCCACAACCTCCTCAGCATCGCGGATGCTCCACAGTGAGTCCATCCGCAGCTCCAGAGCCGTCAAGCGGTCTAACAGGAGCTGCAACTGGACACTCTTCTTGCACGTGAAGGAGCCAGGGAGGAGCATGACATGGTCCACTCAAGGACAAAGTAGGGAAATTATGCATAGACCCAAAGGACGTAGGTGAGGTTCTTCATGAGTATTTTGCATCGGTATTCAGAATAGAGAGGGACACGTTGTTTGGTGGTGTCTCAGATATGTAAATACTTTAGAACAGGTCGTTATTACGAGGGAGGAAGTGGTAAGTGTGTTAAAAAACATTAAGGTAGACAAATCCCCAGGGCCAGATGGCATCTATCCCAGATTTCTGAAGGAGGCAACAGATCAAATCGCTGTGCCTCCAGCAGAAATCTTTGTGTCCTCGTTGGCCACAGGTGTGATTGCAGAGGATTAGAGGATCGGCAATGTTGTACCATTATTTAAGAAGGATAGCAAGGATAACCTGGGTAATTATTGGCCAGAGAGCTTGACGTCAGTGATAGGGAAATTGTTGGAAAAGTTTCTCAGAGATAGGGGGCTGGATTCTCTGCTGGTGGGATGCTCTGTTTTGCCAGCATCCCGAGGTGGGGGCTGCCCAA
This sequence comes from Scyliorhinus canicula, assembly GCF_902713615.1. Lineage (NCBI taxonomy): Eukaryota > Metazoa > Chordata > Chondrichthyes > Carcharhiniformes > Scyliorhinidae > Scyliorhinus > Scyliorhinus canicula. The sequence goes on along the minus strand of NC_052148.1, from coordinate 44,922,473 downwards.
CAATGGGAAGCCCCACTGACCAGCCAGTGAAACAGAGCATCCCGCCAGTGTGCTGAACCAAAAATCTGGCACGGCGGGATGGAGAATCCAGCCCAGGATCTATGCACATTTGGAAGTGAAAGCGACAGACAGCATGGTTTTGTATGAGGGAGGTCATGTCTTACTAATTTAATTGAGTTTTTTGAAGAGGTGACAAAAATGATTGACGAGCGAAGGGCTGGTGGATGTTGTGTACATGGACTTTAGTAAAGCATTTGATAAGGTCCCTCATGGCAGGCTGGTGCAAAAGATTAAATCACATGGGGTCAGGGGGGAACTAGCTGGATGGATTCATAACTGGCTTGGCCATAGAAGACAGAGAGTAGCAGTGGAAGGGTGTTTTCCGAATGGAGGTCTGTAACTAGTGGTGTTCCGCAGGGATCAGTACTGCGACCTCTGCTCTTTGTAATATATATAAATGACTTGGAAGAAATCGTAGTGGGTTTGATTAGCAAGTTTGCGGATGATACTAAGATTGCAGGATTTGCGGATTGTGATGAAGATTGTCAGAGAATACAACAGGATATAGATAGGCTGCAAAATTGGGCAGAGAAATGTCAGATGGAATTTAACCCGGACAAATGCGAGGTGATGCATTTGGTAGATCCAATTCAGGTGAGAGCTATAAAATAATTGTCAGAACCATCAGGAGCATAGACACACAGAGAGATCTTGGCGTGCAGGTCCAAAGTTCCTTAAATGTGGCAGCACAGGTGGAAATGGTGGTAAAGAAAGCATATGGCACACTTGCCTTCATAGGACGGGGTATCGAGAATAAAAGCAAGCAAATTATGTTAAGTTATATAGAACGTTGGTGAGGTCACATTTGGAATACTGCGTCCAATTCTGGTCACCGCACTACCAGAAGGATGTGGAGGCTTTGAAGAGAGTACAGAAAAGGTTTACCAGGATGTTACCTGGTACGGAGGGTATTAACTATGAGGAGAGATTGAATAAACTTGGATTGTTCTCCCAAGAGAGGAGGCTGAGGGACGACCTGATAGAAGTTTATAAAATTAAGAGGGGTATAGATTGGGTGAACAGTTGGAGGCTTTTTCCCAGGGCAGAAATGATAATTACAAGGGGGCACAAGTTCAAGGTGAGGGGGAGAAAGGTTCAGTGGGGATGTGTGGGGGAGGTTTTTACAGAGAAGGTGGTGGTGGCCTGGAATGCACAGCCAAGTGAGGTGGTTGAGGCAGATACGTTAGCGACCTTTAAGACTTATCTAGATAGACACATGAACAGAGGGGTTATAGAAGGGGATAGGCAGCCGGTCTAGATAGGACACGTGATCAGCGCAGGCTTGCAGGGCCGAAGGGCCTGTTCCTGTGCTGTATTGTTCTTTGTTCCCTTCGGGATATCATCAGTTCCGAGGTATTCCAGTGAACCAAATATTCAAATATTCTGCAAGGTAAATAAGGAGAAAATTGTCACAGGGATGATGTACTTCTCCAAGGAGCCACAAGACTGATCATAGAGTTCAGGAATTTCTCAAAGTGCCTCAGGAATGAGAAATGTGAATTTGCCAAAACTACTATCCAATTCGTGGAGCACATCATTCAGAGACAGGGTACAAGGGTAGACTCCCAAAAAACAAAGTCATCGGTGACTTTCTACAACCAAAGTGTTTTACTGAAGTCCAGAGGTTAATGGGAATGGTCAATCAGGTTGACAAATTTATTCTAAATGTACATACAGATGCCAAACCTTTCAGATCTCTTACAATAGGTCCAACAGTGGTTTAGGGGCATTGAGCAAACCATGCATTTCAGCAAATAAAGGAAAGACGACTTCCGGTTGCGGAATGCAGGGGAAGTGCACGTAACGTTTCTCCCAATGATCCTTTTTACAAGTTCTTTCTTGATGCCCTAGTAAACTGTTATTTGTTGGTTTGACAATTAATTTAATTGAAATGAAATGAAATGAAAATCGATTATTGTCACAAGTAGGCTTCAAATGAAGCTACTGTGAAAAGTCCCTAGTCGCCACATTCCGGCACCTGTTCGGGGAGGCTGGTACGGGAAAACTCAAGGAACAATTTTTAAACATATTCCCAAGAATTTAAAACATACAGGCCAGAAAATATTAAATGATAAAGATACATGTGGCTAAAGGGCTACAACTAACGGCTCCCCCACGCTTCTAACAACCAAATCTCTGAGCGGAATTCTTGTCACTGAGTTCAACAAATCCTGATTAAGTTTGGCTGTGGAGCTGAAAAATCAATCGGAAGAATAGCCGGGTCCGATTCGGTCCGCCCTTGACACCATTCATTGAACTGTCAACTCTCACCCCAGCACTCTTTCCGACATCGAGATGACCTTTTCAGACCACAGTGGCAGGATCAGTGCACTGGAGATTAGGCTGACTGAGGCGATTAAGGAAAGTGTGTTATTGTGGGACAAAGTCGATGACCTGGAAAACCATTGTCAGTATACCAGGAGGGACTGAAGGCCGGGCCCCAACACAGTTTATGTCAGAATTATTCAGAAAGGTGGTTAGCACTGCCGCCTCACAGCTCCAGGGTCCCAGGTTCAATTCCAGCCTCGGGTGACTGCCTGGGTGGAATTTGGAATTTCTCCCCGTGTCTGCGTGGATTTCCTCCAGGTGCTCCAGTTTCCTCCCACAGTCCAAAGATGTGCAGGTTAGGTGGATTGGCCATGCTAAATTGCCCTTAGTGTCCAAAAAGGTTAGGTGGCATAACTGGGTTATGGGGATTGGGTGGAAACATGGGTTTAGGTAGGGTGCTCTTTCTGAGGGCCGGTGTAGACTCGATGGACTGAATGGCCTCCTTCTGCACTGTAAATTCTGTGATTCTATGAAAAGATACATTCCCAAAACCCCCGGAGATACACTGAGCCCAGCGTACGCTTTGGCTGAAACCTTGCCCTGGCAACGCCCCACAGCCATTGTAGTCCACTTCCATCGCTACAAAGGTCAGGAGCTTCTTTTTCAGTGGGCAAAGGAGGACCGAGATGTTACTTACTAGGGCCACTCAATCAGAGACATGAGTGCAGACCTGGCAAGGAGGCGTGTAGCATTCATCAACTTCAAATCCATGCTGTACAAGAAAGGAATTAGCTTCACGCTGTTTCATCCTGCCCATCTTTGCATCTTAAGGAGAAGATCATTTCTTTGACCACCAGACAAGGCAACCTCTTTCCTTCAGTGGCACACACTTAATCCTTCACGGGTTCTCTAAGCTCTGACAAAGAGTCATCCAGACTCGAATTTAGCTCTGTTTTCTCTCCACAGATTTTGCCAGACCTGCTGAGATTTTCCAGCAATTTTTGTTTTTGTTTCAAGTTCCAGCATCCGCAGTCATTTTCTTTTACTATGAAGTTTGTGTTTTGAGGTTCAGAGTCCCACTCTACGCAACTGGAATTGCGGATAACCCCACACTTACTGGATCCACTAATAAAAGAATATTTATTAATAAAGGATAGGAATAACATTCAGTAGCTTGGTCTTAAAGATACCAGGCATAGGTGAGACAGCACCTTCCAAACCCGCGACCACTACCATCTAGAAGAACAAGAGCAGCCGATACCTGGGAACGCCATGCCCTGGAGGTTTTCTTCAAATCATGCACCATCCTGACTTGGAAATATATCACTGTTCCTTCACTGTTGCTGGGTCAAAGTCTTGGAATTCCCTCCCGAACAGCGTAGTGGGTGTACCTACACCTCAGGGACTGCATCGAGTCAAGGAGGCAGCTAACCATCACCTTTTGAAGGCCTACCAGGGATGGGCATTGAATGTTGGTCAGCCGGTGAAGTCCACATCCCGTAAATTAATTTTTAAAAATGTAATATGCTCGAGATGCTGTAGGGCAGATGGAATAGACTGTACCCAATAAAGATGTGCCTACCTGCTAACTCATAATTTAAAGAGTGTATAAAGTGTAAATAAAGTAGTTTTGAAGAAACCTAGTGAGTCTGACCAGACTTATTACTCAAGATAAGATAGTCCACAAGGCCAACAAAATAAACATCAAAGTTGAATTTAAAAGTTCACAAATTGTAGGAAAGAGGAAAGGTTGGGGGAGATTAGTGATGCAACAGTTTTCGGTTCTTGAGGAACAATAGGTTTCAGGGGGAGCAAAATCGAGATGGGTCTTGGCATTAAATTTTCCCAGTCCTGCAGAGTGGAGAGGGAGAAACTGTTCCCAGTTGTAGAAAGATCGAGAAGCAGAGGATTCAGATTTAAGGTGATTTACAAATGAAGCAATATGGCGACATGAGGAAAACTTCTTTATGCAGCAAGTTGTTAGATCAAAATTGCTCTGCCTGGGAGTGTGGTGGAGGTAGATTCAGTCATAGCTTTCACAAGAGAATTAGATCATTGTCTGAAGAGGAATAATTTGCACAACAGTGACGAAAGGGCAGGAGGGTGGCACTAGGTGCATTGCTCTTGCAGAGAGCTGGCACAGACACAATGGGCCAAATGGCCTCCTGTTGTGCCACAACCATTCTATGATTCCATCGTTGGAGTCAAAACTAACACAAAGGGGTGTGGTTGTGGACGCCAATCATGGCAGCCCTGGATCGTGGCTGATGTAGTTCCTCACATCAGTGTCCATGGCCTAACCATCTGCATCTGCTTCATCGATGGCCTTCCTTTTATCATCAGGTCAGAATATGTTTGCTGACCATTGCACAGTGTCCAGTACCAGTCACAACTTCTCCAATAATCAAACAATCCATGCCCACGTGGAGTGGGATCTGGACAAAATTCAAAATTCAATTGATAAGTTGCAAGTAACGTTCATGCACCCACTGAATAGTGAGACCCTTCCAGGAGTTCACTTCATCCCAATCTCCTGCCTTTTGCCCAGCGTACTGCAAATTTTTTTTTCTCAGATAATTATCCAATTCTTTTTTGAATGCCTCGATTGATTCTGCCTCCACTACAGTATCAAGCAGAGCAATCCAAATCCTAACCACACTCTGTGTAAAAAGGTTTGCCTTTGTGTCGCTATTGTATCTTTTGTCAATCACCTTAAATCAGTGTCCTCTGGTTCACGCCCCTTCTGTTAACGGGAATAGTTTCTCCCAATCTATTCTGTCTCGATCTCTCATGATTTTGAAAACCTCTATCAAAGTGTAGCACGGTATCACAGTGGTTAGCATTGTTGCTTCACAGCTCCAGGGTCCCAAGTTCAATTCTCGACTTGGGTCACTGTGCGGAGTCTGCACGTTCTCCCTGTGTCTGCGTGAGTTTCCTCCGGGTGCTCCAGTTTCCTCCCACAAGTCCCAAAGGACGTGCTGTTAGGTAATTTGGACATTGTGAATTCTCCCTCTGTGTACCCAAACAGGCACCGGAATATGGCAACTAGGGGCTTTTCACAGTAACTTCATTGCTATGTTAATGTAAGTCTACTTTTGATAATAATAAAGATTATTATTATAAGTCTCCTAGATCTTAATCTTCTCTTCTTTAAGGAGGAGAACCCAGCTTATTGAAATGTGTGCCAAACAAGGACAAGACAATGACCATCTCCAGCAAGAGAGATTTTAATTCCTCCACTCCACATGAATCAGTATTACTGTCACTGAATCCCCCACTGTCAACAATCTGGGTGTCACCATTGGTCAGAAACCTACCCGGACCAGCCACATAAATATTGTGGCTACAAGTACAGGTCAGAGGTTAGTATTTTGCAGCAAAGCCTGCCCATCATCTACAAGGTACAAGTCAGGAGTGTAATGGAATACTCTCCACTTGCCTTGATGAGTGCAGCTCCAACAACACTCAAGGGGCTCGATACCATACAGGACAAAGCAGCCCACTTGAGCGCTAGTCCATCAAGTGCATTACATCTCAACCACCAATGCACAGTGGCAGCAGTGTGCACCATTTACAAGATGCACTGCAGCGACTCGCCAAGTCTCCTTTGACAGCACCTTCCAAATCCACGGCCTCTGATCTCCAGAAGGGCAATGGCAGCAGGTGCATGGAACAACACCCCTTGCAGATTCCCCTCCAAGTCACATACCATCCTTGAAAATATATTGCTGTTCCTTCAAAGCCACTGGGTTAAAATCCTAGAGCTGACTACCTAATGGAACTATGGGTGAACCTGCACCACATGGGCTACAGCAGCTGAAGGTAGCTCACCACAACCGTCTCGAGGGAAATTAGGAATCGGCATAAACGCTGCCATTGCCAGCAACATGTGGATCCCACAAACCATTGAAACAAAATCTCTGGGACAAGGCAGAAGCTCAGTGCTTGACAGCTGCTAAACACAGATTGGCATGATGTAGACAGAGTCTGGTTAATAATTCAACAGAATCATTTTGTAATGTGTTGACCCTTGTGAACTACATATAGCTCATTCTGGTATACAATACGTGTGACAATCTGTAAGAACTCCTTCTTTCTCTTTACATTTGTAAACAGTTGGGATAAATTGGAGAATAGATGCTTATATTCCCTTTCCCAGAAAGTATTTCATAAAGATCTGGGATTAAATATTCTGTTAAATATTAAATAATTTTCCTTTTCTTCTTAAAAGATTCATTTAAATATTATCAAACACAATTGTTTTTGTGTTAATTATGCTGCACTGCCTGTCAATGTCACAAATCTCACCCTGAAAGCTAGAAAAGTCCAACTATTAAGTCATTTGAGTGGTAAAAGAGTCATGGGGGCAATATTTGTTCCTGTTTTTGAGTGGGAACAGGACAATAACAGGCCACAGGTCAGACTGCAATGATTGCTGCTTCATTCCTGCCCACAATCCTACCCATCCCCATCCTGGAGCAGGTCAATAAACAGGGAGTGTTCCTGCCCAAAACAGGCACCTACATGCAAAACGCCAGTTGAGCGAGGTAACTCAGGACACCAATGCAGTTTTACTATTCCACTGGGTGCAGCATATGGCCTGCCATCTCCGTCCAGTGGGATTGAACATCAAGTGTCACCAGATTCCTTGGCCTTGATCTCAGCCCAGCAACTTATCAAAATTATTCTAGTGTTTCCCGACCATGAAAATTGGCCAGGCTTCAGGTTGATGGCATTGGGTGGGCAGGGGACTCACGATGCCTGCCTCTCACTCTCACATTTACATTTACTTCCACTCATGATCATCAGAGCATGGGGAAGGCTGACCCTAAGTGCAAAAGGAATGAGCTGTGACGAAACACAAAAGAAATTCCAGCTCTACATTTGACCTGAGTGTCATCCGAGTAAAAAGATGTGTTCGCTCTTGATTGCGGTCCAGTGGGCCATGTCGCAATGAATGAGTATGGATTGTTGGGGTGAAGACCAAGATCAGGATCAATTGTGATGTACTCCATGGGAAAAAGGCTACTGATGCACGGATTTACTTACATAGGTACACACATACACAGTGCCTATCATGAGACTTAGCAAAGCCATTTGGGCAGGGACTGAGGTTGATGGTGTCTATGGAATCAAACTCCAATGTAAGCATCACTTTCAAGAAAGGAAGGGTTAAGGGGAGCCAATAAACCCCAAATGTAATCTGGGGCGGGATTCTCCGACACCCCACCGGGTCGGAGAATCGCTGGGGTGGGGGAGGGGGGGGGGGTGGTGCGGGGGGGCGGCGTGAATCTCACCCCACCGCTCCGATGCCGGCTGCCGAATTCTCCGGCACCGGTTTTTGGGCAGGGGCGGGGATCACGCCACGCCGGTCGGGGGCTGTTGGCAGTGGCCCCCCCAGCGGTTCTCCGGGCCCCGATGGGCCGAGTGGCCGGCCGTTTTCGGCCAGTCCCATCGGCGTGGATTAGACAAGGTACATACCGGCGGGACCTGGCTTTAAGGGCGGCTTGCAGAGTCTTCGGGGGGGTTCCGGCCCCCGGGGGGGCCCCCATGGTAGCCTGGCCCGTGATCGGGGCCCACTGATCTGCGGGCGGGCCTGTGCCGTGGTGGCACTCTTTCCCTCCGCGTCAGCCTCTGTAAGGCTCCGCGATGGCCGGCGTGGAGAAGAAACCCCCTGCGCATGTGCAGGAATCACGCCAGCGGTTCTAGCATGCGCTAACTTGTGCCGGCCTGCGGAGGCCTTTCGGCACCAGTTGGCGTGGCGCCAACCACTCCAGCGCCGGCCCAGCCCCCAGAAGTGCGGAGGATTCCGCACCTTCCGGGCGCTCCGACGCAGGAGTGGTTGACGCCACTCTTTGGCGCCAGTACGGCCCGCCCCGCCGATTGCAGGATCTTTTATCAGTTGGTACAACAAGAAGCAGTGACAGAGACTGCAATGAGCACAGATATCTCGAAATAATCGTGACAATAGACCTAGAGGTTTTGAGTTGGTTTTTCAAGAGTCACCAATTTTCTTCAGCCTATTGGGTGCTTTGGTCCATCAAATAATGATGAACTCTATTTTGAACTTCTAGGCACAAGGAACATCAGGCAAACTAAGCAAGGCTCCAATCTGGAAGGTATTCACACCAATATTTCCATATGGTTCTAGATATTGACACTCAGAGGGCAAGAGTTCCTCTGGCATTAAAAACAATGTGTGAAGGCCTAGTTTGCTCAACATGATAGCAAGGAACGATTAAAAACACAAGATACAACAAATGCTGACAATATTCCAGTTGTACTGCATTTCAGGGCTAGCCTCCAACCAAGAGGTTGCTCATGTACAGCTACACCCTCCCCACCAATGTGGAAAATAACCCAAGGAGCATCACAAATCTATCAATAAGGACACATCCCATCTAATCTGGCCAATTAATAATAATAATCATCATCTTTATTGTCACAAGTAGGCTTACATTAACACTGCAATGAAGTTACTGTGAAATCCCCTAGTCACCACAGTATGGCACCTGTTCGGGTACACGGACGGAGAATTCAGAATGTCCAAAGAGAAAATGCTGGAAAATCTCAGCAAGCTGTGACAAAGAGTCATCGGACTCGAAACGTTAGCTCTTTTTTCTCTGCAGATGCTGCCAGACCTGCTGAGATTTTCCAGCATTTCCTCTTTCGTTTTAGATTCCAGCATCCGCAGTAATTTGCTTTTATTCAGAATGTCCAATTCACCTAACAGCACGTCTTTCGGGACTTGTGGGAGGAAACCGTAGCGCCCGGAGGAAACCCACGCAGACACGGGGAGAACGTGCAGACTCCGCAGAGTCAGTGACCCAAGTCGGGGATTGAACCTGGGACCCTGGCGCTATGAAGCAACAGTGCTAACAATTATCACCTTATCAGGTTACTCTCAATCATCAGCGAAGGGAAGGTCTCATCAACAATGCAACAAAGCCATTTAATCACCAATAACATGCTCAGCGAAGCTTAGCACGAGTTCTGCTAAGACCACTCAGCTCCTGACATCATTAAAGCTTTACCACAACATGAACACACAACTTGAATTCCAAAGGTGAGGAGGAAGTGACTGCCTTTGACAGTCCACAGGTCACTGAAAGGGGTAACGCAGGTGGAGAAGGTAGTCAAGAAGGCATACGGCATGCTTGCCTTCATTGGCCGGGGCATTGAGTATAAGAATTGGCAAGTCATGTTGCAGCTGTATAGAACCTTAGTTAGGCCACACTTGGAGTATAGTGTTCAATTCTGGACGTCACACTACCAGAAGGATGTGGAGGCTTTAGAGAGGGTGCAGAAGAGATTTACCAGGATGTTGCCTGGTATGGAGGGCATTAGCTATGAGGAGCGGTTGAATAAACTTGGTTTGTTCTCACTGGAACAACGGAGGTTGAGCGGCGACCTGATAGAGGTCTACAAAATTATGAGGGGCATAGACAGAATGGATAGTCAGAGGCTTTTCCCCAGGGTAGAGAGGTAAATTCCTAGGGGGCATAGGTTTAAGGTGCGAGGGGCAAGGTTTAGAAGAGATGTACGAGGCAAGTTTTTTACACAGAGGGTAGTGGGTGCCTGGAACTCGCTGTCGGAGGAGGTGGCGGAAGCAGGGACTATAGTGACATTTAAGGGGCATCTTGACAAATACAGAAATAGGACGGGAATAGAGGGATACTGACCCAGGAAGTGTAGAAGATTTTAGTTTAGACGGGCAGCATGGTCGGCACGGGCTTGGAGGGCTGAAGGGCCTGTTCCTGTGCTGTACTTTTCTTTGTTCTTTGAGACCAATTACCTCAGCCCCAGAACGTTGCTGCAGGGTTTCCTGAGGGTTGTATCCTCAGCGCAAAAATCTTCAGCACCTCACATAATGTGGGGATGTTCACTGATGATCTCACGATGTTCAGCACCATTCACAATTCCTCAGATGCTGAAACAGTCCATCCTCGCGTGCAGGAAGACCTGGACAACATTTAGGCTTGGGCTAATAAGTGGCAACTGCTATTCATGCCACTCAATTGCCAGGCAATGATTAACCCCAATATGAGAAAGTCTAGCCACTTCCTCTTGACAGTCAATGACATTGGTGGCACTATGGCAGAGTGGTTAGCACAGCTGCCTCACAGCGCCAGGGGCCCGGGTTTGATTGTGACCTTGTGTGACTGTGTGGAGTTTGCACAGACTCAATGGGCCATATAGCCACCTTCTCTCGGGTTTCTATGATTCTATGAATCCCCTAACACTAACATTCTGTCTTGCCATTCTTACCTGGTCTGGCCTACCTGTGACTCCAAATCCGCAATAATCTAGTTGACTTTTAATTCCTCTCTGAGGTTATCCATGAAAGCCTTGCCTTGTCAACCTTGTCCCTCGCCCGAGGTGCAATGATCCTCAGGGTAAATCACTAACAGTCGGCTCTCTCTCAAAAAGGGGAGAGCAACCTTAGATCCTTGTGGACTAAGGCAACTTTCATTTCATTTTGCACTCTGAAATGATCTGGCAAGTCACTCAGTTCAAAATCTATTAAGGCTGGGCAACAAATGCTGGCCTTGTCAACAACACCCACATCCCATGAAAGAATTAAAAATGATCTTATTGGAAACCATAAAACAATAAGACGTAGGAGCAGAAGTAGGCCATTTGGCCTATCGAATATGCTCCGTCAGTCAATGAGATGGTGACTGATCTGATATAAGAACATAAGAACATAAGAACTAAGAGCAGGAGTAGGCCATCTGGCCCCTCGAGCCTGCTCCGCCATTCAATGAGATCATGGCTGATCTTTTGTGGACTCAGCTCTACTTTCTGGCCCGAACACCATAACCCTTAATCCCTTTATTCTTCAATTCCTCAACTCCATTTTCCTGCTTTATTCCCATAACCCTCGATTCCTTTACTGTTGCAAAATCTGTCAATGGGAGGAGGTCACATGATGTAAGTGCGGGCGAGGTTGTACATTGGTGAGCTCTGGAACTGCTCACCTTTTAATCCTTATTTTTGTCCTGATGCACAACCCATAATTTGACCCTGGTGTGTATGATCTGTGGTATGTTCCTGGAAGATCTTAGTTAAACGTTCGTGATTGGGAGCTGAGTTAAGTCGAGAAAGTCCTTGTTTGATTGAGGCAGTCGGAGATGGCCGGGTTGGGGCCCAGGTCGTGGTGGCGGTTTCTCTGCTCAGCAGGCCTATGCATTGGTGATTCTATTGGCGTCAAGTTGATGGCTGCCATTGTGAATAAAGCTATGGTCGATGATCTCGGCTCCCTGGAACAGATTATTGGTGCTCACGTTAATGAACTGCGAGATACCCTAAAGAGAATGGATGAAGCAGGGTCGCTCAGACAGGCTCCTTGGTGGGGCTCACCTTCAGTCCTTGGAAATCCTGCTGCACAGTATATCGAACATCCTGGTTGATTCTGGGAGGTGGGGTCGGAGAAGGAGTATCCACGTACCTGGTACCCCGAGAGGAGCTGAGGATGAATTCCTGGCCGAATTTGAGAACTGGTTGCCATGCTTTCACAATCTCAATTTGAAGGCTAGCCATTTAGAGTTTGATGCAGCACATTGTATCTGGTCTCCGAGGCCTGGGCTTGGCTGAAGACTCCAACAACTGCTCTTACGTTAGCTTGTCCTCGATGTTCATCAAGATGGGTTAGAGGCAGCCGGACATGATGATTTACCCTGCCAAGCCCTCTGAGAATCCTATAGGTCTTAATAAGGTTGCTTCTCATTATTCTAAACTCCAATGAGTACACTCCCAACCTAATTACCCCCCCCCCTTATGAGAAAATTCCTCCATATCCGGGATCAACCACATGAACCTTTTCTGGGCTGCCTCCAATGCAGGTTTGTTTTGAATCACTAGCTTTCCGAGCACTGCTCCTTCCTCAGGTGAATGAAGAGGTAGGTTCCAGAAACATATATATAGACAAAGTCAATATATAGACAATGGGCAGCACGGTAGCACAGTGGTTCGCACAGTTGCTTCACAGCTCCAGGGTCCCAGGTTCAATTCTCTGTCTTTGTGGAGTCTGCATGTTCTCCCCGTGTGTGCGTGGGCTTCCTCTGGGTGCCCCAGTTTCCTCCCACAGTCCAAAGATGTGCGGGTTAGGTGGATTGGCCATTCTAAATTACCCTTAGTTTCCAAAAAGGTTAGGTGGAGCTACTGGGTTATGGGGATAGGTTGGAAGTGTGGGCTTAAATGTGGTGCTCTTTCCAAGGGCTGGTGCAGACTTGATGGGCTGAATGGCCTCCTTCTGCACTGTAAATTCTATGATTCTATGAAAGTCAAAGGTGCAATACGATACATTGAATGCAAGTCTTTGCAGGTAATTAAGTCTTTACAGGTCCAGACAGAGCAACTGGAGAGGATAATCACAGGTTAAAGAGGTGTGAATTGTCTCAAGCCAGGACAGTTGGTAGGATTTCACAAGCCCAGGCCAGATGGCGGGGGATGAATGTAAAACGGCATGAATCCCAGGTCCCGGTTGAGGCCGTACACGTGCGTGCGGAACTTGGCTATTTCTGCTCGGCGATTCTACGTTGTCACGCATCCTGAAGGCTGCCTTGGAGAACACTTACCCGAAGATCAGAGGCTGAATGTGTCCATGATCCAGTAGATATGCCTTACAGTCCTCCTGCTCAGCCGGAATCTTCAACGGCATGCCCTGTCCAGCAGGTCCTCGAATAACATGTGCTGCCGGTACACACGAGGCCTTATGTGGGTCCACCTCCCGACCTCCTCGGCCTGTTGGACGGGCAGTTCCTCATCCTCACTGGCTGGCTCCTGTTCCTCTGGGACAGGTTCGACAGCTGCAGGGTTCTCCCTGAGCAGCTTCTGATCGTAAAGCATCTGTGCATCTCTAAGAGCTGCGGCAGCTAGGATCACCCAACCGTTCCTGGTCGGATTTCAAAATCCATTGTCCACAGGGGGGTGAAAGGCAGACATGTGGTGCCCCCGTGCCCAGCCCGGTCCAATAGGCTGCATGGTGGTCCCGGTCTTGCACTGCAGCTCCTGTCCCCGTATGTCCCCCTCCCTCTCCCTTCCCCTCCCTCCTCTACCCCCTCCCCCTCCCTCCCCTCCCCCCTCCCATCACCACAGCCACCACTGGCCATTCCCTGACACTCTGTGCTCCGCACCCCACCCCTGGCCCTGTCAATGGCTGGCATCGCAGGCACCCATTCCTGCTGAAAGGAGTACCGGTGGCTGGCGAAACCCATGTCAAAGGTACGCTCTGCAGCCCATGTCCAACGCCCACCTGTAGGGTCTACCATGGGCATTGCCCTTGGGTGTGGGTCAGAGAGAGGGATGCTGGGGTGGAGGGAGAGGTTGGGGGTGGGGGCATTGGGTGGGTGCACCCAAACTGCCAGTGTCGCTCTATGCCACCACGGTGGGCAGTCAGTGGGGTGCGTAACAAGGTGGCTGCCTTGCAGGCCACAGCAATGGCAGTCCGTGCCTGGACTCTCAGGGCCGTGTACCTGGGAACATGTCCTACCTCCGCCCTCTCTCTCAGCAGCCACTGCACTTATTTCCCGAATTTTAAAACCCAAGTGGACCTCGCCATCGGTAATTCTTCCTGGCGGAGTTAGAGAATTGCGGGATCTCCGGAGAATAATGGGTCAGGCCCATCAATGATGCACCATTTATGCCACTGTCGAGGTAGCGGAGCATGGCGTTCCGTCGGGCGCTGGCCTCGATTTTCGGCTGTCTCACAATTCTCCGCCTAATCGCGTTTCCCAATTCCGCCGTCGGCCGAGGGAGAATCCCTCCCACTGTGTCTACAAGAGCAGGTCGGAGGTTGGGAATTCTGCAGAGGGTTGCTCATCTGCAGGCTCCCCAAAGCCTGTCTACCACCTACAAGGTGCAAGTCAGGAGTGTGATGGAATAAGCTCCATTTGCCTGGATGAGTCCAACAACGAAGAGCTCCAACAGCCTCTGAGACAAAGTCGCCTGCTTGATCAACACCCCATCCACCACCTGAAGCATTCACTCCCTCAATCACTAGTTCATTGCAACTGCAGCAGGCACCAGCTCCAAGATGCACTGCAGCAACTCACCAAGGCTCCTCTGACAGTACCGCTGTGGTACTGCTTCTCAATCCAATCGTCTCCCATTGAATTAAAACCCACCACTGTTGTCATTATTGTTGATGGGCTACCCAGTTGCCAGTCTTTTGAAAAGGTTGAGAATAGTTTGAACTGTACATTTTGAACAATTTTAACCACATTGTGTGGCTTTCTGTAATGCCTGTTATCTCTTTTAAAGGAACAATCTCCATGCTTGTGTTGTGACACTCAGGGTCACAGTAAAGTCAGCCACCCGTGGCTAAATTAAATCTAATAGAAACACAGCTAATTGCATTATTTCATGTAGTGTAATGAAATTGCATTATGTAAAGTGCTAAAAAGGCTGTTAAGCTGTCCACTGCCAGTTGTAGGAATTCAGAATTCATTGGCTGATGTAGTAATTGGATGCAGATGACCCTTAAGGGGCCAATGAGGAACATTGCAGCCACTTAGAGAGGAAATAACAACCATTCCAATGCTGAATGCGGCACCAATTGTCCCATAAGTAATAAGCATTTGGCAACAATTTACATAATCTTTGTGCCTGCTGTTTCCCACAAGACAGTAGTCATAGTGTGATCAGGCTCTCCGGGAAGGTGTTATCAGTACTTTTTCTTTCAACCATGCTGATGTTCTGACGGTTGAGGCAGCGGTGATGGGTGTGGGAAGTGGAATAGCGAACAGTGCGAAAATGAAGAATGTTTCCCAAGCTGCTGACACCATGAAAATGTTGAGATAGAAATTCACCCTGGGTGGCAACGTAGAACAGGCGATAGTGAATCAGTCACCTCCTCTATTCTCCAATCAATCTTCCAATGAATTTCTACCCCGTCATGTCAGGGAGTATACCTGATCAGGAATGTATCATTTAAGATGTAAGATGAGGTCGGTTTTGGGTAGTTTTGCTCAATCGATCTTTGGAGCAGTAGGAAGTATTGAAACAGAACCATTCCTTTGGACATGAATGGGATTTGCTACAGACTACAGCAAGCACAGTTCTGACCACACATCCGACAGAGTTAAAGTGATGGAATAGGAGCAGTGCCAAGAGAATTTCCTGACACCGTGTTCCCAAGTCCGAGGAAATTGCAATCACTTGGCAGTACAGGACTTGAATACTGCTGAAAAGACACATGTTATCGAAGCTTTTCATATTGCACTCATCAGGACAGATGCATGAATGCCAAATTTTAAATGGTTACAACAATTTATTCTACAGGAAAAAAAGGGTGTTGATAGGTTGGCAAATCGACTCTGATTGGCCCAAGCATTGCATGGAGAAAGCAACAGAAAAATTAGGCTCCCAAATCTTCTGGGTAATTCAAAAAGGTGCAAGGTCGAAGATAATCAGTCCCTCTCAAAAAGTGGCTTATTTACCGCTTGATAGAAGTGGCACACATTCATACACAGGGACCTTCTTTTTGCAAACAAGAATAAAGATCAAATCTTGCCAGGGAGAAGGATAGAATCGGTGGCTGGGGAAAAGAGTTTATGGTGGAGACAGGGAAAAATGGCTTCAGCCTTCCTAATATTTAGTTGGAGAAATGATTTATTCATCCAGGACCGATGTTGAGCAAGCAGTCTGATAATTTAGAGACAGTGAAGGGATTGAGAGAGTGACAAGGTGCTGCTGGGTGCTGTTAGCTTATATGTAGAAACTGGCCTCATTTATCGGAAATTTCACTTTTCATCACGTTAGCAGAGTTTGCATACATACTTGTTATTTATTCATTCACCGGATGTGGGCACCACTGGGTAGGCAAGCATTTACTGCCCATCCCTAATTCCCCTCGAAAAGGTGGTGGTGAGCCGCCTTCTTGAACCGCAGCAGTCCATGTGGTGTAGGTACACCCACAGTGCTGTTAGGCAGGGAGTGCCAGGGTTTTGACACAGCGACAGTGAAGGAACAGCAATATATTTCCAAGTCAAGGATGGTTTGGGGCTGGTTTTGCACAGTAGGCTAAACAGCTGGCTTGTAATGCAGAACAGGACCAGCAGGGTGGGTTCAATTCCCGTTCCAGCCTCTCCGAACAGGCGCCAGAATGTGGCGACTAGGGGCTTTTCACAGTAACTTCACTGAAGCCTACTTGTGACAATGTGATTATTATTATATCTTAACAAATGTTAAGCAGATTTTTAAGGATAACTCAATATCCATGAAACCATAAACATAGTGCAAAAACCATTTACCTTACGGACAGGTCCCACCCTTATTGCCCCCCCACACTCACCTAAACTATTCCCCCCCACCCCCCCCCGGTCTGCTGACGGTTAATTTTCCGCAAGGAAGTCGATGAATGGTTGCCACCTCCGGGTAAATCCTAACAGTGACCCTCTCAAAGGCGAACTTAATTTTCTCCATACCGAGAAAGCTAGCCATGTCAGTTAGTCAGGTCTCCGACTTTAGGGGCTTTGAGTCCCTCCAAGCTAGCAGTATCCGTCTCCTGGCTACCAGGGAGGCAAAGGCCAAAACGTCTGCCTCTTTCTCCTTCTGAATTCCCGGGTCTTCCGACACCTCGAAAATCGCCACCTCTGGACTCAGCGCCACCCTTGCTTTGGACATGTCCCCGAAGCTTTGGACATGTCCAAAACATATGGACATGGTTCGCTGGTCCTCCTGCACATTTTGTGCACCTGTCTTCCACCCCAAAAAATCTGTTCATCTGGGCCACTGTCACTTGAGCCCGGTGCACAACCTTAAATTGTATCAGGCTGAGCCTGGCACATGTTGCGGACGCGTTGAGTAGAGTCAACGCGTCTGCCATAGACCATCTTCTATCTCACCTCCCAGCTCCTCCTCCCACTTGTGCTTCAGCTCCTCGGTCTGCATCTCCTCTGACCCCATAAGCTCCTTATAAATGTCCGAGGCGCTCCCCTCCCCTAGCCACCTTCTGGAAACTACCCTGTCCTGAATCCCCCTAGGTGGTAGGAGCAGGAAGGTTGCCACCTGTTTACGAAGGAAGTCCTGCACCTGCATATTCCTGAATTTGTTTCCCCTCGCCAACCCAAGCTTTTCCTCCAGTGGCCCCATACTCGGTAAGCTCCCTCTATGAACACATCCCCCATCCTCTCAATCCCCGCCCACCGCTATATCCGGAACCCCCCATCCATACTCCCGGTGGTTATCACAAATTGGAGCCCAGACCGATGCTCCCAATGCTCCCACATGCCGCCTCCACTGGCCCCAAACTCTCAGCATTACCACCACCACGGGGCTGGTGGAGTACTGCGCCGGCGGGAGCGGCAGAGGCACAGTTACCAGCGCCCCCAGACTGATGCCCTTGCATGAATTTGCCTCCATATGCACAAATGCCGACCCCTCCCCCCCCCACCCACTTCCTGATCATGGCTATATTAGCCGCCCAGTAATAGTTGCTCAAATTTGGCAGCACCAGCCCACCCTCTCCCTGGCTCCGCTCGAGCATTACCTTCCTTACCAGTGGGATCTTGCCCACCCACACGAAGCCCGTGATCACCCTGTTGACCCGCTTAAAAAAGGACTGTGGAATAAAAATGGGGAGACATTGAAATACAAATAGGAACCTCGGGAGGACCGTCATCTTCACCGTCTGCACCCTCCCAGCCAGCGACAACGGCAGCGCGTCCCATCTCCAGAAATCGCTCTTCATTTTGTCCACTAGCCGGGCCAGATTCAATTTATTCAGCCGGTCACATTCCCGCGCCACTTGGATGCCCAGGTACCTAAAACTACCCCCTGCTGACCTAAACAGCAGCTCCCCAGTCGCCCCTTCTGTCCCCTTGCCTGAACCACAAACATCTCACTCTTATCCATGTTTAGCCTATACCCCGAAAACCGGCCGAATTCCCCTAGAATCTTCATGATTCCCTCCATCGCCTCTAATGGGTCCGATACATACAGAAACAGATCATCTGCATAGAGCAAAACCCTGTGCTCCAAACCCCCCCCACCAAGACCAGTCCCTTCCAGCTCCTTGAAGCTCTCAGAGCAATTGCCAACGTCTCTATAACCAGCACAAATAACTGTGGGGAGAGGGGGCATCCCTGTCTCGTCCCCCTGTGCAGTCTAAAAAAGTCCGAAGTTGTCCTGAAAGTCCGTACGCTTGCCACAGGAGCCTAATACAGTAAGCTGACCCAGTCAATAAAGCCCCGCCCGAATCTGAACCGTTCCAGTACCTCCCACAGATAATCCCATTCTACCCGATCCAAAGCTTTTTCTGCATCCATTGCAACTGTGGTGATATGCATCACTGTAAATACACAAGGGGTAAATGTATATACACTGGGACACTGTCAATACACAAGGGGTAAATGTATATACACTGGGACACTGTAAATACACAAGGGGTTAATGTAGATACACTGGGACACTGTCAATACACAAGGGGTAAATGTATATACACTGGGACACTGTAAATACACAAGGGGTTAATGTAGATACACTGGGACACTGTCAATACACAAGGGTTTAATGTGAACACACTACACCTAGCTAGACACTAGAGGGAGCACCAAAAACATGACCCACAGTCAACCAATAGGTCAGTAAGATAGGACACGACCAATGGGCATTCAAGACACACACAGAGGTGACACTACCACAGGGGGGCATTACACCAACCCATATATAAAGGACACAGCACTCATGATCTTCCTCTTTCCAGTGGAGACACTTAGTGAGTACACAGGGTTGATTGAACACATCACACCCATCACGTGGATTGTAGCAGACTGGTTAGATAGTCTGAGTAGCTACAGCAGGATTAACAAGAGAATCGAATCCAAGTAGGAGAATCGTTAACAGTTTAATAAATGTGTTAAAGGTATCTCCAAGTCTGAACCTTCCTTTGAAAGAGTGCACATCAAGGAATCAGTTTATGCTACGTCAAGAGCATAACAAAACAGCGACCACTACCTCAACCTCCCTACCTTCCGGAGGCATCATTATCACATTTAACAGCCTTCTTACATTGGCCACCAACTGCCTACCCTTAACAAACCCCGTCTGGTCCTCCCCAATAACATCCGGAACACAGTCCTCAATCCTGGAGGACAAGATTTTGGCCAGCAACTTGGCATCCACATTCAGCAGGGAGATCGGCCTGCAGGACCCACACAGCTCCGGGTTCTTGTCCCGCTTAAGAATCAGCGAAATCATTGCCTGTTACATCGTCGGGGCAGTACCCCTCTTTCCCTTGCCTCATTGAACATCCTCAACAACACTGGCCCCAGTATCCCCGAGAACTTCTTATAAATCTCCACTGGGTACCCGTCCAGACTTGGGGCCTTACCCGCCTGCATGGCCTTCAAGCCCTCCACTATCTCCTCCAGCCCGATTGAGGCCCAAGCCCTTCTACCCGTTCTCCATTCACCGTTGGGAAATTCAGCCCCTCCAAGAAGTGCCTCATCCCCTCTGGCCCCGTACAGCCTGCTGTAAAAATCTCTACACGCCTTATTCACCCCTACCGAATCACCAACCAGGTTCCCCTTGCCGCCCTTTACTTTCCCTGTCTCCCTAGCTGCCTCCCTCTTCCTAAGTTGCTGTGCAAGCATTCTGCTGGCCTTCTCCCCATGCTCATAAATCGCTCCCCACGCCTTTCTCAGCTGCTCCACCGCCCTCCCTGTGGTCAGAATAAACTCCGCCTGCAGCCTCCGCCGTTCCCTTAAGAGACCTGCGTCTGGGGTCTCTGCATACCTCCGATCAATCTGTAGTATCTCCTTTATCAGTCGGTTCGTCTCTGCCCTTTCAACCTTCCCCCTATGAGCCCGGATCAAGATCAGCTCCCCCCCTTATCACCGCCTTCAGTGCTTCCCAAACCACCGCTGCCGAAGTTTCCCCTGTGTCATTGACCTGCAGGTAGCTCTGAATACATTTCCTCAGCCGCTCGCACACCCCTTCATCAGCCAAAAGTCCCACATCCAATCTCCAGTGCAGGCGCTGATTACTGTCTTTACTAACCTGCAGGTCAACCCAGTGTGGAGCATGGTGAGATTGTGATCGCCGATTACCCCGTGTCCACGACCCCAGACAGCAAGGCCCGGCTCAAAATAAATCAATCAATCCGGGAATACACTTCATGCACGTGTGAGTAGAAGGAGAACTCCTTCACCCTTGGCTGCCTGAACCTCCATGGATCCAACCCCCCCCCCCCCCCTACCCCCTCCATTAACTCCATGAACCCTCTTAGTTCCTTTGCCATTGCTGGCACCCTGCCCGTTTTCAAGCTTGACCGGTCTAAGCCAGGGTCCATAACTGTATTGATGTCCCCTCCCATGACCAACCTGTGCGAGTCCAGGTCCGGTATCTTCCCTAGCATCCTCTTTATAAACTCTACATCATCCCAATTTGTCGCATATACATTCACTAAAACCACCTGCACCCCCCTCTAGCTTCCCACTGGCCATAATGTACCAACCTCCCACGTCCGAGACTATTCTACCCGCCTCAAACACCACCCGCTTATTGATCAGGAGCGCAACCCCTCTAGTCTTTGAATCTAGTCCCGAATGAAACACCTGACTGACCCAGCCTTTCCTCAGTCTTACCTTAAGGTGCGTCTCCTGCAACATCACCACGTCCGCCTTCAATCCCCTAAGATGCGCGAACATACGTACCCTGTTGACCAGCCCATTTAACCCTCGAACATTCCAGGTAATCAGCCTAGTTGGGGGGTTCATTGCCCACCCCCCCAACGCCGATCAGTCATCCCCTTTTTTTAGGCCCGCCACCAGCCCATGATCCGCGCCTCCACCGGTCCAACCCCAGGCAGCCCCCCGCCCCGACCTCCTCTCTGTCCTTCTGCCCAAGTCCCTCCCTCGCCAAGCAGAACATTCACCCCCCCCTCCCCCCCCCCCCCCAGCAACAACACCCTGTAACCCAATCCCTTTCCTAAACCAAACATATGCACACCCCTCACTGTGCTTCCAAGAGCTAGCCCGCCCAGCTAGCTTGGTGGCCCCCATCCCCGGCACCAGATAGTCTCCCACCTATTGTTCCCTCCCCACCCTCCCCCCTGCTCATGCAAACAAACTCCAACATTAAACAATCTCCACACAATTGCCCAACCGAAAAACACCAAGATCAAAACTAACACACCTCCGTCCCCCAACAGTGCAAATGAAAACCTAAACTCACTCAGCTCTACTGCTGGTTCCAAGCAAAATGAGAAACCTTTTACAAAAGCAGAGAAACAAAACAGAGAAAACAGAAACACGAACGTTGCAGCCAAGTTCAAAAGTTCTCAGTCCTTCGTCAGACCTTTCTTTCTTGCAAAGTCCAAAGTGTCCTCAGGCGACTCAAAGTAAAAGCGCTGATCCACATGCGTGACCCAGAGATGGGCTGGGTATAACAGTCCAAACTTCACCTTTTTCTTGAAAAGGATCGCCCTGATCTGATTGAAGCCTGCTCTCCTCCTGGCCACCTCCACACTCAGTCCTTGGTAAACCCGCAGGATGCTATTGTCCCACTGACAGCTCCGTGTCAGCTTGGCCCACTGCAGAATTCACTCCTTATCCCAGAACCTGTGGAATCTCACCACCATAGCCCCTGAGGCGTCTCCCATTCGCGGCTTCTTCGCAGGTGCTCTGTGAGCCCCATCCATCTCCAAGGGCCGGGAGAATTCCCCTTCCCCCAGCAGCTTGTCAAACATTCCTGCGACCTATGCCCCAGCGTCCGTTCCTTCGGACTCCCCTGGGAGCCCGACAATGCTTAGGTTCTGCCGGCGGGACCTATTCTCCAGGTCCTCGACCTTCTCCAGAAGCTTCTTTTGCTGGTCCCTCAGCATCCCCACCTCCAGCTCCAACGCAGTCTGATGCTCTTCCTGCTCAGCCAGCGCCTTCTCCACCCACTGGATCGCCCGATCCTGGACGTCCAACCTGAGCTCCAGCCGCTCAATTGACGCTTTTATCAGGTTCAAGCAGTCCCGTTTCTGCGTAGCAAAGCCCTCCTGGATGACTTGCATTAGCTGCTCCATAGACTGCTGGGTCGACAAGCCAGAGGTTCGCCCCTCCGCCATGCTGTCAACTGTTGCAACTAAAGCCCAAGTCTTCTCTTATCTTTTTCTTTCTGCCCTTACGAACACTTCTAGTCCTTTTCTCCATGCACCGAAGTGGGAACTCAGTAGAGAATTGCCACTGACATCCGTTCTACAATTCAAATCCATTAAAAAATCGGGGGAAAAGGTCCAAAAGCCCGACCAGAGCAGGAGCTACCAAATGTGCTACTTACTCCTTCACAGCCTCCACCGGAAGTCTTTGCTGAATATATCTTATACTGAATATTATTCTCAGTAAGTACACAGTCCCTGTAAACCAATAGGCCAACTATGGTCAGATACACCCCAATCTGAAACCAAGTGGCAGACGCCACCCAATACACCTTCTGTGGATTTCTTATCCAATCCCCCCAGATGCTTATCACACTGTGTACCAAATGGTCGGACTGGAACGCCAATTTTCACACAAGTGTTTGCAAACTCCACTCTTGTCAAAACACGACTAAGATTCTTCTCCCAAACAACACTTTCTTGGGGCGGCATGTGGCACAGTGGTTAGCACTGGGACCGTGGCACTGCGGACCCGGGTTCGAATCCCGGCCCTGAGTTTGCACATTCTCCCCTTGTCTGCATGGGTTTCACCCCCACAACCCAAGGATGTGCAGGTTAGGTGGATTGGCCACGCTAAATTGCCCCTTAATTGGAAAAGAAAATAATTGGGTATTCTAAATTTATTAAAAAAAACAACAGCACTTTCTCCCCGATACTTCACCACAAATTCACTTGCAAGATATCAATCTCTCCTTTCAGTGTTCCTCTGCCTTGGATTGCACACGCATTCAAGCTTTCCCACAATCTCTCAGGTACCCGGCCAAGCCAACAGAACACCACAGCTTTACAGGTTATACAAAGGTCACCAATTTAGGACTATTTCAGATCTCTGGCTTCTCGCTAGCCAACGTTACCAGGTCTGCACCTTTCAGCTTTGTCGGTACACGTGACAATAAATCAAATTCAATTCAATTGTGTGGCATGAATATTGAATGTTAAGTCACAAGGAAGTGCTTCAAAGCAGTGCTATTGATAGCAGGTCATAACAACTGTCTTGTTGCTTCCACCCCAACCATGCTTTAATTGTGATTTCGCACCTATAGTCTAATTTCACATTCTCTTCTCTGCACCTCAAGGATATAACAAGGATATAGGTGAAATGAAATGAAAATCACTTATTGTCACGAGTAGGCTTCAATGAAGTTACTGTGAAAATCCCCTAGTCGCCACATTCCGGCGCCTGTTCGGGGAGGCTGTTACGGGAATCGAACCGTGCTGCTGGCCTGCCTTGGTCTGCTTTAAAAGCCAGCGATTTAGCCCAGTGTGCTAAACAGCCCCTGGCTGTGTGGATTGCCCATGATCAATGTGTCGGGCTACGTGGATAGAACAAGGGAATGGGCCTAGGTAGGGTGCTCTTTCGGAGAGTCTATCCAGACTCAATGGGCCAAAAGGCCTCCTTTTGCCCTGTATGAAACCTCCCGACCCCCAGACTATGTTCACATTCTGCCCCTCCTCACTGCCAGTCCATGGGGACATGAAAGTACCAATTAGTCAGTAGACTGTCTACACCTTTATACTCTTTGGAAAGGAGTACCACATACACCAAGGCACAAGAAAGTGCTCCTGGTGGCACAGCAGCAACTATGAGGTTAGATCTCGACCAGCAGACTAATTAGGGAGGCAGTGGCTGACAGAGAAGTGTCTGTCAGAATCAGGTTGGCAATGTGCAGGATCACTTACAATGCTCTGAGTATTATCTGTGTTCAGACATTGCGATAGCTCAAAAGGCCTTCTATTATTGCAGAGTTACACTTACCACTCTTTGTACACCATGTAACTGCTAAATATTGAGAGAGAAACATTTGATTATCAGCCTGGCAGCGAACAATACCAATTGTCGGTCCTGATTTCCCCATTCCATTGGTCCAAAGATGTGCAGGTTAGGTGAGGTTACGGGGATTGAGTGGGGGAGTGGGTCCAGGTAGGGTGCTTTTTCAGAGGATTGGTGCAGACTCGATGGGCCAAATGGCCTCCTTCTGCACTGTAGGGATTCTGTGATTGTATGAAGGTACATATTAAGACAAAGGGTATATTACAAGGTGATGTGTCGCAGCCATTTCCTGAGGGAAGATTTCAATAGAGGGCCACTCTTGCTCATTTTATTTGCCCCTCTCCATCCATTTGCAATTTCAGTAAAGAAAAGCCTTGAGAGTACAAAAATGGATGGTGAAAATAATCACTTAATTTCTAGAAAACATCGTCTTTACATCTGGAGAAAGAGGAAAGATAGGAATGGAGAAGTAAACTATAACAGAAACTGAAGCCATCTCTTCTATCTTCTCATCCCAGTAATAGCGTCCTCATGTTACATTACCTCTTCTGGATTCGCCTTTCAGTCAGTACGTGATTCAGGCCCTCCGAACTGAAATTAGAAGGGAAAGGAGTTAATCACCTTACCTACCCAGCTAGCTGAAGATGTGGTCTCGCATTGTCTATTGTTTCCACAGTCATTGCAAAGGGAAAAATAATCTGGGTCAGATATTTAAACTCTTAAATGGAGCCTCAAATCTCCATTAATCCCCCTTTAAAGATGAGACATAATGCTTAATACATCAGTCAGAGTAGTTAATGCACGGTCCTACAATAACATGCTATAATACCTAACCCCATCAGAGAGAATATGCACTTCAGTATTAAATGCAACCTCCACAGATAGAAATTACATTACTGTTCACCACTTAAACCTTTTCTTGCTTATTGCTCTGAAAGCTTTTTGTTCGCTGCCCATGTCTGACAGGAGAATGGTGGAAACATGCTCTCCAATATTAGTAACAAATAATATTGCAAGATGACTATGAATGATGAAGGCCGTTCGGCCCATCTTAATTCATTCATTCAGAAACACTTTGAAGTTCTTCCAATTGCAGAGCTGGGGCCAGAGAGCCCGGGCAGGTAGACCTCTGGTGGTTGTTATTTCTCTTCCCCATTTCCTCTTCCATTTCCTGCATCTACTACTTCACTTGTTCTGCTCAGGTAATGCATACATAGAAAATAGAAGCGGGAGGAGGCCTTTCAGCCCTTCGAGCCTACTATGTCATTCATTATGATCATGGCTGATCATCAAGTTCAAAACATTGATCCTGCCTTCTCTCTCTTTCCCTTGATCCCTTTGCCCCAAGAGCAAAATCTAATTCCTTCTTGAAATTACACAACATTTTGACCTCAACTACTTTCTGTGGCAGTGAATTCCACAGATTCACCACTCTCTGGGGGAAAAAAAATTCCCCTCATCTCAATCCTAAAAGGTTTATCCTTTATCTTCAGACTATGCCCCCTAGTCTGGACTTCTCCACCATCGTGAACATTCATTCCGAATCTAACCCAACTAATCCTGTTAGAATTATGTAAATTTCTACGAGATCCCCTCTCACTCTTCTAAACCCCAATGAATATAATCCTAACCGACTTAGTCTCTCCTCATATGACAGTCCCACCATCCCAGGAATCAGCCTGGTAAACCTTCGCTACACTCCCTCCATAACAAGAACATCCTTCCTCAGATAAGGATGCCAAAACATGCACACAATACTCCAGGTGTGGCCTAACCAATGCCCTGTACAATTGCAGTAAAACACCTCTATTCCAAAACTCCAATCCTCTTGCTGTGAAGAGCAACATACCATTCCCCTTCTTTACTCCTGCTGTATCTGCACGCGTACTTTCTGCACTGATGCACCAAGGTCTCGTTATGTATTCGCCTCTTTCAATTTACACCCATTCAAATAATAATCTGCCTTCCTATTTTGGTACCGAAGTGGATGACCTCATATTTATCCATGTTATACTGCATCTGCCATGCATGTGCCCACTCACTCAGCCTGTCCAAACCTAGCTGAAGCATTCTCCTCACAGCACACCGTCCCACCCAACCTTGTATCATGTTCAAATTTTGAAATATTACATTTAGTTCCCTCGTCAAAATCATTAATATACAATGTGAACAGTTGGGGTTCTAGCACAGATCCCTGCGGTACCACACTAGTCACTGCCTACCAATTGGAAAAAGATCCATTTGTTGCAAGGTTTTGCTTCCTGTCTGCTTAACCAGCTTTCTATCCAACTCAAGACATGACCCAGAATCCCAGGTGCTTTAACTTTACATAGTAACCTGCAATACGACACCTTGCTGAAAGTCTAAATATACCACATGTACTCGTTCTCCCTTGTCAACTCTACTAGTTCCATCTCAAAAGAACTCTAATGGTAAAGGCCTGCTCCCTTATGATGACAGGTGTGTGCAGCTTGCAGCAGATGCTAACAAATCTGGATATGAGCTCAGTTGTGTGCTGCAAAATTCCTTCAAAACAGATCAAGCAGCAGAAGTCTTAATTGAGCATGATGATTGCTGCTTGATATTGTTGCTTGAGGAAGCGAGGCCTTTGTTGGTGGCCTGCTGTGCAGCCGTGCACAGGCAGCCAACAGGGGTCCTGAGGTCTGCCCAGAGGGAATGGTCCTTGTTGTCCAACAGCCAGTCATTAACATGGCAACCCAGTTGGAATAAAGGATGCACAGGTGCAATGACTACGACCCAGATAAGGAGCACAAGTACTGCATGAATCATTGGCTGCGGTCACAAGCAATCACAAGTGTATTGAAGGAGTGGAATCTCATTCAAGTGGTAAAGACTCCAGGCTGGTGATAGGAAGCAACAAGGCAATGTGTGTGACACCGGGCACCTGGGGAAACCTGCCAAAGAGGCAACACCCAGCAATCTTCCATTATGGATGCAGCAGGTATCATAGCTCAACCATAGACTCCTTGATGAAGCCGAGACATCTGACGGGATGGATTTTAGATATTTCCGCAAGGTGAGAGAGACAGAACGAAAAACTGGTGGTCCATTATTCTAAATATTTAAAGTTCATGCTGGAGGGCGGCCTTCCCATTGATCAGATTTTTAAAGTTCTGTGCCAGTAAATGCAACATCTCTTCCATTTCTGTATATGTCTGACTTACTAAAGCATTCAAGCATTAAAACTGACAGTTATTAATCTTTGTGCGTTGGGGCAGGCGACTAAAGTTAATATTTAGCATATCTCAAGAGTTATCTTTCCACTGAATCATTGCAGAGTAAAAAGAAATGAACTCACACACGGCAGAGTGACAGGCTTTTATTTAGAAAAATAACAATCTAAGTGACAGGAAGAGTATAATTTGTAAATTGGCCTAACGTACGACAGCTGAATAATAGCCGAGTGCTGGAATTTTGCACATGCCCTTGAGCTTCCAGCTCCCGTGAAATGACACCAAAATTAACAAGCATTCAGACTGCTAACTGGATTTTAATGATGCTCCATGTATGTTGGAGTTGAGGTGATCTTGAGCTGGGTA
Organism: Scyliorhinus canicula; assembly: GCF_902713615.1. Taxonomy (NCBI): domain Eukaryota; kingdom Metazoa; phylum Chordata; class Chondrichthyes; order Carcharhiniformes; family Scyliorhinidae; genus Scyliorhinus; species Scyliorhinus canicula. The sequence continues at coordinate 44,894,665 of NC_052148.1, read as the reverse complement.
AAGTTAGCAGACGTTCAGAACATTTGGAAACTGGAGCAGGCATAATAGCTCCATATAATAGGGGTATTGATGCAGAGACTGGCATCACTGTTCTGCATGGGACAAGTTGGCAGCATATTCCTCTGATCCCTCATGCAGTCTAGTTCTTGGTCACAAATGAAAATGAAAATCGCTTATTGTCACAAGTAGGCTTCAAATGAAGTTACTGTGAAAAGCCCCTAGTCGCCACATTCCGGCACCTGTTCGGGGAGGCTGGTACGGGAATTGAATCGTGCTGCTGGCCTGCCTTGGTCTGCTTTCAAAGCCAGCGATTTAGCCCTGTGCTAAACAGCCCCTAGAATTTCACCCAAATCACTTCTTACAGGGAAGGAAGGGAAAGCAAAAGGCAACAAATCCCATCCTTCCTCGGGTTGCCTGCAATGCAACACCAGGAGGCAGGTTAACAGCAGCATTAAGGAGAGACTTCTGGACAAGGTGGTCACACTCATTCTTCCGAACGGGGGTGGTACGAGGTGCAGGCAGATTCAATCAAGTCCCGAAAGAATTAGGTGAATAGGACATTCTGAATTCACCCTCAGTGTACCCGAACAGGCGCCGGAGTGTGGAGACTAGGGGCTTTTCACAGTAACTTCATTGCAGTGTTAATAAAAGCCTACTTGTGACACTAATAAAGATTACTATTATTATTACTAATCGGATAAAGACAAGGAAATAATTTGAAAAGGGACTGCTTCAAAAGAAAATACTACTGCCAAAGCACCTGATAGAAATATCGCACTTTCTTTATGAGAGCAAAGGTGTGAGCATAGGGGACAGATTAATATTCAATGCGCATTAAATAGAAATAAATATTTGCATATATATAGCTCTGTAACACCTGTCAAAATGTCTCCACGTACTCCACACAATTAATGACTCGTTTTTGTACTGCGGTAACTTGTGCTAGCAAACATACATGTGATCCCACAAACAACTTTCAGGTGCATGATCAGATCAACCTTTTTTAAGCGTTACCCATTAATAATTAATGGTTATACCAAGCATTCCCAGAAGTGTTCAAAAACGAGTATACTGAGCGGAGGATACACGCTACAATCTACTGCATTCTGAGTCCAAAGTAGGATTGGCAGGCTGAATGGGGGTTGCCAGAGTGGGCTGGGGCGGGGGGTGGGGGGGAGTGGGGGGGAGGGGGGGGGAGGAGGATGGTGGGAAAGGGGTGCCAGAGTGGGCTGGGCGTTGTGTTCTCAGGTTTAATTCCTGGCTTGTATTGAGTTAATTCATCTCGACAGGGGCAGTAGTTAGACCCTTTAATTAGATATAATGTTTTCAGACTGTGTTTCCTATCATCATAGAATCATAGAATTTACAGGGCAGAAGGAGGCCATTTGGCCCATTGAGTCTGCACCGGCTCCTGGAAAGAGCACCCTACCCAAGGTCAACACCTCCACCCTATCCCCATAACCCAGTAACCCCAACACTAAGGACAATTTTGGACACTAAGGGCAATTTATCATGGCCAATCCACCTAACCTGCACATCTTTGGACTGTAGGGGGAAACCGGAGCACCCGGAGGAAACCCACGCACACACGGGGAGGATCTGCAGACTCCGCACAGACAGTGACCCAAGCTGGAATCGAACCAGGGACCCTGGAGCTGTGAAACAATTGTGCTATCCACAATGCTACCATGTTGCCCATCCTTGCCTCCCATCCACTGATCCATATCAAAGTTACATAATCATTGGCCCCCTCCTACCCCCACACCTCTGTCCTACAATTGAATAGACTAAATGTTCCTTGCCCAATTTTATCCATGAACCCGTCCACTTGGGTAAGAGAACGGAGTTGGTCTTGGTGCCTGCTTTTACCCCCGGCACAAAGTAACACCTTTAGGACAGGAGAGGAGGAAAACAAAATGATAGAAAACCCTCACTGGAACATTCATCGTTGGCACAGTTAGAAATGAGAAATGGCATAAGGTGGTGACAAACCAGCAGAGGATGGTTGTGATTGTTCAGATAGTGTTCGGGTTTCAGCTGCACGATGCAGGTTGAGATAGATAGTCACAAACTTCAAACTTGAAAGAAGACTTTGAAATCAGAGAAGAAGTCGTTTCTCTACCCTCAGGTTAGTGTCAGTCTCATGGAATAGCTGGTTTCAAGGGCAGCTTTAACACAGAAATGGGACTAGCTTTTTGCTGGCAAAGAGCAAGTGGTCCAGTCAGAGGAAAGCTGTAAGAAAATTAACTAAAAAGGACCAGGCAGATTCAGGTTTAACTGTTGCTCTCTGCTCCATTAGCTGATCTCGCGACAACAAGCTTGAGCAGCCTCGAGCTAGGGAGGGGTAAATGATTCCACTCCTGACCCCTCGTCAAGGAGCAGTGATGGAAGTACATGTTTATGGGCATTGGAACAGTCGATTCCAGCTTGATCCGATAAGGTCAAAGAACCGACTGACTGACGCTCGCTGCCTAGGGGGTAGACAAAAGGAATAGTCATTTAACTAAGGTGTCAAGAAGGCGTCAAGTAATCATGAAATTGTGCCAGTAAAGAGATAACATGGATTGAAGGCAGGAGCGGAGAGGGAAATTGGGACAAATTCTAGCAGAGGGTGAGCAAATAAAACTGTCTCTCCAAAAAACATCATATTAACAATTAAGGGTTGGAAGAAATACCAACAGTTGGAGGAGAACTTTGGAAGAATTCCTTACCACCTTATATAATGGGCAAAAAATTCAACGGCTCCTTAAACAGCATCGCTATCCTTTTAGTCTAAATGGGCATGCAATTTCAGCGAAAGCAGCATTTCATTAACATTTTCAAGGAATATGCATGACGGTATTTTGTACATTTAATCCACCCTAACATACTCTCTCTGATCTGTTTGCCTTTTCGAGCAGAATTCTAATGAGTTGTAGACACGGTCTCCCTGAATGCAGACTCCCTCTGCTGACTGCTTGCACACATTGACAGAATTTATTGCTCCTGTTTGTCAGGAATCACCAGCAGCTCGTTAATGTTAAAGGAGGACTAAATACTCACTATAGGCTTTACATGATAGAGTCAACTGGGTTCAGACCATAGTGAGATCAATCCTGGGGTGTCCCATTAACTCAGTTTCTCTTTGTGATACACACAAGGCAGTAATATAAAATGATCTATCTCTCCTTTCGTTCTTTTAAATCCATTTTTCTTCTCTCTTGAAAGACTGAATTTGGGGATAGGGACAGTACTTTGTAACTGAGGCCAATTCTGTCCTTACCAGTATAGGGGTTAGATTAGTGAACAGCATTGGGAATTCTGACTCATTATTCACCATCCCTAGGGGAGGCCAAATGTATCAATTATACAATCCACGCTTTGCCCCAGCTTTGATCAACCAGCTCAACGCACCCTCCAACATGCCCAGTTTCACAGGCTGGATGATGCTACATTTAACAACCAAAGTACCAGGAACACTTCTGTTCTTCTTTCATTCCGCCCTTCCCTCCCTTCTCGATTTCTTCCATCCCTTCCCTCACTTCTTTCCTCATGTGTTGGCGGCACGGTGGCACAGTGGTAAGCACTGCAGCTTTACACTGCCAGGGGCCTGGGTTCAATTCCGGTCTGGGGTGACGTGTCTGTGTGGAGTTTGTACGATCGTCCCCCGTGTCTACGTGGGTTTCCTCCGGGTGCTCCGGTTTCCTCCCACAGTCCAAAGATGTGCAGGTTAGGTGGATTGGCCATGTTAAAATTGCCCGTGGACGGTGGGTAAGGTGCTCTTTCGGATGGTCGGTTCATACTCGATGGGTCGAATGGCCTCCTTCTACCCTGTAGGGATTCTATGATTCTATGTGGTCAGACATCAGGAATAGCTCTGTCTAGCCTTGGCAATCCTCCGATTTGCATTGGCAACGGGGGCCATTACACAAGAGGTCCTTTTGTCATTCAACATGCTGGGGGTTGTGATGGGCATAACCATTACCCAAGGTTTATTCCAGGGGTATTCCTCAACATGTTGAGAGTGTGATAAAGCTGCTGCTTCTCAATACAATATCATACCTGCCACACCAAGCAGCCTGAACAAGTGACAGTAGTTGTTTCAGGAATCAGACAGGATCCGATTGTCACAGAGAAAGTGGATACGACTAAAATCATTTGTATTGCCATCTCCGCAGGGCCAGTTCAATTTTACTTGGATGCCACTGAAACCCAGTAACCAGCTGGCACCCTGATCACATCCACTGGGGAAATCAGAGAGAAGCCACAGTTCAGGAGTCTGAGGTATCATATGATACAAGCACTAACGAGAGGCATCGTGAGGATGGACACTGACATTAGTAGGGGCAGGGTGGCCGAGGAATAATATCACTGGATCAGTAATGCAGAGGCCCAGGCTAATGCTCTTGGGACAAGGGTTCAAATCCCAGCATGGCAGCTGGTAGAATTAATTGTCGGGTATTGAAAAGCTCGTCTCAGTAATGGTGACAATTAAATCATTGTCGATTGCTGTAAAAACCTGTCTGGTTCACTAATGCTCCTTTTCGGGAAGGAAATCTACCGTGCTTTCCTCGTCTGGCCATTAGGGCAGTATAGTGGCTAGCACTGCAGCCTCACAGCAACAGGGACCCGGGTTCAATTCCGGCCTCGGGTGACTGTCTATGTGGAGTTTTTACCTTTGCCTCGTGTCTGCGTGGGTTTCCTCCGGGTGCTCCGTTTCCTCCAACAGTCCAAAGATGTGCAGGTTAAATGGGTTGCCATGATAAATTGCCCCTTAATGTGTATCCAAAGATGTGCATAGAATTATAGAACTTACAGTGCAGAAGGAGGCCATTCAGCCCATCGAGTCTACACCGGCCCCTAAAAGAGCACCCTTCTTAAGCCCACATCTCCACCCTCTCCCCGGATCCCAGTAACCCCACCCAACACTAAGGGCAATTTTGGACACTAAGGGCAATTTAGCATGGCCAATCCACCTAACCTGCACATCTTTGGACTGGTGGGAGGAAACCGGAGCACCCGGAGGAAACCCACACACACACGGGGAGAATGTGCAGACTCCGCACAGACAGTGACCCAAGCCGGGAATCGTACCCGAGTCCCTGGAGCTGTGAAGCAATAGTGCTCACCATGTGCAGGTTGGGTGGGGGAGTGGGCCTAGGCAGGTGCTCATTCAACTGGTTGGTGCAGACTTGATGGGCCGAATGCACTGTAGAAATTATATGGTCCTATCGTACATGTGACTACAGGCCCACAGCGATGTGGTTGACTCTTAACTGCCCTCTGAAATGCTGAGCAAGCCATTCAATTCAGGGCAATTAGGAATGGGCAATAAATGCCCATCCAAATCCAACGGCGCCCACATCTCATGAAAGAATAAAGAAAACAATTGAACCCTATATGCGAAAATATGGTTAAAGTGTGTGACTCTCCAGAAAGATTTCTAAGTGGTAGCAAGCAGGAATTGCCACGAGCTTACCGGTGCTCGGCACGCAAGGCCTGCAACGCTATTAAACCTTAATTAGTCCACTTAATGAGGCCTCGCCGCAAATGAAGGCTCGCAGCCAATTCGCCAGCCCCTCCGCTACCAAGGTCGAGCAGCACTTAAACAGCACTTGCTCAGCCAACCCCAGCCAGCTCACAACAATGGCACTCAGGAGACCAGTCCCAAGACTCGGGGAATCTGACCGTGGGAGGCTGGTAGATGGCGTGGAGGCCAGGAGAGATGTCCTTTCCCCCGGGGGTCCCGGAGGGTGAGCCATAGGGCAGCCAGTGCTGCCTCGGATGAGGTGGCAACAGCTGTGAGCGGCGGGAGTGTGACCAGGAGGACTGGCCATCAGTGCAGGAAGAACAAAGAACAATAAGCACAAGAACAGGCCCTTCGGCCCTCCAAGCCTGTGCCGACCATGGTACCTTCTGAAACTAAACCATATGCGCTTATGGAGTCTGTACCCTTCCATTCCCACCCTATTCATATATTTGTCTAGATGTCCCCTAAATGCCGCTATCGTACCTGCTCCCACCACCTCCCCAGGCAGCGCGTTCCATATATTTACCACCTTCTGTGTAAAAAACATGCCTCGTACATCTGTTCTAAACTTTTCCCCACGCACTTTAAACCTATGTTCCCCAGAACTTGACTCTCCTACCCTAGGAAAGAGCATCTGACTATCCACTCTGTCCATGCAACTCATAATCTTGTAGATCTCTATCAGGTCGCCTCTCAACCTCCGTCGTTCCAGTGAGAACAGACCGAGTTTATCTAACCTCTCCTCATAGCTAATGCCTTCCATGCCAGGCAACATCCTAGTAAACCGCTTCTGTACCCTCTCCATAGCATCCACATCCTTTGGGTAGTGTGGCGACCAGAATTGTACACAATATTCCAAATGAGACGTAACTAAGGTCCTGTAAAGCTGCAACATGACTTGCCAATTTTTATATTCAATGCCCCGACCGATGAAGGCCAGCATGCCATATGCCTTCTTAACCACCTTATCCACATCCAAAGTGCACTACCTCACTCTTGTCCGGATTAAACCCCATCTGCCATTTATCTGCCCAAGACTCCAACCAGTTTATATCCTACTGCATCCTCTGACAATCCTCTTCACTATCCGCAAATATCCGCAAATAGTGCAGACACATGGCAAACGGCATTGGAACCGGTTCTGGAGGAGGTGGGACCAGTACAAACCGGATGGTCTGCACCTGGGCAGGACTGAAACCGATGTCCTAGGGGGGGTGTTTGCTAGAGCTGTTGGGGTGGGTTTAAACTAATGTGGCAGGGGGATGGGAACCGATGCAGGAAGTTGGAAGGTAGTAAAACAGGGACAGAAGCAAACGGAAATGAGGGGGAAAGTGTAAGGCAGAGAAGCCACAGTCAAAAATCAAAAAGGGTGACAGTACAAATTACAGTGACTGAGGGGAGCTCAGTGAATAGGCCCAGTAATACTAAAAGGAATAAAACTGGAAGTAAAAACATTAATGGTAAGCGATGCGGCAGGTTGTTACATGAAGATATGGGTTCACCGACAAGGAAAATTAGGAGAAAAGTTAAGGGGAAATATAACTTAGGAAAGGTTACTGATCGAGATGTTAAGATTCAAAACAGAGGTAAAAAAGCCAACATAAGTGTACTTTACCTGAATGCTCGTAGTATTCGGAATAAAGTAAATGAGTTGATGGCGCAAATCATCATGAATGACTATGATTTAGTGGCCATTACTGAAACATGGTTAAAGGATGGTCACGACTGGGAGTTAAATATCCAAAGTTATCAAACTATTCAGAAGGACAGAGTGGATGGTAAGGGAGGTTGTGTAGCTCGGTTATTTAAGGATGACATCCGGGCAATAGTAAGGGATGACATTGGTGCTATGGAGGATAAGGTTGAATCCATTTGGGTGGAAATCAGGAATAGTAAGGCGAAAAAATCACTGATAGGAGTAGTCTATAGGCCACCAAATAGTAACATTATGGTGGGGCAGGCAATAAACAAAGAAATAACTGATGCATGTAGAAATGGTACAGCAGTTATTATGGGGGATTTTAATCTACATTTCGATTGGTTTAACCAGGTCGGTCAAGGCAGCCTTGAGGAGGAGTTTATTAAATGTATCTGCGATAGTTTCCTGGAACAGTATGTAATAGAACCTATGAGGGAACAAGCGGTCCTAGATCTTGTCCTGTGTAATGAGACAGGATTGATTCATGATCGCATAGTTAGGGATCCTCTCGGAAGGAGCGATCACAATATGGTGGAATTTAAAATACAGATGGAGGGTGAGAAGGTAAAATCAAATACTAGTGTTTTGTGCTTAAACAAAGGAGATTACAATGGGATGAGAGAAGAACTAGCTAAGGTAGACTGGGAGCAAAGACTTTATGGTGGAACAGTTGAGGAACAGTGGAGAACCTTCCTAGCAATTTTTCACAAAAAGGAAGGACGGTAGAAAGAGGGAAAATCGACCTTTGATATCTAAGGAAATAAGGGAGAGTATCAAATTGAAGGAAAAAACACACAAAGTGGCAAAAATTAGTGGGAGACTAGAGGACTGGGAAATCTTTAGGGGGCAACAGAAAGCTACTAAAAAAGCTAGAAAGAAGAGTAAGATAGATTATGAGAGTAAACTTGCTCAGAATATAAAAACAGATAGTAAAAGTTTCTACAAATATATAAAACAAAAAAAAGTGGCTAATGTAAATATTGGTCCTTTAGAGGATGAGAAGGGAGTTTTAATAATGAGAGATGAGGAAATGGCTGAGGAACTGAACAGGTTTTTTGGGTCGGTCTTCACAGTGGAAGACACAAATAACATGCCAGCGACTGATAGAAATGAGGCTATGACAGGTGAGGACCTTGAGAGGATTGTTATCACTAAGGAGGTAGTGATGGGCAAGCTAATGGGGCTAACGGTAGACAAGTCTCCTGGCCCTGATGGAATGCATCCCAGAGTGCTAAAACAGATGGCTAGGGAAATTGCAGATGCACTAGTGATGATTTAGTGATAAAATTCACTAGACTCTGGGGTGGTCCCGATGGATTGGAAATTAGCAAACGTGACACCACTGTTTAAAAAAGGAGGTAGGCAAAGAGCAGGTAATTATAGGCCAGTGAGCTTAACTTCGGTAGTAGGGAAGATGCTGGAATCTATCATCAAGGAAGAAATAGCGAGGAATCTGGATAGAAATTGTCCCATTGGGCAGACGCAGCATGGGTTCATAAAGGGCAGGTCGTGCCTAGCTAATTTAGTGGAATTTTTTGAGGACATTACCAGTGCAGTAGATAACGGGGAGCCAATGGATGTGGTATATCTGGATTTCCAGAAAGCCTTTGACAAGGTGCCACACAAAAGGTTGCAGCATAAGATAAAAATGCATGGCATTAAGGGTAAAGTAGTAGCATGGTTAGAGGATTGGTTAATTAATAGAAAGCAAAGAGTGGGGATTAATGGGTGTTTCTCTGGTTGGCAATCAGTAGCTCGTGGTGTCCCTCAGGGATCAGTGTTGGGCCCACAATTGTTCACAATTTACATAGATGATTTGGAGTTGGGGACCAAGGGCAATGTGTCCAAGTTTGCAGATGACACTAAGATGAGTGGTAAAGTGAAAAGTGCAGAGGATACTGGAAGTCTGCACAGGGATTTGGATAGGTTAAGTGAATGGGCTAGGGTCTGGCAGATGGAATACAATGTTGACAAATGTGAGGTTATCCATTTTGGTAGGAATGACAGCAAACGGGATTATTATTTAAATGATAAAATATTAAAGCATGCTGCTGTGCAGCGAGATCTGGGTGTGCTAGTGCATGAGTTGCAAAAAGTTGGTTTACAGGTGCAACAGGTAATTAAGAAGGCGAATGGAATTTTGTCCTTCATTGCTAGAGGGATGGAGTTTAAGACTAGGGAGGTTATGTTGCAATTGTATAAGGTGTTAGTGAGGCAACACCTGGAGTATTGTGTTCAGTTTTGGTCTCCTTACTTGAGAAAGGACGTACTGGCACTGGAAGGTGTGCAGAGGAAATTCACTAGGTTAATCCCAGAGCTGAAGGGGTTGGATTACGAGGGAGGATGAGTAGACTGGGACTGTACTCGTTAGAATTTAGACAGATGAGGGGGGATCTTATAGAAACATATAAAATTATGAAGGGAATAGATAGGATAGATGCGGGCAGGTTGTTTCCACTGGCAGGTGAAAGCAGAACTAGGGGCATAGCCTCAAAATAAGGGGAAGTAGATTTAGGACCGAGTTTAGGAGGAACTTCTGCACCCAAAGGGTTGTGAGTCTATGGAATTCCTTGCCCAGTGAAGCAGTAGAGGCTCCTTCATTAAATGTTTTTAAGATAAAGATAAATAGCTTTTTGAAGAATAAAGGGATTAAGGGTTATGGTGTTCAGGCCGGAAAGTGGAACTGAGTCCACCAAAGATCAGCCATGTTCTCATTGAATGGCGGAGCAGGCTCGAGGGGCCATATTGCCTACTCCTGTTCCTAGTTCTTATGTTCTTATGAAACAATATTTACAGAGGTTAATTCGATTAAGTCACAAACTGTACAAAAGTTCAGCCTACAGATTCAGTCTTTGTGGTGGGCAATGAATTCTTGTCGATCGCTGCAGAGGTGGATAAGGAACCGCCTGCACGTGGATAGGCGGAATCGCTGCCATTGCGGTAGTCGCGGGGGTCGGCAGGATTGCTGGTAGATCGGTGGCCTCGTGGTAGGGTACATCCGGAAGAAGTATCGTAGGCAGCGGGGCACTTCAGTCAGGTAGCGGGCGTGGAACTCTTCGCAGGGCCCGTCTGTTGTGCCGTAGCAGGGAGCCATCAGCCATGCGAACAAGGAACGATCTTGGGGCCACTTGTTTGATCACCACAGCTGTGGCTGACCAGCCGCCCTCAGGCAACTGGACACGAACATGATCGGCTGGAGCCAGCTCGGGTAGATCCGTGGCCTGAGCATCGTATGTGGCCTCCTGTTGGGCCCGTGACTGCTGCATTTTCTGTAAGACCGTGAGGTGGTCAAGGTCTGGAATATGGATGGCTGGAACTGTGGTCCTCAGAGTGCAATTCATGAGTAGCTGCGGAGCCAGCATCGCCAGGTTGAAGTCGGAGCCTGAGTCTGCAGCTTTGCACAGCAACCGCTTTACAATATGGACCCCTTTCTCGGCCTTCCTGTTTGACTGCGGGTAGTGGGGACTGGAGGTTACATGACGGAAGTTGCAGGACTGTGCAAAATCAGACCATTTCTGGCTGTAAAAGCATGGACCGTTGTCGCTCATTAACCTGAGCGGTATCCCATGCCTGGTGAACGTTTCTTTGCAAGCTTTGATTACGGCCTTCGACATGAGATCGGACAGTTTCACCACTTCTGGGTAACTGGAGAAGTAGTCAACCAGGAGTATGCAGTCATGCCCCTTGGTGTGGAAAAGGTCTACACCTACTTTGGACCACGGAGAGGTCACGATCTCGTGCTGTTGCAGTGTTTCCTTGGGTTGAGCTGGTTGAAACTTCTGACAGGTGGGGCAGTTGAGGACTGTGTCAGCAATGTCCTGGCTGATGCCCGGCCAATAGACCACCTCCAAAGCTCTGCGTCGGCATTTCTCGACCCCAGGGTGACCCTCATGGAGTTGACCCAGCACCATAGCCTGCATGCTCTGAGGAATTACGATCCTGTCGAGTTTCAGAAGGATTCCCTCCACCACTGTCAGGTCGTCTTTTACGTTATAGAACTGGGGACATTGTCCTTTCTGATAGCCATTGGTAAGGTGCTGCATCACACGCTACAGCAGAGGATCCTTGGCCGTTTCCTCACGAATTTGGACCACCCGCTCGTCGGAGGCCGGAAGGTTGGTGGCACACAACTGCACTTGCGCTTCTATGTGGCAGATGAAGTCACTTTGTTCACACGGTGTGGTAATGGACCTGGATAGGGCACCTGCAACTACCAGCTCTTTGCCTGGCGTGTAGACAAGTTTGAAGTCGTAGCGGCGTAGCTTAAGAAGAATTCACTGTAACCGAGGTGTCATGTCATTTTAATCCTTCTGGATTATGTGGACTAGAGGCCTGTCGTCCGTTTCTACCATGAATTTTGGCAGGCCATAAACGTAGTAATGAAACTTGACTATTCCTGTCAGGAGGCCCAGAAACTCCTTCTCAATCTGAGCGTACCGTTGCTCAATGGGCGTCATGGCCCTGGAGGCATACGCCACTGGAGCCCAGGACGAGAAGTCATCTCGCTGAAGGAGCACCGGCCCAATGCTGTCCTGGCTTGCATTAGTTGATACCTTGGTTTCCTTGGTTGGGTCGAAGAACGCCAGAACTGGGGCTGTGGTGAGCTTTGCTTTCAGCTCACGCCATTCCTCTTCATGCGTGGGCAGCCACTGGAATTCCGTCGACTTCTTGACGAGATGGCGGAGGGCCGTGGTGTGGGATGCCATATTGGGAATGAATTTCCCGAGGACGTTGACCATCCTGAGGAAGCGGAGGACTGTCTTCTTGTCCTCCGGGGTCTTCATGGCGTTGATCGCCGAGACCTTGTCGGGATCTGGCCGCACGCCCTGCTGCGAGATGTGGTCACCTAGGAACTTAATATCCGATTGACCAAATGGGCACTTGGCCCTGTTGAGCTGGAGACCATGTTCATGAATTCTCTGGAATACCTTCTTGATGCGAGCGATGTGTTCCTGGGGCATTACGGACCAGATAATTACATCATCAACGTATACTCGCAGCCCCTCGATGCCCTCCATCATCTGCTCCATGATGCGGTGAAACACTTTGGAGGCAGATATACCAAAATGCATCCGGTTGCAGCGACCGAACGGGGTGTTGAACGTGCACAGCTCGCGACTGGACGCGTCCAGCTGTATTTGCCAAAAACCCTTGGCGGCGTCCAGCTTAGTGAAGAATTTGGCATGAGCCACCTCACTGGTCAACTCTTCACGTTTTGGTATCGAGTAATCCTCCCGCATGATGTTGCGGTTTAGATCCTTAGGGTCAATGCAAATGCGAAGCTCCCCTGATGGCTTCTTTATGCAGACCAGGGAGCTGACCCAGTCTGTTGGCTCTGTGACCTTCGATATGATGCCCTGGTCTTGGAGGTCCTGTAATTGCTTCTTCAGACGATCCTTGAGGGGTGCCGGCACCCTGCGTGGTGCATGAATTACAGGGGTGGCATTCGGCTTGAGCAGGATTTTATATCGATACGGGAGCGTGCCCATTCCATCGAATATGCTGTGGTACTGCGTGATAATGTCACCTATGTCGGCTTGCAAGTTTCCATTAGGCGAGGCCGTCGCCGGTGATGATGACATGGTGTGGACTCACTGAACCAGGTTCAGGAGCTTGCAGGCTCGAGCCCTGAGCAGGGATGGTCTGTCAGGCCCGACAATTTCAAACCGCAATGTTGCCTTGATCGCCTTATTGGATACTCTTAGTTGACACGAGCCACTAGCAGCTATGGCATTGCCATTGTAGTCGGGAGCACGTGCTGTCTGTCATTTATTCAAATACCCAGGATGCCTGTACAGGGACAATGTCCCTGCCATAGCGTTCAATGTCTGTAAGGAATTTGGAGAGGGTGTTCGACTGATAAACAGTGGTGGCTCGCACTCCATTTTCTCATTGATTCCCTTCTCCCTCCACCCGGAATGCCCTGCCCATGCACACCCAGCCACAGCTGGCCCCAGTCACCAGACCCCAGACCCTGTACCCCGGACTCCCGCTCATAACATCACCTGGACTGGTCCCCTCCCCATGGCACTCACCCACCCTCCAGCCATGGGCATGTGCCCGGAACTGTGTCCCCTCCCCTGGGTGTTTGGATGTTTGCTGCTGCGTGTGTTGTGTTGCCTCCGCAGTGTTCCCAGCACAGTGCCCATCACGGTTTTTCAGGATGCTAGGCAAAGACTCCCACATGCTACATGGCCCATCCATCCACAGGAATCCACTTAAGCACGATTGCCAATTTCCTATTAGCAATAGCCTTGAGCTGCATGGTCAAAGGCCTCGGGAGTCGATGGGGGTTATGGGTGGTCGGCGGGCGGGAACAAAGGTTGTCCCCAGACTGGGTACACATGATCCAGTGGTTGGCATGCTAGCGCCACAAATGGTCCCCCCCCCCCCCCCCCCTCCGGTTGCACTCTCCAGCGCCTGCCCTCGGCAGCCTACTCCTGCCAAGGGTCCCCCTCCCTAGACTAGGGTCCCCCACCCCACACCTGGCACAGGGGTAGAAAGCCCAGCAGCCCCGGGCTCTTTGCCTGTGAGCAAAGATGGCTACTCACCTCCTCGGCTCACCACGGAAGCCCTTCCACCAGGTTCACATTTTTCAAAAGGCGAACTGATCGGCGCCGGCGTGACGACTTGCTGGGAAGGTCACTGAATGACAGGAAGCTATAGGATAATGGGTGGCTCCCGTTAAATGTATGGAAATGGGGCTTAAGTGGTAATAATTGGTTTCTCACTATGCTACAGTGAAATCCCTATTTCGCCTCCGGGTCGGTTGCATCGCAAACTGTTTGGCGCCTGGCTCGGTTCTCGGTTTCTGCCTCTCCCGCTATTCACTGGCGGCGTTTCGCTTGAGCGGGAGCGCAACAAGGCCGGAGAATCACACCCAATAAGTTGATCTTTCTCCAGAGAATTCCTGACTAGGCACGGAAAGGAAAGTAACAGCGTAGGAAAGACGACAGTTGAGGAAGTGCAGAGGACTATGGCGTTGATGGCAGTTTTAGCCACTTTTCCAGTTATACAGAGTTCCTTAAACAAACAGCTCAGTCATTGAGCGGATGATAATTTATAGAAGCTCCTGGTATTCAATACTTTGTTTCTGCAGTCAAATCCTCTCATTAACCTTGTGTTCTCTGCCGGCTTTGATTCTTGATTTCCAGCCCGCAAGCTCCCTCACTCTGGGCGAAATTCTCCGCAACGGCCGACGGCGGCGTGAAACCCGGAGTGTTTCACACCGGTGTCGGAGGCAGCTCCTCACCCTCTATTCTCCCCCCGGAGGGCTAGGAGCGGAGTTGGGAGAAACTCGGACGTCTGACGCTTGCGAGTATGACGCGGCCGGCGGCACCTAAGTGACGTCAACCGCGCATGCGCAGGTTGGCGTCTTCCCCTCCGCTGCCCGGGAAAGAGTGCGTCGCTTTGAGACGCCGGCCCGACAATCAGTGGGCACTGATCGCGGGCCAGTCCCCTCACGAGCACGGTCGTGGTGCTCGTTCTTCTCTCCACCCCCCACAGGCCCCACACTTACCTGTCGCGCGCTGTTCACTCCGGCAGCGACCAAGTGTGGTTGCCACCGGCATGAACAGGTCGGGATCGTCAGGCCGCTCGGCCCATCTGGGCCGGAGAATAGCCGGTCACCGTAAAAATTTTTGGGGGAGTGGGAGAATCGAGGGGGGTGCCAGAGCGGCCCTCCCGCAATTCTCCCACCCGGCCTGGGGAGCGGAGAATCGCGCCCTCTATTTGAGCTTCTTTGTGCAACAGAACAAGGAACAGACATCCACCTGCCTTGTATACAGAGTTGATCTTTCAAAGCAGGTTTGACAGCCACATGTACTTACCACTTCCGCCTCGCAGAGAATTCCTTTTACCCTCCTCTGTCTGGGAAATCTCATCCTATTCCTATAAACAGGAAATCCCATTCAATTACCCCACTTCCAATTAGATAAACACCATCCCATTTCTGGAATCTGCATTGGATAAACCCCATTCTGTTCCCCAAATTCCCATTGGATAGACCCCATTCTATTCCCCAAATTCCCATTGGATAGACCAGGTTCCATTCCCCAAATTCCCATTGGATAGACCAGGTTCCATTCCCCAAATTCCCATTGGATAGACCAAGTTCCATTCCGCAAATTCCCATTGGATAGGCCAGGTTCCATTCCCCAAATTCCCATTGGATGGACCCCATTCCATTCCCCCATCCCCATGGTTAAATACTATCCAAACCATGAATCCCCATTGGTTATACCCATTCCATTAATTGATCCTCATTGGATAAACCTCATTCCATTCCCCAAATTCCCCTTGGATAAACCACATTCCATTCCCCAAATTACATTACTTAAACTCCATTCTATTCCCCAAATCCCCATTGGATAAACCCCACTCCATTTCCAAAATCCTCATTTGTTAAATCCCGTTCCATTCCCTGGAAGCCCATTGATTGAGCCCCAGTCCATTCCCCACATTTCCATTGGTTAAACCCCATTCCATTTCCCCCTCTCCATTAGTTAAACCCCATTCCAGTCCCTGAATCTCCATTTGTTAAATCCCATTCTACTCTCCAATTTCCCTTTGTTTAAACCCCATTCCATTCCCCAAATTCCCACTGGACAAACCCATTCCAGTACCCGAATCCCAATTGGATAAAGCACATTCCATTCCC
Organism: Scyliorhinus canicula; assembly: GCF_902713615.1. NCBI lineage: Eukaryota > Metazoa > Chordata > Chondrichthyes > Carcharhiniformes > Scyliorhinidae > Scyliorhinus > Scyliorhinus canicula. Next base: position 44,878,798 of record NC_052148.1, on the reverse strand, counting down.
CAAACTCCCATTGGTCCCCCAAGTCTCCATTGGTTAATCACCATTCTATTCCCCCCTTCTCACTGGATAAATACCATTCCATTCCATTCCCCAAATCCCCATTCAATAAACCCCATTCAATTCCAAAAATTCCAATTGGTCAAATCTCATTCCATTCCCTGAATCCCTATTGGATAAGCTCCATTGCATTCATTGCCTAAATCCCCATTGGTTAGACCCCATTCCAAATCCCATATTTCCATTGGTTAATCCCCATTCCATTCCCTAAATTCCCATTGGTCAAACCCGATTGTAGTCCTCAAATTCCCGTTAGTTAAACTCCATTCCATCCGCATTGGTTAAATCCCATTCCATTCCCTAAATTCCCATTGGTTAACCTCATTCCATTCCCTTGATTCCAGTTGGATAAATCCCATTCCATTCCCAAAGCCCATTGGTTAAACCCCATTCCATTCCTCAATCCCCATTGGTTAAACCCCATTCCATTCCTCCCTCCCCATTGGATAAACCCCATTCCATTCCCCGACTCCCCATTGGATAAACCCCATTCCATTCCCCGACTCCCCATTGGTTAAACCCCATTCCATTCCCCGACTCCCCATTGGTTAAACCCCATTCCATTCCTCAATCCCCATTGGTTGAACCCCATTCCATTCCTCCCTCCCCATTGGATAAACCACGTTCCATTCCCCGACTCCCCATTGGATAAACCCCATTCCATTCCTCAATCCCCATTGGTTAAACCCCATTCCATTCCTCCCTCCCCATTGGATAAACCACATTCCATTCCCCGACTCCCCATTGGATAAACCCCATTCCATTCCCCGACTCCCCATTGGATAAACCCCATTTCATTCCTCAGATATCCATTGGATCAAATTCTTTCCATTCCTTAAATCCCCATTGGATAAAACCCCCATTCAATTCCTTTAATTGCCATTGGATTCAACCCATTCTATTCCTCAAATCCCCATTGGAAAACCTAAACCTATTGCTGCCATCAGGAAAACTCCATTTACTTCCTCTCACGGGGGAACCTCATTCCAAAGCCCCTCAACCTGTCTCCCTAAAAACAATTTGTTTTAAGACAGAGATGAGGAGAATTCTTTTCCCCCGAGAGCCATTACCATTTGGGACTCTCTTTGCCAGGAAGCAGATATGTCTGGGTCATTGAATCTGTTCAAAACTGAGTTAGACAGCTTTTTGATAGGCAAGGGAACCAAGGGTTATGGCCGGCAGACAGGAAAAGGTGGAGTTGAGACCACAACCAGATCAGCCATGATCTTATTGAATAGTAGAGCAGGTTCAAGGGGCCGTGTGACCTACTTCTGTCCCTATGTTCCTCATCAGAAAAACCCATCCCAATCCTCCTGCAATCCGTTTCCCAACATGGGATGTCCCATTTCTCTTTCATCCTGCAAATACCCCAGGTATCTCCCCTTTAACTTCATCGTGCTGCTGGAAACTTAGCATCCCATGGTCGCATTGGAGAATAACATTAGCCTGTGTAAGTGTGAGACAGCCACCAACCCCTGTGTTATTAGCATTGTGAAAGGCACAGTTGCTAACTTTTTGTCAAGAGCCTCCCTACCAATTTTAGGGAATGTGGCAACGGAAACAACACGGATTAATGGGAGAGGGTCCACACAGAAACATGTCCTGACTTCAGTCAACTGACTGTGGGTAATTGTCACATGGGAGGCCAGGCATGTCACCACGGCAAGAGAAGAGCTTTAGAGTCAATACTGCCTCTCACACTGAAAATCCTGGGCTCCAACAAAGCCGCCCGATTGAAGATTGGGCACAAGAGGCCCAATAGGGGAGCAGAAAGTCGATCAGGGTCCAGAAACAGTGCATCTCTGTCACAATTCCAACAATCCTACCATTCACAGCAGGGCCTACGGAAGGCTAAATATCTATTCACCAGAAACATGGCCTTTGTTGTCACAGGAAATTAGGTTCAGGAGAGGGATTCCGAAGAGAGGGTTTTCGTTCCAAGTCAAGGATGTGAACTATCTATCTGTCATTTGGAGGGTAGGGTCCCCTATTAAGCAATCATTTGGTGCTGAATTTAATGCTTCTGGCAGACACTCAGGCTAAACCCACAGTGGTGCCAGCACTTGACAAAATCATGCAAGTAACATGGCCCAACGCTGACCCCAGACACGCCAGCAGGGTCAAAGATCGGAGGGCACTGGCACCTACTCTGCCACACTTATACTGGCAGAGGATTGCTGAGGTTTTCAACACTCCACACCTCAACGAAACAGGACCCTATAAATTGCTGTATGAGAGCTGGGAAAATCTTGTTTCCTGATTATGTTTTCTGTGCCTTGATTTTGCTGGGAGAGTGAGGAAACGGGAGAGCATCCAGCTCCTTCAATATTCCACAGCTTGCAAACATGGAGCAGCAAGTCTGCCCAGGGTATGAGTGAAGGTGAACCAGGTTACAAATGGTTCTCAGGTCCCATAATCAGTACTATTGATCCACATGGAAACCCATTTTCAAGGCAATTTGTTTCAGGCAATTGTGCATTTGTTGATTTGGCCTAGTTCCTGGAAAAGCCCAGTCCGAAAGCCATTTGGGTTGACGCAGATCAGAGCAGCGATCAGTGGTTTGAGCCCACAGATCATGGGTTATTTAAATTGTTCTGAAAACTTCAGCAATGTATTGGGGAGGATCTGGCAAATAATGTTAGAGAGTGATGATACATATGGGGAAAACCTCTCCTTCAGCAAAGGTGCACAACAGGAATGGATCAGCTGTCTGTTATAAACAGCTACCAATCTTCCTTCCAGAGTGTATAATGGGCATTAAATCCACTGCTCCCATTTTGTATCCCTGTCAAAGTCGAACTTTAACCCTCTGTGGTGAATGTGTAACCACTATAATTCACACTGTACATTACTGTGTCCCTGTGGGCTCTGTCTGTGAGCTGTTGCGCGGCTCAGCCCACAGGGGGAGATGAGGAGCATGTACAGGGCTCCGCCCTCGGCTCCGCCCTCGGCTCCGCCCCCTTCAGGAAGTATAAGTGCTGCGGTCCTGTGAGTCCGCCTTCAGTTCAGCATAGTCGCAGGCAGGCTCAGTTGTAAGCCAATTAAAGCCACAGTTTACCCAACTCGTGTCTCTGGTTGAATTGATGGTCGCATCACCCTGCAGGTTCAACTGGCCAACACTAGCCACACCATCCCTGAAGAATGGCTGCAGGGCAGGCAGAATTGGCAGGAATGTGTTTTCCGCCTACTCCTCAGATGGTGGGAAGAGAACTCCTGCCATTCCAAAAATCGTGGTCCGGAAGCTACTTGTTTTTGTACTCTATGCTTCTATTAATAAACGCCAGGATATGTCTTTTTAAACATTTTCTTAACCTGCCCTGCCACCATCAACAATTTGTGCACAAGTACCCTCAGGTCTCTACTCCTGCACACCAACCCCACCCCACCCCCCCATCCCACCCTTTCCTACCCCTATTAGAACTGCGCCCTTTAGTTTCTATTGCCTCTCCTCATTCTTCCTACCAAAGTGTGTCAATTCACTTTCTCTGTATTAACCTCTGCTAAATATCTATCCATTCCATCAGCCTGTCAGTGGCCTCTTAAAACCCATCATTACCCTCCTCATTGTTCACAAGGTCTGGCTCCTCTGAAAATGTTGAAATTGTACCCGCACTCCTGAGTCTAAGCCATTAATATCTAATTGAGAAAATCTGTGGTTCGAGACCCGACCCTTATGAAACCCGTTTGTAAACCTTCCCCCAGTCCAAAAGATAACCATCCACTGTCGCTCCCTGCTCTCGTCACTCAGCCACCTTTGTATCTATTCCGCAACTGTCCCATTTATTTCCAGGGCAAAGTTAGCGCGCACACCCTGCAGCCTCACGGCGCTGAGGTCCCAGGTTCGATCCCGGCTCTGGGTCACTGTCCGTGTGGAATTTTGCACATTCTCCCAGTGTTTGCGTGGGTTTCGCCCCCACAACCCAAAAGATGTGCAGGGTAGGTGGATTGGCCTCGATAAATTGTCCCTTAATTGGAAAAAATGAATTGGGTACTCTAAATTTGAAAAAAAGTCAGTGCACATGCTCAGGAGAAGAGCAATGCGAGCGAGAAGGGGCTCAGCAACTGAACTTCAAACCAAAGCAAGAGCACTGACACCGGCTATTCCTGCCAAGAACACTGAGCCCATTGGGTCAGCTCTTCTACTGAGGCAGTAATGGTCACTCAGTCACGGCTAAAAACACAGCACAACAATCAAAACCAAGAAAAAGGCTTCTGCTTTTTGCTGCCATGCCAGAAAATCGTAAGAAGTCTTACAACACCAGGTTAAAGTCCAACAGGTTTGATTCAAACACGAGCTTTCGGAGTGCAGCTCCTTCCTCAGGTGAATGGCGAGGTATGTTCCAGAAACATACCTTGCCATTCACCTGAGGAAGGAGCTGCGCTCCGAAAGCTCATGTTTGAAACAAACCTGTTGGACTTTAACCTGGTGTTGTAAGACTTCTTACTGTGCTCACCCCAGTCCAACGCCGGCATCTCCACATCATGCCAGAAAATAACTGGGACCAGGACATTGTTTCTCATCACTTTCATTAACACAAAGTACTTACAGTTACATCAGAACAAGACTCTCACTAGATGCATTGCATTGCTTTCCATTATTTTTCTGAGAACTGTTACTGCGATGCTAGACTTTTGATTGAATCAAATGATGGCCTAAAAGTTCTGTTTTTCTAAGGGTGGCACGTGGCACAGTGGTTAGCATTGCTGCCTACGGCGCTGAGGACCTAGGTTCAGATCCCGGCCCTGGGTCACTGTCCGTGGGGAGTTTACACATTCTCTGCATGGGTTCCACCCCCACAACCCAAAAGATGCGCAGGCTAGGTGGATTGGCCACACTAAATTGTCCTTTAATTGGAAAAAAAAAATAATTGGGTCCTCTAAATTTAAAAAAAAAGTTCTGTTTTTAGATAGATAGAAGATAGAACAGTACAGCACAGAACAGGCCCTTCGGCCCTCGATGTTGTGCCGAGCAATGATCACCCTACTCAAACCCACGTATCCACCCTATACCCGTAACCCAACAACCCCCCCTTTAACCTTACTTTTTAGGACACCAAGGTCAACACCTCCACCCTATCCCGATAACCCAGTAACCCCACCCAACACTAAGGGCAATTTTGGACACTAAGGGCAATTTATCATGGCCAATCCACCTAACCCGCACATCTTTGGACTGTGGGAGGAAACCGGAGCACCCGGAGGAAACCCACGCACACACGGGGAGGACGTGCCGACTCCGCACAGACAGTGACCCAGCCAGGAATCGAACCTGGGACCCTGGAGCTGTGAAGCATTTATGCTAACCACCATGCTACCATGCTGCCCATTTCTTTAAATACCGTTGAAAAATGCAGAGTACGAGGCTTTGTGTTCAGATTTACTGGTTCCTCCTTTCACGGGGTCCCAAACTACAGACGTGACTGAAATATCCTAAAATAGAACAACAGAGCCAATGCCTACATCCTACCAGATGGTTCCCTCAGTTTCAGATCATGGACTGGCAAAGATGTACTGGAGTGATGAAGGTGATTGATGAGGGTAGGGCAGTGCATGTCGTCTACATAGACTTCAGTAAGGCCTTTGAGAAGGTCCCTCATGGCAGACTGGTACAGATGGTGAAGTCACACGGGATCAGAGAAGAGATGGCAAGATGGATACGGAACTGGCTAGGTCATAGAAGCAGAGGGTAGCAGTGGAAGGGTGCGTTTCTGAACAGAGGGCTGTGACTAGTGGCGTTCCTCAGGGATCAGTGCTGGGACCTTGGCTGTTTTTCATATAAATAAATAATTTGGAGGAAAATGTTACTGGGTTCATCAGTAAGTTTGCGGATGACACAAAGTTGGTGGAACTGCGGATCGCAATGAGGACTGTCAGAGAATACAGCAAGATTTAGATAATTTGGAGACTTGGGCAGAGAGATGGCAGATGAAGTTTAATCCGAACAAATGTGAGGTAATGCATTTTGGAAGATTTAATACAGATAGGAAATATAGAGTAAATGGCAGAACCCATAAGAGTATTGATAGACAAAGGGATTTGAGTGTACAGATCCACAGGTCACTGAAGGTGGCAACGCAGGTACGGAAGGTAGTCAAGAAGGCATAAGGCATGTTTGCCTTCAACAGCCGGGGCATTGAGTTTAAAAATTGACAAGTCATGTTGCGGCTATATAGAACCTGAGGCCACACTTGGAAGATAGTGTTCAATTCTTGTCGCCACACTACCAGAAGGATGTGGAGGCTTTGGAGAGGGTACAGAAAAGATTTACCAAGATTTTGTCTGGTATGGAGAGCATTAGCTATGGGGACAGGTTGGAGAAACGTGGGTTGTTCTCACTGGAATGACGGAGGTTGAGGGGTGACCTGATAGATTAAAACAAAGAACAAAGCAAAGTACAGCACAGGAACAGGCCCTTCGGCCCTCCAAGCCCATGCCAACCATGCTGCCCTACTAAACTACAATCTTCTACACTTCCTGGATCCATATCCCTCTATTCCCATCCTATTCATGTATGTGTCAAGATGCCCCTTAAATGTCACTGCCGTTCCTGCTTCCACCACCTCCTCTGGCAGCGAGTTCCAGGCACCCACTACCCTCTGTGTAAAAGACTTGCCTCGTACATCTACTCTAAACCTTGCCCCTCGCACCTTAAACCTATCGCCCCTAGTAATTGACCCCTCTACCCTGGGGAAAAGCCTCTGACTATCCACTCTGTCTATGCCCCTCATAATTTTGTAGACCTCTATCAGGTTGCCCCTCAACCTCCTTCGTTCCAGTGAGAACAAACCGATTTTATTCAACCGTTCCTTATAGCTAATGCCCTCCATACCAGACAACATCCTGGTAAATCTCTTCTGCACCCTCTCTAAAGCCTCCACATCCTTCTGGTAGTGTGGTGACCAGAATTGAACACTATACTCCAAGTGTGGCCTAACTAAGATTCTATACAGCTGCAACATGACTTGCCAATTCTTATACTCAATGCCCCGGCCAATGAAGGCAAGCATGCCATATGTCTTCTTGACTACCTTCTCCACCTGTGTTGCCCCTTTCAGTGACCTGTGGACCTGTACACCTAGATCTCTCTGACTGTCAATACTATTGAGGGTTCTGCCATTCACTGTATATTCCCTACCTGCATTAGACCTTCCAAAATGCATTACCTCACATTTGTCCGGATTAAACTCCAACTGCCATCTCTCCACCCAAGTCTCCAAACGATCTAAATCCTGCTGTATCCTCTGACAGTCCTCATCACTATCCGCAATTCCACCAACCTTTGTGTCGTCTGCAAACTTACTAATCAGACCAGTTACATTTTCCTCCAAATCATTTATACATACTACGAACAGCAAAGGTCCCAGCACTGATCCCTGCGGAACACCACCAGTCACAGCCCTCCAATCAGAAAAGCACCCTTCCATTGCTACTCTCTGCCTTCTATGACCTAGACAGTTCTGTATCCACCTTGCCAGCTCACCCCTGATTCCGTGTGACTTCACCTTTTGTACCAGTCTACCATGAGGGACCTTGTCAAATGCCTTACTGAAGTCCATATAGACAACATCCACTGCCCTACCTGCATCAATCATCTTTGTGACCTCTTCGGAAAAACTCTACCAACTTAGTGAGACACGACCTCCCCTTCACAAAACCATGCTGCCTCTCACTAATACCTCCATTTGCTTCCAAATGGGAGTAGGTCCTGTCTCGAAGAATTCTCTCCAGTAATTTCCTTATCACTGATGTAAGGCTCACCGGCCTGTAGTTCCCTGGATTATCCTTGCTACCCTTCTTAAACAAAGGAACAACATTGGATATTCTCCAGTCCTCCGGGACATCACCTGAAGACAGTGAGGATCCAAGGATTTATGTCAAGGCCTCAGCAATTTCCTCTCTAGCCTCCTTCAGTATTCTGGGATAGATCCCATCAGGCCCTGGGGACTTATCTACCTTAATATTTTTCAAGACGCCCAACACCTCGTCTTTTTGGATCGCAATGAGACCCAGGCTATCTACACACCCTTCTCCAGACTCAACATCCACCAATTCCTTCTCTTTGGCAAATACTGATGCAAAGTATTCATTTAGTACCTCACCCATTTCGTCTGGCTCCACACATAAATTCCCTTGCCTATCCTTCTGAGCCAACCCTTTCCCTGGCTACCCTCTTGCTTTTTATGTACGGGTAAAAAGTCTTGGGATTTTCGTTAACCCTATTGGCCAATGACTTTTCGTGACCCCTTCTAGCCCTCCTGACTCCTTGCTTAAGTTCCTTCCTACTTTCCTTATATTCCACACAGGCTTCGTCTGTTCCCAGCCTTCTAACCCTGACAAATGCCTCCTTTTTCTTTTTTGACGAGGCCTACAATATCTCTCATTATCCAAGGTTCCAGAAATTTGCCGTATTCATCCTTCTTCCTCACAGGAACATGCTGGTCCTGAATTCCGTTCAACTGACACTTGAAAGCCTCCCACATGTCAGGTGTTGATTTACCTCAAGCATCCGCCCCCAATCTAGGTTCTTCAGTTCCCGCCTAATATTGTTAGAATTAGTCTTCCCCCAATTTGTCTGTGCGGAGTCTGCACATCCTCCCCGTGTGTGCGTGGGTTTCCTCCGGGTACTCCGGTTTCCTCCCACAGTCCAAAGATGTGCTGGTTAGGTGGATTGGCCATGATAAATTGCCCTTAGTGTCCAAAATTGCCCTTAGTGTTGGGTGGGGTTACTGGGTTATCGGGATAGGGTGGAGGTGTTGACCTTGGGTAGGGTGCTCTTTCCAAGAGCCGGTGCAGACTCGATGGGCCGAATGGCCTCCTTCTGCACTGTAAATTCTATATCTAATTCAGCACATTCACCCTTGGACCACTCTTATCCTTGTCCACCAGCACTTTAAAACTTACTGAATTATGGTCACTGTTCCCGAAGTGCTCCCCTACTGAAACTTCTACCACCTGGCCGGGCTCATTCCCCAATACCAGGTCCAGTACAGATTATGAGGGGCATGGACAGAGTGGATAGTCAGAAGCTTTTTCCTAGGGTGGAAGATTTAATTACTAGGGGACATAGGTTTAAGGTGCGAGGGGCAAGGTTTAAAGGAGATGAACGAGGCAAATTTTTTTTTTACAGAGGGTGGTGGGAGCCTGGAACTCGCTGCCGGGGGAGGTAGTGGAAGCAGATACAATAGTGACTTTTAAGGGCGTCTTGACAAATATTTGAATAGGATGGGAATAGAGGGATATGGTCCCTGGAAAGGTAGGAGTTTTTAGTTATAATAATGATCTTTATTATTGTCACTACATTGGGCCTTCTATTCTCAGTGTCCAACAGTGTTTGTGCCTGTTACAGAATTTCACTATTCTGTGCCAAAATCAATATACCTTACATCTTATTTTTTCAATATAGAAGGTAAAAATTAAAAACATCGTGCCGTTACACCGTCAGGGGCTTTACAATCTAATTTTTAAAAAAGCATTAAGCACTCCTTTGTTTTCTCAACATACCTGCTGTCGAGTTGGCTCACTCATTATTCCGACATCTCAATTGATACTTGAAGCCAGTTTGAAGCAGTGATGAGCAGCAGGAAAAGAAAATTGTGATACAAATGCGTTGTGAGGCCAGGAAGAAGATAAAGTGGTTAATGAGTGACCTTCGTCTGGAAGTGCTCACAATTAAACATCATTGATCTTTGCTTACTTTTCCACCAGTTAAAATGTGTTGTCAGTCATGGTTGAAAAGATTTCTCTGGGCAAGTGCCAATGACTAATCTAGTGTTCTTCAATAAATCCAGCAGTTCATCTTCTTGGTTTGGATAGAATAGTTATTAAATTTGGCATCTGACCCAGTAGCTTGTAGTTGGGAACCATTCATTTGGATTTACAAAAGCCAGAAGAATGTGCTACACAGATAGCAGGGCTAAATGGATGGGTATATGCAAGGAAGTGGATTGCACACTGTTACAACCATAATGGAGGTCACAGTGAGGGCCCATCCGGTTCCCCATGACCTCCCGGTAATGGGGCACGGCTTCCACTTTAACGAGGGGACCCCCTCATAGTATAAAAACACCGATCTGGGTGCAGGTCAAGGAGGAAGACCCTTCAGGGGTTGGAGACTTATTGTGTACAGAGAATAAACCAGTATTGTTACATCCAGCCTACTGTTCCATGTGTATTCACTCTGCGTGGATTCTGCACTGGCGATGAGGGTTAAGTGGAGCTGCCATCGGCGCCGAATGCTGCGTAACTGGACCACTTCCGATAGGCCTCAGGAGGCCTCTAGTCCACCGGGAGAGATGCCTCACATTGGAAAATTGGAGCCGTATGATGCAAGTACTGCTGATTGGGGGCATACATTGAACGCATGCAATATGCAATCATTGCGAATGAACCGCAAATGATAAGACTTCTCATGGCTTGAGGTGGACCAACCGAGAGCATCATAAAAGAAATTTGACCCACCCAGATGCGTTGGATACACAGTCTTTTGCCGCCATAGTAGCCCTTGTAGGGGACCACTTGGATTGGATTGGATTGGATTTGTTTATTGTCACGTGTACCGAGGTACAGTGAAAAGTATTTTTCTGCAAGCAGCTCAACAGATCATTCAGTACATGGGAAGAAAAGGGAATTGAACAGAATTCAAGAAAATACATGAGAATACATAATAGGGCAACACAAGATATACAATGTAACTACATAAGCATTGGCATCGGATGAAGCAGACAGGGTGTAGTGTTAATGAGGACAGTCCATAAAAGGGTCATTTAGGAGTCTGGTGACAGTGGGGAAGAAGCTGTTTTTGAGTCTGTTCGTCCGTGTTCTCAGACTTCTGAATCTCCTGCCCGATGGAAGAAGTTGGAAAAGTGAGTAAGCCGGGTGGGAGGGATCCTTGATTATGCTGCCTGCTTTCCCCTGGCAGCGGGAGGTGTAGATGGAATCAAATGGGAGGCAGGTTCGTGTGATGGACTGGGCGGTATTCACGACTCTCTGAAGTTCCTTGCGGTCCTGGGCCGAGCAGTTGCCATACCAGGCTGTGATGCAGCCCGAGAGGATGCTCTCTATAGTGCATCTGTAAAAGTTGGTAAGGGTTAATGTGGACATGCCAAATTTCCTTAGTTTCCTGAGGAAGTATAGGCGCTGTTGTGCTTTCTTGGTGATAGCGTCGACATGAGTGGACCAGGATAGATTTTTGGTGATGTGCACCCCTAGGAATTTGAAACTGCTCACCATCTCTACCTCGGCTCCGTTGATGCTGACAGGGGTGTGTACAGTACTATGCTTCCTGAAGTCGATGACCAGCTCTTTAGTTTTGCTGGCATTAAGGGAGAGATTGTTGTCGTTGCACCACTCCACTAAGTTCTCTATCTCCCTCCTGTATTCAGACTCGTCGTTGTTCGAGATCCGGCCCACTATGGTCGTATCGTCAGCAAACTTGTAGATGGAGTTGGAACCAAGTTTTGCCATGCAGTCGTGTGTGTACAGGGAGTAGAGTAGGGGGCTAAGTACGCAGCCTTGCGGGGCACCGGTGTTTAGGACTATTGGGGAGGAGGTGTTGGTGTTCATTCTTACTGACTGTGGTCTGTTGGTCAGAAAGTCAAGGATCCAGTTGCAGAGTGGAGAGCCAAGTCCTAGGTTTTGGAGCTTTGGTATGAGCTTGGCTGGGATTATGGTGTTGAAGGCGGAGCTGTAGTCAATAAATAAGAGTCTGATGTAGGAGTCTTTGTTTTCGAGATGCTCTAGGGATGAGTGTAGGGCCAGGGAAATGGCGTCTGATGTGGACCGGTTGCGACGGTATGCGAATTGAAGTGGGTCAAGGCGTTCCGGGAGTATGGAGGTGATGCGCTTCATGATCAGCCTCTCAAAGCACTTCATTACAACTGACGTCAGGGCCACCGGGCGGTAGTCATTGAGGCACGTTGCCTGGTTCTTCTTTGGTACCGGTATGATGGTGGTCTTCTTGAAGCAGGTGGGGACCTCGGAGTGGAGTAGGGATAGGTTAAAGATGTCTGTGAAAACCTCTGCCAGCTGGTCCACGCAGGTTCTGAGTGCACGACCGGGGATCCCGTCCGGGCCCATCGCCTTCCGTGGGTTCACTTTCAGGAAGGCCGATCTGACTTCGGAACTGTGATGGTGGGTATGGGTCAATTATGGGTTGCTGGGGCACTCGATAGCGGGTTGTTGGTTACCTGCTCAAACCGAGCATAGAATGCGTTAAGTTCATCGGGGAGGGGTGCACTGCTGCCAGAGATACTGCTCGGCTTCGCTTTGTAGCCCGTTATGTTGCTTAGTCCTTGCCACAACCGCCGAGAGTCTGTCTGTGACTCTAGCTTAGTTTGATATTCTCTCTTGGCATCTCGGATGGCTTTGCGGAGGTCGTACCTGGATTTCTTGTATAGGACAGGGTCGTCTGCCTTGAACGCCTCAGATCTGTCCTTCAGTAGGGAGTCAATCTCGCGGTTGAGCCATGGTTTCCGGTTGGGGAACGTACGTACTGCTTTCTTTGGCACGCAGTCGTCCACACATTTGCTGATGAAGTCTGTGACGGTGGTGACATACTCATTTAAGTTAGTCGCTGAGTTCTTAAATATGGACCAGTCCACTGTCTCCAAGCAGTCACGTAAGAGCTCTTCTGTCTCCTCAGACCAGCACTGCACAACCTTCTTAGCTGGATTCTCCCGCTTGAGTTTCTGCTTGTAAGCCGGGAGAAGGAGCACAGTCTTATGGTCTGATTTCCCAAAGTGCGGTCGGGGGATGGAACGGTAGGCACCCTTGATTTTTGAGTAGCAGTGGTCAAGAGTGTTGTCGCCCCGGGTGGTACAGGAGATGTGCTGGTGGAATTTTGGCAGTACACTCTTGAGGTTGGCTTTGTTGAAGTCTCCGGCCACAATGAACAGGGCCTCCGGGTGTTCTGTTTCATGGTTGTTTATGACTGTGTACAGTTCATCCAGCGCCTTCCTCACTTCTGCCTGGGGTGGGATGTAGACCGCTGTGATAATGGCTGAAGTGAACTCACGTGGAAGATAGTATGGGCGGCACTTTACGGTCAGGTATTCCAGGTCTGGGGAGCAGTAGGTCGCCAGGGTCACCACATCCAAGCACCAGGAGGAGTTGATGAGGAGGCAAACCCCTCCACCCTTCGCTTTGCCCGAAGATGCCGTGCGGTCTGCCCGGTGAATAGAGAAGCCTTCAGGTTGTATGGCACAGTCCGGTGAGGCGGGGGTGAGCCATGTCTCTGTGAAACAGAGCACACAGCAGTCTCTTACTTCCCTCTGAGAGGTAAGTCTGGCGTTAAGTTCATCCAGCTTGTTTTCAATCGCTTGGACGTTTGCTAGGAGTATGCTGGGGAGAGGGGTCTTGAAACCGCGTTCCTTCAGTCTAACCTGCAGACCGCTGCAGGTTAACCCCACTTTAACCCCAACCCCCTGATAATCGTTCGCTGATTCCAGTATCATACAGCAACGCAGGCCCAGAACGATTTGACTAATGGTTTCTTGGTCAGTTCGCGCAAACTGGCTGAAACCTGTGAGTTTGGCGCCACTTTGAATGAAACACTAAGAGATTGGTTGGTCTGTGTAATCCGCGACATGGCAATACTGTACAATGAAAACTTTTAGCAGAATCCCAACTGGATCTGCAGCATGCGGTCGAGATAGCCATCTCCCATGAGAGCGCTGAGCAGGACATTCAGGAACTGCAAGGCATGGCAGTTCTGAATCTAGGCCGCCCACCCGACCGCCATCCTGCTTTTCCGTGACCCACAGAAACAGGCCCCTTATGATGGGACGATGATTAACGCAAGGATGCAGGCAGCTGTCGCAGAGGCCTGGAGAACTGCCAAGCCACCTTCCTCAACCAAGTGGATCCAGATGTCGGGTATTGCCCCGGCAGCAGTAGGCCGCCGAGACTAAAGTGAGAGATGGCCCCATGAGGGCCCACCCCCCTGTCATTCAGCTGGGCCCACCGCCCCCTTCGTGATGGGCTTACCATGTAGACAATGAAGGTACACCCTACCAGCAGCTACCCCGGGTTGCTCTGATCCAAGTTGCCCTGTTAGTGAATGGGCACTTCATCCCGATGGAACTCAATACTGGAGCAGCGGTCTCCGTGGTCAGCAGCCGCAAGTTCGATAAAATCCGGTCGCGCCTCCAGTGGTTGGCTCTTTGGGACACCGGCGCCAGCTTATATATACCGGGGAGCCATTGGCGAGTGCTGGGGGACATCAGTGTCCTGGTTACGTATGGGCAGCAATCAGCAAGTCTACCACTGGTAGTGGTGCATGGAAGTGGCCGGATTTGCTGGGCCGAGACTGGCTGCAGCATCTCCATCTGGATTGGCAGCAGGTCTCCCGCATGGACCGGAAGGAGTCTCAGCGAGATTCCCCGAAGTTTTCCAGGTGGGCCTGGTAACCATATAGGAGGCACTGGCCTGGATTAGTATTGACCCATTGGCACAGCTGCGCTATTGCCACGCCCAACCGGTTCCATACACTCTCAGGTGGATGCCGAATTGGATCGATTGGAACGTTTAGCTATCTGACTGGACAGCCCGATTGTACCCGTGATGAAACCTGATAGTTCCATATGTCTGTGCTGCGATTATAAGGTGACAGTGAACCGTGTCTCTTGATAGGACAAATTACCCGGTTCCTCACATTGAGGATTTAGATGCAGAACTCAATGGTGATCACACCTTTATGAAGCTGGACATGAGCCACGCATTCACCCAGCTGCTCTCGCGATGTTCCGTGATGATAAATACACATGGAGCATTATATGAATACATTCGGTTGCCTTTCGAGGTCTCCTCAGCATTTACAATCTTCCAGAGAGTAATAGAGAATGTCCTGTGTGGCTTGACCCGAGTGGTGGTATACATAGATACATAGATACATAGAAGATGGGAGCAGAAGGAGGCCTTTTGGCCTTTCGAGCCTGTTCCATCATTCATCACAATCATGGCTGATCATCCAACTGAATAGCCTAATCCTGCTTTCTCCCCATAGCCTTTGATCCCATTCTGCCCAAATGCTATATCCTGCCGCCTCTTGAATATATTCAAAGTTTAGCATCAACTACTTCCTGTGGTAATGAATTCCACAGGCTCACCATTCTTTGTGTGAAGAAATGTGTCCTTATCTCTGTCCAAAATGGTTTACCCTGAATCCACAGATTGTGACCCCTGGTTCTGGACACTCCCACCATTGGGAACATCTTCCCTGCATCTACCCTGTCTAGTCCTGTTAGAATTTTATGTCTCTGTAAGATCCCCCCTCATTCTTCTGAACTCCAACAAGAGCAATCCCAACCTAGTCAATCTCTCCTCATATGACATTCCCGCCATCCCTGGAATCAGTCTGGTAAACCTTCGCTGCACTCCCTCGAGAGCAAGAACATCCTTCCTCAGAGAAGGAGACCAAAACTGCACTCAATACTCCAAGTGTGGCCTCACCAAGGCACTGTACAATTGCAGCAACACATCCCTGCTTCTATACTCGAAACCTCTTGCAATGAAGGCCAACATACCATTAGCCTTCTTTACCGCCTGCTGCACCTGCATGCTTACCTTCAGCGAATGGGTGCACAAGGACACCCAGGACCCGCTGCACACTCCCCTCTCCCAATCTACAACTATTCAGGTAGTAATCTGCCTTCCTGTTTTTGCTTCCAAAGTGAATAACCTCACTTTGTTTTAAATAAATTTAGAGTACACAATTATTTGCTTTTTGTTCTAATTAAGGGGCAATTTAGCTTGGCCAATCCACCTAACCTGCACATCTTTGAGGTTGTGGGGGGGTAAAACCCACTCAGGCACAGGAGAATTTGCAAACGCCACACGGACAGTAACCCAGGGCCGGGATTCGAACCTGGATCCTCAGCGATGTAGAATAATCTCACACTTATCCAAACTATACTGCATCTGCCATTGATTTGCCCACTCACCCAATCTGTCCAGATCGTGCTGTAGGATCCCTGCATCCTTGTCAATATTCATCCTCCAGCTCAGGACAAGGTGCAGGCCATTCGAAAGGCGCCATGCCAGAAGGACCAAAGGAATTCAGTTCCTTCCTGGGCCTCGTGAACTATTACAGGATGTTCATCCCGAATCTGGCTACCCTGTTAGCCCCACTCCGCCGATTGTTGAAAAAGGGCCAACCTTAGGAATGGTCATAGCTACAGCGGGCGGCTTTCTCTGAAGTAAAGCAGCAACTTTTGTCCTCCAAGTTGTTGACCCATTTTTACCCATCCAAACCCCTCATTCGGACGTGTGACGCATCTCCTTGCGGGGTTGAGGCCGTTCTCACCCACCCCATGACCGATGGTTCCCGGAGAGCCTCATTGCGTTCGCATCCAGGACACTCGCTGACATGGAGAGGAACTATGATAAAGAGGGGTTGGTCGCTGTCTGCGGAGTAAACAGATTTCACCAGTATGTCTACAGGTATACATTTCAGGCATTCATGGACCATAAGTCCTAATTAGGCCAGTTCAAGGAGGATCGGGCGATTTCACCCCATAGCGTCCGCTCGGAACCAGAGTTGGGCCCTTTTCCTGGCTGCATACGGGTACAAGCTGAAACACCATTTGGGGCGAGGATTCCTCACGTGGATATGTTGAGCCGCCCCACCCTCCCCACCAGGCCACCGATGCCAACATCACCCACGGACGCCTTGCTGGTCACAACACCACAGGACCATAGAATCCATAGAATCCCTACAGTGCAGAAGGAGGCCATTCAGTCCATCGAGTCTGCACCAGCTCTTAGAAAGAGCACTTTACTTAAGTCAATGCCTCCACCTTTCCCCGTAACCCAGTAAACCCACCTAACGTTTTTGGACACTAAGGGCAATTTATCATGGCTAATCCACCTAACCTGCACATCTTTGGACTGGGAAGAGCCGGAGCACGCGGAGGAAACCCACGCACACACGGGGAGAAAATGTCAGCCCACGTCGATAGTCACCCGAGTCTGGAATCGAACTCTGGTCCCTGGAGCTGTGAGGCAGCAGAACTAACCACTGTGCCACCGTGCCGCCCTGCACCCAGAAGGACCCTCAATTGTCATGCATCTGCCACGTCATTCAGTATGTAGCCCAGCACTGGGTGGCTTTGCCTGACGACGTGAAGGCTTCTACTTCCAAAATCCAAGAAATAAGCGTCAAGGATGGCATTATTCTGTGGGGATCACGTGTGGTGGTTCCGGAATGCAGGCGTGGCCCATTTCTGCAGGATCTCCAGAATGGACACCCGGGGGTGTTGAGATGGAAATGCTAGTCCGCAGCTACGTCTGGTGGCCTGGGGTTGACACTGGCATTGAGTATTTGGCCCAGCGTGTGTGCCTCGCGAAGAGTATCAGATGTTGTTCCCAGTGGCACCGGAGACATCTGTGGGAAATTCTAGCCGGGTCAGCCTTGGTCCTGCCTCCACTGAATGCACTCCCGCCCAAACACAGATATAAGAGAGCACAAGATCCACACCCAGGATCAATTGAGTTTTGGACAGAGCCATGTGTACCGGCAAGCATGGGGATAACTCCCAGCTTGTACCCCTTACTGCATATTTGAAAATAGCTTATAGAGTCAATAATACTTGCATATAACACTTCGAGAAAAATAAATTAATACTGGACAATCAACATGGCTTTGTTAAGGGCAGGTCATGTCTGACAAATTTAATTAAGTTCTTTAATGAGATGACACAAGCAGTGGATGTTGTACATCCTCACCTCCCACACCAGAGGATGTTGTACACTTTCAGAAAGCATTTGATACGGTGCCACATGGCAGGTTGGTTAGCAAATTAAAAATGTTTGGGATTGATGGGTCCTGATTTATATAAATGATCTAGAAGTGGATGGTGAGGGCAAAATCTTTAATTTTACAGATGATACTAAGCTAGGGAGAATAATGAATTGTGAGGATGAAGCTCAGCGACTTCAGAGGGACATTGACACCTCTACAAATCATTGGTCAGACCACATTTGGAGTTTGTGTTCAGTTCTGGGCACTTTATTTAAGGAAGGATGTTAAAGCCCTGGAGAAAGTGCAGAGGTCGGTGGTGGGGGAGGGGAGGGTGGTCGGTGGTGGGGTAGGTGAGCGTGGTCGGTGGTGTGGGGGAGGGGAGGGTGGTCGGTGGTGTGGGGGAGGTGAGGTTGGTCGGTGGTGTGGGGGAGGTGAGGGTGGTCGGTGGTGGGGGGGTGAGGGTGGTCGGTGGTGGGGTAGGTGAGCGTGGTCGGTGGTGTGGGGGCGGTGAGGGTGGTCGGTGGTGTGGGGGAGGTGAGGGTGGTCGGTGGTGGGGGAGGGGAGGGTGGTCGGTGGTGTGGGGGAGGTGAGGGTGGTCGGTGGTGTGGGGGAGGTGAGGGTGGTCGGTGGTGGGGGGGGGTGAGGGTGGTCGGTGGTGGGGGGTGAGGGTGGTCAGTGGTGGGGGTGAGGGTGGTCGGTGGTGGGGGGTGAGGGTGGTCGGTGGTGGGGGAGGGGAGGGTGGTCGGTGGTGGGGGAGGGGAGGGTGGTCGGTGGTGGGGGAGGTGAGGGTGGTCGGTGGTCTGGGGGGTGACGGTGGTCGGTGGTCTGGGGGGTGAGGGGGCAAGGGGGTGTGGGGGGGTGAGGGTGGTCGGTGGCATGGGGTTGAGGGTTGTTGGTGGTGTGGGGGTGAGGGTTGTTGGTTGTGTGGGGGGGGTGAGGGTGGTCGGTGGTGGGGGAGGTGAGGGTGGTCGGTGGTGGGGGAGGTGAGGGTGCTCAGTGGTGGGGGAGGTGAGGGTGGTCGATAGTGTGGGGGGT
Organism: Scyliorhinus canicula; assembly: GCF_902713615.1. NCBI lineage: Eukaryota > Metazoa > Chordata > Chondrichthyes > Carcharhiniformes > Scyliorhinidae > Scyliorhinus > Scyliorhinus canicula. The sequence goes on along the minus strand of NC_052148.1, from coordinate 44,859,969 downwards.
GAGGGTGCTTGGTGGTGTGGGGGTGAGGGTGATCGGTGGTCTGGGGGGTGAGGGGGCGAGGGGGTGTGGGGTGGTGAGGGTGGTCAGTGGCATGGGGTTGAGGGTTGTTGGTGGTGTGGGGTGAGGGTTGTTGGTTGTGTGGGGGGGGTGAGGGTGTTCAGTGGTGTGGGAAATGAGGGTGTTCGATGGTGTGGGGGGTGAGGGTAGTTGGTGGTTTGGGGGCTGAGGGGCTTCGATGGTGTGGGGGGTGAGGGTGTTGGGTGGTGTGGGAGGTGAGGGGGTGTGGTGTTGTGGTGTCCGTGCCCCTGGCCAGCGATCCCCCTCCCCTCTAGTCTGTGAAACGTGATTCGATAAGTGTGTCCTGTGCGTGCGGCCTCCCGTGCCGGGCCAACGTCCCGCTCATTGTCCCCCTCCCCCTCATCCTCCTCATCTGTCAAGGCCTGCCCTTCCACCTCATCCTCCTCCAGCACATTGCCCCTCTGCTGAGCTATATTGTGGAGGAAGCAACAAATGACCATGATGCGGCCAACCCTCCCTGCCTCCAGAGCGGTCCAGGCACCTGAAGCGCATCTTCAGCAGCCCAAAGCACCTCTCCACCACACCCCTGGTCGCACAATGGGCATCATTGTAGTGGTGCTCCGCGTCAGTCTGTGGCCTCCGTATAGGCATCATCAGCCACGATCGCAACGGGTAACCCCTGTCGCCCAGCAACCAGCCCCACAGCCGAGGGGGGCCTCCTTCAAACATGTCAGGATCACTGATTGTGCCAATATGAATGAGTCATGGACACTGCCAGACATGCAGGGTCCACATCCCCTGGTGGTCACAGACTACCTGAACGTTCATGAAGTGGTATCCCTTCCTGTTCGTGAACAGTGGCCTGTTATCCACAGGTGGCTGTAGGGCGAAATGCATCCCATCGATTACCCCCTGGACACGGGGCATCCCGGCCACGGCAGGAAACCCCGCTGCCCCAACATCCTGGTGGGTGCGGTCAACAGGGTATTGGATGTACCAGTCCGCCAAAGTATACAGGGCGTCAGTAAGACACGGATGTACCTGTGTGCCGATGCCTGTGAGATGCCGGACAGATCCCCACTCGACGACAGGAACAACCCTGTCGCGTAGACGTTCAACGCTACCGTAACCTTGTCGGCCACCAGGGAGTGGGGGTCCTCCTCCATTCCCATGCGGTGCCAGGTGTGCCATCACGTGACAGATGTTGGTTTAGCACAGTGGGCTAAACAGCTGGCTTGTAATGCAGAACAAGGCCAGCAGCGCAGGTTCAATTCCCATACCGGCCTCCCCGAACAGGCGCAGGAATATGGCGACTAGGGGCTTTTCACAGTAACCTCATTGAAGCCTACTTGTGACAATAAGCTATTATTATTGTTATGTGTCTCACTGTCTCCCTGCTCATCTGTAGTCTCCTCCTGCATGACTGGTTGGAAGGTCCTTAAAGAACATGCGGTCGCGGTAGACGCGTGGCCTCATCTGGCGCCTCCTTGGCACCACCTCCTCCTCCTCCTCCTCCCCATCCTGTTGGGCGGCCGACCCTCCAGCCTGAGTGGCTGCCACCTGTCCCTCGGCAGCCTGCTCCTCTGCTGCAGCGTCTGCCTGCTCTCTGAACAGCCCTCCCCCCCCCCGCTTACGCTGCCACAGGGCTGCATGCAGGGTAGCGGCCATAGCCACGGCGGCCAACATTGCTGGTTGATGACCGAATGCCATAGTTATCTGCAGGGGGTGAGAGGAAAACATGTTACCATGGCGCATACACCCGTGCCCAACCATCAGGTACCCTGGGCTGCACAGTAGCCCCGGTCATCATCGAGGGTCCGGAGAATGCCTAATCGGTGCGAAACCGGCCTCAGACCCGATTTCAGCATCAGAGCCGATTCTCCGGCTGATCGCGTTTCACCATTTTGCCGTTGTCCCACAGAGAATCCGCAGAAAAGACGGGAGATTGCCTGCCCAACATCAGAATTCTCACCTCCTTTTGAGGAGGACGTCGAACTAGCCGGGGATGAGCAGGACTGTGTCTGCACTGAAGGCAAGGTAGCACTTTCCCAGAAGCCAGTGACGATGCCTCCATCTGCAGTGATCAGATGCGCAGACTGAATGAGACATTAGCCCATAACCTCCGACTAATGGTGGGAAGTGACGGGCCGCCGATTTTAACAGAGAAATGTGCGCACTTAACTGCGCTCCGATGATGTGACAAATCTTCCTTTCTCTTCGGCAGTCTCGAGTCTCCAGCACCGCAGTCTGCGCAGGCTCCCGCGCGGCGCAGGATGAGAGCAACCCTGCCCCCTTCTGACGAGGCCAGTTTGGGAATAATAAACAGATATTATTATTGTTGTTGATTCTTTTAAAGTAATTGTTAATTTTTTTATGATCAAAAGTGATTAGTTATAAGTGGACATAGGTTTGGTTATTTGTTTTAAATCTGTGAAACTATTGAAATATGCACTATATTATTAAATAACTTTACATGTGGCGTGTTTAAAAATGTTTGTATGTTTTAATTTAGGTTATGGTCATAAGATTTTTAAAGCGCCCCAGGGCTTTTTCCTGTCACTGTCCTTGTACCATCCGATTTTTAAATAATTAGTTATTATAGAGTCACTGCAGTGCAGAAAGAAGCCATTTGGCCCATCAAGTCTGCACTGACATTCCGAAAGAGTACCCTACCCAGGCTCCCGCCCTAGCCCCATAACCCCACCTAACCTTTGGACACTAAGGTGTAATTTAGCATGGCTAATCCACTTAACCGGCACATCTTTGGACAGTGGGAGAAAACTGGAGCACTCAGAGGAAACAGCAGCGGCACAATGACACAGTGGTTAGCACTGCTGCTTCACAGTGCCAGGAATCCGGGTTCAATTCCGGCCTATGGTGACTGTCTGTGTGGACTTTATAAATTATCCATGTGTCCATGTGGGTTCCCTCCGGGTACTCTGATATCCTCCCACTGTCCAAAGATGTGTAGGTTAGGCAGATTGGCCATATTAAGTTGCCCTTTAGTGTCCGGGGATGTACAGGTTAGGTTCTGGGGATAGAGTTGGGAGTGGACCCAGGTAGACATACTCTTTCAGAGGATACCTGCAGACCGGATGGGCTGAATGACCTCCTTCAGCACTGTAGGAATTCTATATTTCTATGCTATGGTTCTAGGAAACCCATGCAGACATGGGGAGAATGTTCAAACATCTCCCAAGGTCTGAGTTGAACACAGCAGTGCTAACCAGTGTGCCACCATGTTACCCATGTTAAATATGTTTCTGCCTTGTTTACTTCAATTATCTTATTCATTTATAATTATCTCAGTTAAATGTTGTATTTTGATGTTTTAAGACATTTGTAGAAGCTTGTAAAGTAAACATTTATTAACAAAAATAATTTTATAAATGCAAAATTTTGAAACCAGTTAACATTTAGCTTAATATTTAACTATCAGCTGAACAATGATGTAAAACTACCACAATAAAATATATTTCCTCACTTAAACACACAACAGTTCTATCTATCTATAAAAAGGGGAGGGCAGGAGGGGCGAGAAAGGGGAGGGAGGGGAAAGGAGAGAGGAAGGGGAAGGGAGAGAAGAGGGGTAGGGGAGGGAGAGAAGAAGGGTGGGAGGAAGGAAGGGGAGGGTTTTGAAAGTAGCAGGTGCTGAAGAGCAGTTATCCTGGCACACATGGGGTGGGTAATTGATTTGCTTCCTCGCCAGGCGGAGATGTTGCCTGACTACAGATTTTGAATCTGCACTGGATTCTGCAATACCTGTCAGAGAGATAGTTCGCATCAGCTTACACGAGGCTTGCATATATCGACTGAGGCATTAAACTTGGTTAAAGCATTTGAAGTAATCATTGAGGCTTGTGAGGATGAACATTATACCAGAGAGACTCTTAAACAACACAGCTTAAAAGACATTGCAAAATCAATGTACTTTAGCTCGGAATCATCTGGGAGGACAGGTGTTCCAATGTCCTCGAAGGAGGCAATAGCACCAGTATCAAGGCCAGGACCCTCCGAAACCAACTCAGCTGGGCCGCCCACATGCTTAGGATGTCAGTCTCGACTGTCAAAGCAAAGCTTTTTCACCCAGCTTGAGGAAGGATCCCAAAAAAGAGGAGGATCGAGGAAGCTCTTCAAAGACACCTTGAAGACATACCTCACGAAATGGAATGTAGATGTGAATATATGGGAGATCTTTGCTCAGAAGACACCTACTTAGAGGAACCTCCTGATTGAAGGGTCACAAAACACCTGATGACAAGAGGAGGCCTGGACAACAAGCCTGAGACAGGAATACCCACGACCTAGAGTTCAAGGACCGATCCCACCACATGGAAACTCCTGCCGGGTGAGTGATTGAAGATGCAGCTCGAAGATTGGGTTCATCAGCAACGCAAGGACCCACAGGGCCCGTGGCCAGTAACATGGAGTATCTTAGGTGGACAATCAATCATACCCATTCGCGAATAATCACCATCTTCAATCTATTATAGTTCCTTTAAAGAAATTAACATACCCATGACACACCAAAGTTGAAAAAATATCTTTTATTTCGCTTTCTGTGACTCCAAACTCACTTGATACAGTAAAGTACTCTTTTAATGGAACTAACAGCCTCATGACAAACCAAAGTTAAAAAAAAGAAATGTATATCTTCCTTCCATTTTATTTGCATTTTAAATATATTTATAAACACTACTAATATAAAACATTAACCCACCAAATAAATTTCTCCTGATGTCCCCTGCCTCTGCTAGGACAAATTTTTTCAATGTAAATAAAAAAGTTGTAAAGACTCACCTAAAATGTGGCCCAGGTTAGCGCTGCTTGCTGAATTTTTCCTTCAGCAGCTCTAGCGCAGCGCTGAGCTTCAACCTGTCAAAAACAAACCGACCGGGAGTTTGAACGCCACACGCTTCTAGCGTGCAAACCAGTACCCCCGCACTTACGAGTCGTCACTCCATGCATGTGCAGCACATGTGGTAGTCAGTATTAGAGGTATTCTGGTACCTCTGAATATGCTGTAAGACCATTGGTGTGGGAGGTAGCTGAGACAGCAATATCATTGGTGAAGCCTGCCTCATGGTTCCGCCCAGTAAGGCGGAGTATAAGAGCCCGTGCCTCCCCAGCAGCTGCCTTCTATACCTGCGCTGCTGGGGAAACATCTAGTCCATTAAAGCCTTCAATTGTCATCCAATCTCGCTTCTGGAGTTATTGATCGTGCATCAGCACACCAGCAACTTCAGTCGCTGTCCGGTGAGGAGGTTACGGGCCATTGTTGTAAAAAGGAAACCTGCTTAGGCACCAACAAAATCGTTAATTTCTCCATCCCAGGTATCAGCAAGGACATAGAACATAGAACAGTACAGCACAGAACAGGCCCCTCGGCCCTCGATGTTGTGCCGAACAATGACCACCCTACTTTAAACCCACGTAACCCGTATACCCGTAACCCAACAATCCCCCCATTAACCTTACACTACGGGCAATTTAGCATGGCCAATCCACCTAACCCGCACATCTTTGGACTGTGGGAGGAAACCGGAGCACCCGGAGGAAACCCACGCACACACAGGGAGGATGTGCAGACTCCACACAGACAGTGACCCAGCTGGGAATCGAACCTGGGACCCTGGAGCTGTGAAGCATTGATGCTAACCACCATGCTACCGTGAGGCCCCAAGGACAGGGTGATGTCCACAGCAGACATCACCCACACATCTTCAACCCCCACCTCTGAGAAAAATGCCTCAGAATTCTCAGAGGATGCACCGTCACGGTGTTCGTCGGCACCCTTCATCAACGTAGGGCCGTTCACCTCGGTGGGTATACATTCTCCAATAGACTCACAGTCTCAATCTGGCGAGCACATCACAGACACGGGTCCTCAGCTGGCAGAGGCAGTGACGGGTGAGGCCTTTGGCACTCGGAGAGCTGCTAGGGACAAGCCCTCTCTGCTCAGCTCCAGCCCCTGAACTCAGCCATTAAAGATCTGATGGAGATGCAGAAACAGGCAGGGCAACATCAGGTAGAGATGCCAGAGGCTGTGTGCAGGCTGGAGAAAACGGTCAAGCATTTAGCTTGTCTCCATGGAATGGGCGGTGACCGCCTTGGGGTCCCAGATACAGCAGAACACACATTGGCTGCCAGATATGTGATCAGACCGGCACTGGGCTGGATTCTCCGTCAGCCGACGCCGAATTCGGGAAAAGCGATCGGGCGGAGAATAGCTTCCGACGCCGAAATCGAGCCAGACGTCAGTTTCATGCCAAATCGGCCCCCCAAAAATGAAGAAATCGTGGCGCTTGCTGCGCAGCCTGAAAGTACAGAATGCATCTCAGTATCAGGCCTGACGACCGATCCTGAGCAGCCTCCACAATTCAGCGTCTTGGTTGGGCCGATTTCCCAACGGCGTGTTTCTAATGAGTTATGCAAGATCCTGAACCTGCCGTGCTGGCTGCTGCGGCTGACAGAGGAGGTAGGAAATGGCACGGGGTGGTGACTGCGGGCTTCTGGCTCGGACACCGGCTATGCTGGCTGCGGCGGGGTGGGGGGGCCTGCCGGGGAGGGGAGGGGAAAGGTAGGGGTGACAGGCCGATCAGCCGGGGAGCACCCCAACATGGCAGGGTGGTGCCCAGGCACAGACTGCCATTTCGGTGCCCACCTTGCTGGCCACCCACCCCGGCCCCTGGGTGCTCGAAGTGACGATGGCCGCATGGATGGGCATTCCCCCCCTGCCCACCCCACCCAGCCGGCAGCCACCCACCCAGGGCTACACCGACGGCAGCCCCCAGTAAGGGCAGTGCCAGTCAACAGTGCCCTTGGCAGCAGGGACGGGCGCCGGGACCGGGGGCACCGACGGGGCCGGGGTGCGGGGATGGGGGACATGCGTGGTTGGGCCCCGCAGCCAACCGGGGCCACTTTTTAGCCCATGGTACCTGGTTGGGCACGGGTGTATGCCTTTTACCCCCTGTAGGAAGTTATGGCTTTCGGACATCAACCAGCGATGTTGGCCGCCATGGCGACAGCATGCAGCCCTATGGCACTGTGAGCAGGGGGCACTCAGAGAGGAGGGGGAAGCTGCAGCAGAGAAGCGGGCTGCAGAGGGGCAGGTGGGAGCCACACAGGCTGGAGGGCCGGCCGCCCAACAGGCCGAGGAGGAGGAGGAGGTGCCACGCGTGTACCGGCGCCGCATGTCATTTGAGGACCTTCCGGACCAGGCATGCAGACGAAGACTGTGGATGAGCCGGGAGACAATGCAGCACATCTGCCAGAAGATGGCACACCTGGCACCACATGGGAATAGGGGAGGACACCCGCTCCCCGGTGGCCGTCAAGGTGACGGTCGTGCTGAACATTTACGCAACAGGGTCGTTCCAGTCGCCGAGTGGGGTCCTGTGCACAGGTGCATTTCTGCCGTCTCTGATACCCTGTATGCCCAGGCAGAGCGGTACATCATCTACCCTATGGACTACGGCCACCAGGATGCCCGGGCAACGGGATTCACAGCCGTCACCGGGATGCCCCGGGTCCAGGGGGTGATCGATGGGGTGCATGTCGCCCTACGGCCACCTGCGGATAACAGGCCGCGGCTCACCAACAGGAAGAGGTACCATTCGATGAAGATACAGGTGTGCATTATGCACATCTGCACCCGATACCCGGATTGTGTACATGACTCCTTCATCTTGACACACTCGGTGATCCCCGACATGCTCGAGGGACAACCCACCTCCCCCTCAGGCTGCGGGGCTGGCTGCTGAGCGACAGGGGTTACCCGTTGCGGTCGTGGATGATGACGCCTATCCGTGAATGATGACGCCTATCCGTGGATGATGACGCCTATCTGTGGCTGATGGCGCCTATTTGGAGGCCACAGACCGACATGGAATCCTGCTACAATGACACCCATACAGCAACCAGGGGTGTGGTCGCGAGGTGCTGAAGATGCACTTCAGGTGCCTGGACCGCACTGGAGGAGCCCTCCAGAATACACTCCACTTTGCCAGATGAATTAACTTCAACACCCAAGCAACACACCATCCATTCTACTTCATCAGCACCCAACCACTTCCTTCAATATTTATTCCCTCAACCACCAGCACAGTGGCAGCAGTATGTACCTCTACAAGATGTATTGTAGCAGTTTGCCAACGTTCCATTGATAGCAGCTTCCACACCTGAGGCCTTTCACATCTAGAAGGACGAGGGAAGCAGGTACCTGGGAACCTCGCCACCTGGAAATTCCCCAACAAGGGAACCCTGACTTGGAAATATATCGCCATTCCTTCACTGTCACTGGGTCCAAATCCTAGAACTCCCTCTCTAACAGCACAGTGGATGTACCTACCTCACATGGACTGCAGCAGTTTAAGGCGGCAGCTCACCACCACCTTCTCAAGGGCAATAAATGCTGACCTAGCCAGTGATGCCCACATCTCATGAAACATAAAAACATAGAAAATGGGAGGAGTAGGCCATTCGGCCCTTCGAGCCTGTGCTGCATTCATTCTCTTCATCCAACTCAGTAGCCAGTTCCCGCTCACACCCATATCGGTGATCCCTTCAGCCCAAGTGCTGTATCTAACTCCTTCTTCGAAACATACAGGGCGGGATTTTCCATCGGCCGACGCTAAAATCGGGGAAGGTGACTGGACGGAGAATCGGTCTTGAAGCCAAAAGCGTGATGGGCTCCCCTACAGGAGGCTGCCGGACAGGGGCCGTGGAGCGTACCCCTGGCAAGGGCAGTGCCAGCTGATGGTATCCCTGGCAGCAGCGGGGGGTATCAGGGTCAAAGGCCCCCAAAGTGCTGGGCAATGATGGAGCCAGGAGTGCGGGGATGGGGGAGGAGGGAGAGGGGGGACATGTGGGGACCCCAGTGCCAGCCGGGTCCACCATGTAGCCGCTGGAGATGGTTGGGCACAGGGTATGCTAACTTGTCAGCCTTTAACCCCCTGCAGACAATGGATATTGGAATGCAACCAGCAATGGTGGTCTTCCTCCTCGTTACCGCAACGCTGGAGGAGGCACTGCGGCTGTATGACCTGGAGCTGCTCGAGGAGGAGGTGCCTGCAGCAGCGGACTGTGCCCTTGAGGAACAGGAGGCAGCCACTGAGGAGGGAGAGCCAGCCGCCCAACAGGCCGAAGTGGAGGAGGTGATGCAAAGGGAGCGCCACATGAGGCCTCGTGTGTACCAGCAGCACCTGGCATTTGAGGACCTGCCGGACTGGGCATGCTGTCAAAGGCTCCGGCTGAGCAGGGCGACATGTGAGACATATCTGCCAGATTATGGCGCACCTGGAACTGCGGCAGAATGGGGGAGGACACCAGCCCCTAGTGGCCGCAATGTGACTGTCGCCCTGAATTTCTATGCAAATTGGTCCTTACAGGTGCCAAGTGGGGACGTGTCCGGGAACTCTGGGACCTCGGTGCCCAGCTGCATTTACGCCACCACGGAGGCCCAAATGCCCAGTCGGCACAATACAAACACTTCATTGTGGACCAAGCTCACCAAGATGCCCAGGCAGCGAGGTTCACTGTCATCGCCATGATGCCCTGGATCCAAGGGGTGATCGACGGGATGCATGTCACCATGGACCATCTGTAGATGGCATCATACACGTCTGCGCCCGATAGCCGGGCAGTGCGCATGACATCATCATCCTGCCGCATTTGACTGTTCCTGGCCTCTCTGAGGCACACTCCAAGCTGGGGGGGGGGGGGGGGGGGGGGGGGGGGGGGGTTAGGCTCCTGGAGGACAGGGACTACTCACTGCAGTTGTAGTTGATGACGCCTGTCCGGAGGCCATACACCGACGGGGTGACCCACTACAATGTCGGCAATACTGTGACCAGGGGCTTGATCGAGCGGTGCTTCGGCCTCCTGAAGATACAGTTCAGGTGCCTGGACCAATCTGGTGGGGCCCTCCATTATAGTGTGAGGAGGTTCTTCCACATCATGGTGGCCTGCAGTGTCCTCACAACATCGCGCAGCAGAGGAACGACGTGCTGAATGAGCAGGACGAACATCAGTCCTCATCCAACGAGGAGGATGTGGGGGAGGGCGAGGATGGACAGGACATGGGGCCCGGGAGGCCGCACAATGTGTGTGCCAGGGCCAACGTGCACGGGATGCTCTAATTGCCTCCAGGTTCACCAACTGGGGAGGTTGGCCCTGGGAATGGACACCGTATCCCACCACCATACGGTGGGGCACCGGAGCAGTGAGCACTGGCAGAACCGCGGTCCCCGTGCCATTCCCCCCCACAACGTCTGTCCATTCCCCACCCCCCCCCCCCAACAGCCCACACCGCCCCCTCTTTGGCCAGCCCAGACCTCACACCCTTCTGACAGAGCACCAAGGCAGGTGGTAACGCTATGCACAGGTGTTTGACATATATAAATCATTGTGCCCTAGTCCCTATTGCTATACTGGGCCTCCACCCATGCCAACTTAACTGGTGTCGACCTCTCTGGCCTTACGGGCCCAAACACTATGTCTAGGTAGAGCCCCAGACAGCACATCAGGAGTAGAGGTGGCCTGCTGTAAATCTGCTCTGTGACCTGGGTCCCCTTTGACGGGTGTTGTCTGGGACCACCGGGCCTGGATGGGTCCCACTGTTGCTCAAGTGTCCCAGATGGCATGGTGCCACCCTGTTCCACCCGCTGCCAACCGGAAGCACCAGGGACAGTAGGGAGGGAGGGAGTCTGAGACACTGCGATGTTCCGGCACCTTCCCTTCTGCAGTCATCAGCACGGGCCCACTCACCTCCTCTTCCCTCGAGGTGCCCGATGGCCTCCGGGCTACTCCATAGGATGGGGATGCGAGCCAAGCTAACCCCTGAGGCCCACCCAACTCTCACCACCACTCCTGGAGGCTTGCTGTCATCTCAACCAGGATCTCCTTGCTAGTCCTGGGCCTAGGCCACCACCTGCACAGTGTGTCCCAGGCTTTGGATATCTTGACCCATGACCGAAACCTTCAACCCCACCCCACACCCGCCCCTCCAAGGCCTCCACCACGGGCGCCACTCATGCGGTGTTGGCCTGGGTGGCATGTGTGGTCGGCACCACCTCCTGCCCCTGTTTGCAGTTGGACTCCTCCAACCGCACCTGCAGTTACTGGATGCTCGCCGACAATCCGTCATGTAGCCCCTGGCTCTGCGACTCTATCTCCGCACGTGATAGAACTGTCCATTCCAGAAGCCCGAAAACTCCCTAATCTCGGCCCTCCCTCCGACTGTCCGCCCCTCGGGAGTTCCTACCTCCACCTGCTGTACTGAAGCATGTGTGTGGGGCGCACAGGGGTGTCCCAGGAGCCTCTTCACTGAAGTGCCCTACGGAGGTGAGTGTCTCTGGGGTGGTGGAGGGTGTTGGAGAAAGCTGTGATGGGAATTCAGTGTCATGGACTCGAGCTCCGGGGTGGCCCGGGCTGCGGGTTGAGGTTTCCCTTCAGTGTCGGTCTCGTCCTCGTTGCTGGTTGACACACGGGGTCTGGCTGGGGTTGGGGGCGCCGGACACCAGGAGGGCCGAGCCATCACCATCAACTCCAGCATTACACAAGGCAATTCCCATGACTGCATCGTGGGCCGGGGTTGGGGAGTGGGGGGGGCGGGGGGGGGGGGGGGGGGGGGGGGGGTGGTTGGAGAAAGAGTGTGGGGGTGGTGTGTAATGTGGAAGTCGTGGTGGGTGTGGGGGGGTGGAGCGGATGTGTGTGGCTGGTGTGTAGTGTGGGGGTGGTGGGGATGGAGAGCTGTGTGGGGGCGTTGTGTAGTGTGGGGGTGGTGTGTAATGTGGGGGTGGTGTGTAGAGTGGGGGTGGTGTGCAGTGTGGGGGTGTGTGTAGAGTGGGGGTGGTGTATAGTGTGGGGGTGGTGTGTAGTGTGGGGGTGGTGTGTAGTGTGGGGGTGGTGGTGGGTGTGGGGGGGAGGAGCGGGTATGTGGGGGTGGTGTGTAGTGTGGGGGTGGTGGTGGTGGGTGTGGGGGGGAGGAGCGGGTATGTGGGGGTGGTGTGTAGTGTGGGGGCGGTGTGTAGTGTGGGGGCGGTGTGTAATGTGGGGGTGGTGTGTAGTGTGGGGGTGGTGTGTCGTGTGGGGTGGTGTGTAGTGTGGGGGTGGTGTGCAGTGTGGGGGTGGTGTGTAGTGTGGGGGTGGTGTGTAATTTGGGGGTGGTGTGTAGAGTGGGGGTGGTGTGCAGTGTGGGGGTGGTGTGTAGTGTGGGGATGGTGTGCAGTGTGGGGGTGGTGTGCAGTGTGGGGGGTGGTGTGCAGTGCGGGGTGGTGTGTAGTGTGGGGGGCGGTGTGTAGTGTGGGGGTGGTGTGTAGAGTGGGGGGTGGTGTGTAGAGTGGGGGTGGTGTGCAGTGTGGGGGTGGTGTGTAGTGTGGGGATGGTGTGCAGTGTGAGGGTGGTGTGTAGTGTGGGGGGGGTGTGTAGTGTGGGGGGGGTGTGTAGAGTGGGGGTGGTGTGTAGAGTGGGGGTGGTGTGCAGTGTGGGGGTGGTGTGTAGAGTGGGGGTGGTGTGTAGAGTGGGGGTGGTGTGCAGTGTGGGGGTGGTAGTGGTGGGTGTGGGGGGGTGGAGCGGGTGTGTGGGGGTGGTGTGTAGTGTGGGGGTGGTAGTGGTGGGTGTGGGGGGGTGGAGCGGGTGTGGGGGGGTGGTGTGCAGTGTGAGGGCGGTGTGTAGTGTGGGGGTGGTAGTGGTGGGTGTGGGGGGGTGGAGTGGGCGTGTGGGGGTGGTGTGTAGTGTGGGGGTGGTGATGGTGGGTGTGGGGGTGGTGTGTAGTGTGGGGGGTGGTGTGTAGTGTGGGGGTGGTGATGGTGGGTGTGGGGGTGGTGTGTAGTGTGGGGGTGGTGTGTAGTGTGGGGGTGGTGTGTAGTGTGGGGGTGGTGTGCAGTGTGGCGGTGGTGTGTAGTGTGGGGGCGGTGTCTAGTGTGGGGGTGGTGTGTAGTGTGGGGGTGGTGTGTAGTGCGGGGGTGGTGGTGGTGGGTGTGGGGGTGGTGGAGCGTGTGTGTGGGGGTGGTGTGTAGTGTGGGTAGTGTGGGGTGGTGTGTAATGTGGGGGCGGTGTGCAGTGTGGGGGTGGTAGTGGTGGGTGTGGGGGGGGTGGAGCGGGTGTGTGGGGTGGGCTGTTGTGTGGGGTGGTGTGCAGTGTGGGGGTGGTGGTGGTGGGTGTGGGGGTGGTGGAGCGGGTGTGTGGGGTGGTGTGCAGTGTGGGGGTGGTAGTGGTGGATGTGGGGGGGTGGAGCGGGTGTGTGGGGGTGGTGTACAGTGTGGGGGTGGTGTGTAGTGTGGGGGTGGTGTGTAGTGTGGGGGTGGTAGTGGTGGGTGTGGGGGGGTGGAGCGGGTGTGTGCGGGTGGTGTGTAGTGTGGGGTGGTGTGTAGTGTGGGGGTGGTGTGCAGTGTGGGGGTGGTAGTGGTGGTTGGGGGGGTGGAGCGGGTGTGTGGGGATGGAGCGGGTGTGTGGGGGTGGTGTGCAGTGTGGGGGTGGTGTGTAGTGTGGGGGTGGTGCGTAGTGTGGGGGTGGTGAGCAGTCTGGGGGTGGTGATGGTGGGTGTGGGGGTGGTGTGTAGTGTGGGGGTGGTGATGGTGGGTGTGGGGGTGGTGTGTAGTGTGGGGGTGGTGTGCAGTGTGGGGGCAGTGTGTAGTGTGGGGGTGGTGTGCAGTGTGGGGGTGGGTGTGTAGTGTGGGGGTGGTAGTGGTGGGTGTGGGGGGGTGGAGCGGGTGTGTGGGGGTGGTGTGTAGTGTGGGGGTGGTGATGGTGGGTGTGGGGGTGGTGTGTAGTGTGGGGGTGGTGTGTAGTGTGGGGGGGGGTGTGTAGTGTGGGGGGGGGTGTGTAGTGTGGGGGTGGTAGTGGTGGGTGTGGGGGGTGGAGCGGGTGTGTGGGGGCGGTTTGTAGTGTGGGGGTGGTGTGCAGTGTGGGGGTGGTGTGTAGTGTGGGGGTGGTAGTGGTGGGTGTGGGGGGTGGAGCGGGTGTGTGGGGGTGGTGTGTAGTGTGGGGGCGGTGTGTAGTGTGGGGGTGGTGTGTAGAGTGGGGGTGGTGTGTAGAGTGGGGGTGGGTGTGTAGAGTGGGGGGCGGTGTGTAGTGTGGGGGCGGTGTGTAGTGTGGGGGTGGTGTGCAGTGTGGGGGTGGTGTGCAGTGTGGGGGTGGTGTGTAGTGTGGGGGTGGTGTGTAGTGTGGGGGTGGTGTGTAGTGTGGGGGGTGGTAGTGGTGGGTGTGGGGGGTGGAGCGGGTGTGTGGGGGGTGGTGTGTAGTGTGGGGGCGGTGTGTAGTGTGGGGGTGGTGTGTAGAGTGGGGGTGGTGTGTAGTGTGGGGGTGGTGTGTAGAGTGGGGGTGGTGTGTAGAGTGGGGGTGGTGTGTAGAGTGGGGGTGTGTGTAGAGTGGGGGTGGTGTGCAGTGTGGGGGTGGTGTGTAGTGTGGGGGGCGGTGTGCAGTGTGGGGGTGGTGTGCAGTGTGGGGGTGGTGTGCAGTGTGGGGGCGGTGTGCAGTGTGGGGGCGGTGTGCAGTGTGGGGGTGGTGTGCAGTGTGGGGGTGGTGTGTAGAGTGGGGGTGGTAGTGGTGGGTGTGGGGGGTGGAGCGGGTGTGTGGGGGTGGTGTGTAGTGTGGGGGCGGTGTGCAGTGTGAGGGTGGTGTGTAGAGTGGGGGTGGTGTGCAGTGTGGGGGTGGTGTGTAGTGTGGGGTGGTAGTGGTGGGTGTGGGGGGGGTGGAGCGGGTGTGTGGGGGTGGTGTGTAGTGTGGGGGTGGTGTGCAGTGTGGGGGTGGTGTGCAGTGTGGGGGTGGTGTGCAGTGTGGGGGTGGTGTGCAGTGTGGGGGTGGTGTGCAGTGTGGGGGTGGTGTGTAGTGTGGGGGGTGGTGTGTAGTGTGGGGGCGGTGTGTAGTGTGGGGGTGGTGTGTAGAGTGGGGGTGGTGTGTAGAGTGGGGGTGGTGTGTAGAGTGGGGGTGGTGTGTAGTGTGGGGGCGGTGTGTAGTGTGGGGGTGGTGTGTAGTGGGGGGGTGGTGTGCAGTGTGGGGGTGGTGTGTAGTGTGGGGGTGGTGTGTAGAGTGGGGGTGGTGTGTAGAGTGGGGGTGGTGTGTAGTGTGGGGGTGGTGTGTAGTGTGGGGGTGGAAGTGGTGGGTGTGGGGGGTGGAGCGGGTGTGTGGGGGCGGTGTGTAGAGTGGGGGTGGTGTGTAGTGTGGGGTGGTGTGTAGTGTGGGGGTGGTAGTGGTGGGTGTGGGGGGTGGAGCGGGTGTGTGGGGGTGGTGTGTAGTGTGGGGGTGGTGTGTAGTGTGGGGGCGGTGTGTAGTGTGGTGGTGGTGTGCAGTGTGGGGGTGGTGTGTAGAGTGGGGGTGGTGTGCAGTGTGAGGGTGGTGTGCAGTGTGGGGGTGGTAGTGGTGGGTGTGTAGTGTGGGGGTGGTGTGCAGTGTGGGGGTGGGCTGTTGTGTGGGGTGATGTGTAGATTGGGGGTGGTGTGTAGTGTGGGGGGGCGGTGTGTAGAGTGGGGGTGGTGTGTAGAGTGGGGGTGGTGTGTAGTGTGGGGGTGGTGTGTAGAGTGGGGGTGGTGTGTAGTGTGGGGGTGGTGTGTAGTGTGGGGGTGGTGTGTAGAGTGGGGGGTGGTGTGTAGTGTGGGGGTGGTGTGTAGTGTGGGGGCGGTGTGTAGAGTGGGGGCGGTGTGTAGTGTGGGGGTGGTGTGTAGTGTGGGGTGGTGTGTAGTGTGGGGTGGTAGTGGTGGGTGTGGGGGGTGGAGCGGGTGTGTGGGGGTGGTGTGTAGAGTGGAGGTGGTGTGTAGTGTGGGGGGTGGTGTGTAGTGTGGGGGTGGTAGTGGTGGGTGTGAGGGGGTGGAGCGGGGTGTGTGGGGGCGGTGTGTAGTGTGGGGGTGGTGTGCAGTGTGGGGGGTGGTGTGTAGTGTGGGGGTGGTGTGCAGTGTGGGGGGTGGTGTGTAGTGTGGGGATGGTGTGCAGTGTGGGGGTGGTGTGTAGTGTGGGGGCGGTGTGTAGAGTGGGGGCGGTGTGTAGTGTGGGGGTGGTGTGTAGTGTGGGGGTGGTGTGTAGTGTGGGGGGCGGTGTGTAGTGTGGGGGTGGTAGTGGTGGGTGTGGGGGGTGGAGCGGGTGTGTGGGGGTGGTGTGTAGAGTGGGGGTGGTGTGCAGTGTGGGGGTGGTGTGTAGAGTGGGGGGTGGTGTGTAGTGTGGGGGTGGTGTGTAGTGTGGGGGGGGTGGTTGTGTAGTGTGGGGGTGGTGTGTAGAGTGGGGGTGGTAGTGGTGGGTGTGGGGGGCGGTGTGCAGTGTGGGGGTGGTGTGTAGAGTGGGGGTGGTGTGTAGAGTGGGGGCGGGGTGTGTAGTGTGGGGTGGTGTGTAGTGTGGGGGTGGTGTGTAGTGTGGGGGTGGTGTGCAGTGTGGTGGCGGTGTGTAGTGTGGGGGTGGTGTGTAGTGTGGGGGTGGTGTGTAGAGTGGGGGGCGGTGTGTAGTGTGGGGTGGTGTGTAGTGTGGGGGTGGTGTGCAGTGTGGGGGTGGTGTGCAGTGTGGGGGCGGTGTGTAGTGTGGGGGTGGTGTGTAGTGTGGGGGTGGTGTGCAGTGTGGGGGCGGTGTGTAGTGTGGGAGTGGGGGGGTGGAGCGGGTGTGTGGTGGTGGTGTGTAGTGTGGTGGTGGGTGTGTAGTGTGGGGCGGTGTGTAGTGTGGGGGTGGTGTGTAGTGTGGGGGTGGTGTGTAGTGTGGGGGTGGTGTGCAGTGTGAGGGTGGTGTGCAGTGTGGGGGTGGTGTGTAGTGTGGGGGTGGTGTGTAGTGTGGGGGTGGTAGTGGTGGGTGTGGGGGGTGTGGAGCGGGTGTGTGGGGTGGTGTGTAGTGTGGGGGTGGTGTGCAGTGTGGGGGGGTGGAGCGGGTGTGTGGGGGCGGTGTGCAGTGTGGGGGTGGTGTGTAGTGTGGGGGTGGTGTGTAGTGTGGGGGGTGGTGATGGTGGGTGTGGGGGTGGTGTGTAGTGTGGGGTGGTGATGGTGGGTGTGGGGGTGGTGTGTAGTGTGGGGGTGGTGTGCAGTGTGGGGGCAGTGTGTAGTGTGGGGGTGGTGTGCAGTGTGGGGGGGTTGTGTAGTGTGGGGGTGGTAGTGGTGGGTGTGAGGGGGTGGAGCGGGTGTGTGGGGGCGGTGTGTAGTGTGGGGGTGGTGTGTA
This sequence comes from Scyliorhinus canicula, assembly GCF_902713615.1. Lineage (NCBI taxonomy): Eukaryota > Metazoa > Chordata > Chondrichthyes > Carcharhiniformes > Scyliorhinidae > Scyliorhinus > Scyliorhinus canicula. The sequence goes on along the minus strand of NC_052148.1, from coordinate 44,842,827 downwards.
GTGTGGGGGTGGTGTGCAGTGTGGGGGTGGTGTGTAGTGTGGGGGTGGTAGTGGTGGGTGTGGGGTGGACGGCGTGTGGGGGTGGTAGTGGTGGGTGTGGGGGTGGTGTGTAGAGTGGGGGTGGTGTGTAGAGGTGGGGTGGTGTTAGAGTGGGGTGTGTGTAGTGTGGGGGTCGTTGTGTATTGTGGGGGTGGTGTGGTAGGTGTGGGTGTGTGGTGTGAGGGGGTGTGTAGTGTGGGGGCGGTGTGTAGTGTGGGGGTGGTGTGTAGTGTGGGGGTGGTGGTAGAGTGGTACGGCGGTGTGTAGTGTGGGGGTGTGTGTAGAGTGGGGGCGGTGTTGTAGTGGGGGGCGGTGTGTAGTGTGGGGGTGGTGTGTAGTGTGGGGGTGGTGTGTAGAGTGGGGGCGGTGTGTAGTGTGGGGGTGGTGTGTAGAGTGGGGGCGGTGTGTAGTGTGGGGGTGGTGTGTAGAGTGGGGGCGGTGTGTAGTGTGGGGGTGGTGTTAGGTGGGGGTGGTGTGTAGAGTGGGGGTGGTGTGTAGAGTGGGGGTGGTGTGTAGAGTGGGGGGGGTGTGCAGTGTGGGGGCAGGTGTGCAGTGTGGGGGTGGTGTGCAGTGTGGGGGTGGTGTGTAGAGTGGGGTGGTGTGTAGAGTGGGGTGGTGTGTAGAGTGGGGGTGGTGTGCAGTGTGGGGGTGGTGTGTAGTGTGGGGGTGGTGTGTAGTGTGGGGGTGGTGTGTAGTGTGGGTGTGGTGTGTAGTGTGGGGGTGGTGTGTAGAGTGGGGGTGGTGTGTAGAGTGGGGTGGTGTGTAGAGTGGGGTGGTGTGTAGTGTGGGGGCGGTGTGCAGTGTGGGGGCGGTGTGCAGTGTGGGGGTGGTGTGCAGTGTGGGGGCGGTGTGCAGTGTGGGGGCGGTGTGCAGTGTGGGGGTGGTGTGCAGTGTGGGGGTGGTGTGTAGAGTGGGGGTGGTAGTGGTGGGTGTGGGGGGTGGAGCGGGGGTGTGGGGGCGGTGTGTAGTGTGGGGGTGGTGTGCAGTGTGGGGGTGGTGTGTAGTGTGGGGGTGGTAGTGGTGGGTGTGGGGGGGTGGGAGCGGGTGTGTGGGGGTGGTGTGTAGTGTGGGGGCGGTGTGTAGTGTGGGGTGGTGGTGTAGAGTGGGGGTGGTGTGTAGAGTGGGGGGTGGTGTGTAGAGTGGGGGTGGTGTGTAGTGTGGGGGCGGTGTGTAGTGTGGGGGGTGGTGTGTAGTGTGGGGGTGGTGTGCAGTGTGGGGGTGGTGTGTATGTGGGGTGGTGTGTAGAGTGGGGTGGTGTGTAGAGTGGGGGTGGTGTGTAGTGTGGGGTGGTGTGTAGTGTGGGAGTGGGGGGGTGGAGCGGGTGTGTGGGGGCGGTGTGTAGAGTGGGGGTGGTGTGTAGTGTGTGGGGTGGTGTGTAGTGTGGGGGTGGTAGTGGTGGGTGTGGGGGGTGGAGCGGGTGTGTGGGGGCGGTGTGTAGAGTGGGGGTGGTGTGTAGTGTGGGGGTGGTGTGTAGGTGGGGTGGGAGTGGTGGGGTGTGGGGGGTGGAGCGGGGTGTGGGGGTGGTGTGTAGTGTGGGGGGTGGTGTGGTAGTGTGGGGGCGGTGGTGTAGTGTGGTGGTGGTTGTGCAGTGTGGGGTGGTGTGGTAGAGTGGGGGTGGTGTGCAGTGTGAGGGTGTGTGGCAGTGTGGGGGTGGTAGTGGTGGGTGTTAGTGTGGGGGCGGTGTGCAGTGTGGGGGTGGGCTGTTGTGTGGGGTGAGGTGTGATTGGGGGTGGTGTGTAGGTGGGGGGCGGTGTGTTAGTGTGGGGGTGGTGTGTAGAGTGGGGGTGGTGGTAGTGTGGGGGTGGTGTGTAGAGTGGGGGTGGTGTGTAGTGTGGGGGTGGTGTGTAGTGTGGGGGTGGTGTGTAGAGTGGGGGTGGTGTGTAGTGTGGGGGTGGTGTGTAGAGTGGGGGTGGTGTGTAGAGTGGGGGTGGTGTGTAGAGTGGGGGGTGGTGTGTAGTGTGGGGGTGGTGTGTAGTGTGGGGGTGGTGTGTAGAGTGGAGGTGGTGTGTAGTGTGGGGGTGGTGTGTAGTGTGGGGGTGGTGTGTAGTGTGGGGGTGGTGTGTAGTGTGGGGGTGGTAGTGGTGGGTGTGAGGGGGTGGAGCGGGTGTGTGGGGGGCGGTGTGTAGTGTGGGGGGTGTGTGTGCAGTGTGGGGGTGGTGTGTAGTGTGGGGGTGGTGTGCAGTGTGGGGGTGGTGTGTAGTGTGGGGGTGGTAGTGGTGGGTGTGGGGGGTGGAGCGGGTGTGTGGGGGTGGTGTGTAGAGTGGAGGTGGTGTGTAGTGTGGGGGTGGTGTGCAGTGTGGGGGGTGGTGTGTAGTGTGGGGGTGGTGTGTAGTGTGGGGGCGGTGTGTAGTGTGGGGGTGGTAGTAGTGGTGGGTGTGGGGGGTGGAGCGGGTGTGTGGGGGTGGTGTGTAGAGTGGGGGTGGTGTGCAGTGTGAGGGTGGTGTGTAGTGTGGGGGTGGTAGTGGTGGGTGTGGGGGGTGGAGCGGGGTGTGTGGGGGTGGTGTGTAGAGTGGGTGTGGTGTGCAGTGTGGGGGTGGTGTGTAGTGTGGGGGTGGTAGTGGTGGGTGTGGGGGGTGGAGCGGGTGTGTGGGGGTGGTGTGTAGAGTGGGGGTGGTGTGCAGTGTGGGGGTGGTGTGTAGAGTGGGGGTGGTGTGTAGTGTGGGGGTGGTGTGTAGTGTGGGGGGTGGTGTGTAGTGTGGGGGTGGTGTGTAGAGTGGGGGTGGTGTGTAGTGTGGGGGGTGGTGTGTAGTGTGGGGGTGGTGTGTAGAGTGGGGGTGGTGTGTAGTGTGGGGGCGGTGTGCAGTGTGGGGGTGGTGTGTAGAGTGGGGGTGGTGTGTAGAGTGGGGGCGGTGTGTAGTGTGGGGGTGGTGTGTAGTGTGGGAGCGGTGTGTAGTGTGGGAGTGGGGGGGTGGAGCGGGTGTGTGGTGGTGGTGTGTAGTGTGGTGGTGGTGTGTAGTGTGGGGGCGGTGTGTAGTGTGGGGGTGGTGTGTAGTGTGGGGGTGGTGTGTAGTGTGGGGGTGGTGTGCAGTGTGAGGGTGGTGTGCAGTGTGGGGGTGGTGTGTAGTGTGGGGGTGGTGTGTAGAGTGGGGGTGGGTGTGTAGAGTGGGGGTGGTGTGCAGTGTGGGGGTGGTGTGCAGTGTGAGGGTGGTGTGTAGTGTGAGGGTGGTGTGTAGTGTGGGGTGGTGTGTAGTGTGGGGGTGGTAGTGGTGGGTGTGGGGGGTGGAGCGGGTGTGTGGGGGCGGTGTGTAGAGTGGGGGTGGTGTGTAGTGTGGGGGTGGTGTGTAGTGTGGGGGTGGTAGTGGTGGGTGTGGGGGGTGGAGCGGGGTGTGTGGGGGGTGGTGTGTAGTGTGGGGGCGGTGTGCAGTGTGAGGGTGGTGTGTAGAGTGGGGGTGGTGTGCAGTGTGGGGGGGGTGTGTAGTGTGGTGGTGGTGTGCAGTGTGGGGGTGGTGTGTAGAGTGGGGGTGGTGTGCAGTGTGAGGGTGGTGTGCAGTGTGGGGGTGGTAGTGGTGGGTGTGTAGTGTGGGGGTGGTGTGCAGTGTGGGGGTGGGCTGTTGTGTGGGGGTGATGTGTAGATTGGGGGTGGTGTGTAGTGTGGGGGCGGTGTGTAGTGTGGGGGTGGTGTGTAGAGTGGGGGGTGGTGTGTAGTGTGGGGGGTGGTGTGTAGAGTGGGGGTGGTGTGTAGAGTGGGGGTGGTGTGTAGAGTGGGGGTGGTGTGTAGTGTGGGGGTGGTGTGTAGTGTGGGGGTGGTAGTGGTGGGTGTGGGGGGTGGAGCGGGTGTGTGGGGTGGTGTGTAGAGTGGAGGTGGTGTGTAGTGTGGGGGTGGTGTGTAGAGTGGGGTGGTGTGTAGTGTGGGGGTGGTAGTGGTGGGTGTGAGGGGGTGGAGCGGGTGTGTGGGGGCGGTGTGTAGTGTGGGGGTGGTGTGTAGTGTGGGGTGGTGTGTAGAGTGGGGGTGGTGTGTAGTGTGGGGGTGGTGTGTAGTGTGGGGGGTGGTGTGCAGTGTGGGGGTGGTGTGTAGTGTGGGGGTGGTGTGCAGTGTGGGGGGTGGTGTGTAGTGTGGGGGTGGTAGTGGTGGGTGTGGGGGGTGGAGCGGGTGTGTGGGGGTGGTGTGTAGAGTGGAGGTGGTGTGTAGTGTGGGGATGGTGTGCAGTGTGGGGGTGGTGTGTAGTGTGGGGGTGGTGTGTAGAGTGGGGGTGGTGTGTAGAGTAGGGGGTGGTGTGTGTAGTGTGGGGGTGGTGTGTAGTGTGGGGGTGGTGTGCAGTGTGGGGGTGGTGTGTAGTGTGGGGGCGGTGTGTAGTGTGGGGGTGGTGTGTAGTGTGGGGGTGGTGTGCAGTGTGGGGGGGCGGTGTGTAATGTGGGGGTGGTAGTGGTGGGTGTGGGGGGGTGGGAGCGGGTGTGTGGGGGCGGTGTGCAGTGTGGGGGTGGTGTGCAGTGTGGGGGTGGTGTGCAGTGTGGGGGTGGTGTGTAGTGTGGGGGTGGTGTGTAGTGTGGGGGTGGTGTGCAGTGTGGGGGCGGTGTGCAGTGTGGGGGTGGTGTGCAGTGTGGGGGTGGTGTGTAGAGTGGGGGTGGTGTGTAGTGTGGGGGTGGTGTGTAGTGTGGGGGTGGTGTGCAGTGTGGGGGTGGTGTGCAGTGTGGGGGTGGTGTGTAGTGTGGGGGTGGTGTGCAGTGTGGGGGTGGTGTGCAGTGTGGGGGCGGTGTGTAGTGTGGGGGTGGTAGTGGTGGGTGTGGGGGGGTGGAGCGGGTGTGTGGGGGCGGTGTGTAGTGTCGGGGTGGTAGTGGTGGGTGTGGGGGGTTGGAGCGGGTGTGTGGGGGCGGTGTGTAGTGTGGGGGTGGTGTATAGTGTGGGGGTGGTGATGGTGGGTGTGGGGGTCATGGTGGAGCGGGGCTAACAGTCGAGGGGGGGTTGTCAGACATGCCAAGGGGAAGGGCCAGTAAGCGGGGCCTCACTTCCTCGCCCGATGCCAACCTCTAGCCCGGTGGCAGCCCTTTCCTCGGGCCCTCTGACCACATTCAGTGCCCTCGGCTCTGCTGCGGTGAGGGGCCGTGGGTCTGGCGGCCTCCCTCCTGTCTCCTTCCTCCCGTCGGTTGCGTGTGGCCTTCACCTGGGGATGTGGGGGTGGGAAAACAGAAAACGCACAGTGTTAGACAGTCCAACGCACACAGCCCAGGCGGTGGGTAGCTGGGCAGGGCACCCGGCCATGGCGGCCAGTATGGGTGCCGGAATGTGGTGCAGGGTGGGGGTTTGGCAGCCCTCCGGGTAAGGGGGTGGGGGTTAGTGCCAGGGGCACAGTGCTGCCTACTCACCCTGGGTCGCCCCTGGTCGCCCCGAGGCGGTAGAGCAGATCCTTCCAGCACTGTTGTCCGGTCTGGACAGTGTTGCTCACGGCGCTGTCCGCCTCTGCCACCCTCCTGGGCACGACAAACACCGGCAGCTGGTAGCCTCCTGCCCACCCCAGGGTACAGGGTGGCCCACCTCTCCTCCGGGGCGTCCAGCAGGGTCTCCAGTTCCAGGTCGGCAAATCTCAGCGCTGCTCTCCTCGCTGCCATCTTATTGGCTGGGATGGTGTGTGTGCGGAGTGCGGTGTGTCTATGTGGCTGCAGCTTGTCAGCCTCCTGAGTGTCAATCTCAGAACCGACGAATCCAGCACCGTTTCTCATTGCAATCGATTGTGTTTCACATGACGCTGGTGCCAGTCCCTTAACAGTTGTTGAGTTGGTCCAGGTGCGGCACCAGTTTTGCTGACGTAGATATCCATGTATCCTGGGAGGAATACTCCGTTAACTGACGTGAGATAGGTGATTGAGCGGAGAATCGGTTCCAATGGCAAAATCAAGGCCGCCGCCGATTTGGCACCAAATCGCAATTCTCCAGCACCTCAACAGCGGCATCAATGCGTTCTGGGAGGCACATACAGTAAACACAGTTTGCATATCATTAACGGACCTGACCCTGTATTCTTCGGGGCCTCCACGATTTTCTGCCTCCGATGACTTCACGACCGCGTGGTTCACTTGTGCTTTTAAAAATCTTGAAACCGGTGTCATGGCTGCTGAGGGAGAGAGAGGGGGTACGGAAAGTGTCCAACATCGCCATCGTTTGCTGACAGTTGTGCCTCTGGCCAGGGGGCTTCTGCCAGCGCCGGGGGGAGTGGGGGGGGGGGGGGGCTGGCCAGGAGGTGGGCTGTGGGGTCGGGGTGGACGGGTACGGAACACAATTGCCTCAGCTGGCAAGGCAGCGATGCAGCTGTGCACGCTGCTAACAGCCCACTTTGAACGTAGTGCCACGGTCATACAGGTGTTCCCCACACCTGGGTGCCCTCTGGCCCCAGCCGACCCATTAGTTGTATGGGCTCCAGCGCAACAAGTGCCATCTTGTTGGCTGGGATGAGTGTGCGTGGACAGAACCTTCCAAACCCATGACCATTCTCATCTAGACGACAAGAGCAGCAGATACCTGGGGACACCAGCACCTGGAGGTTCCCCTCCAACTCACTCACCACCCTGACTTGGAAATGTATCGCCGTTCATTCACTGTCGCTGGGGCAAAATCCTGGAACTCCCTCCCTAACAGCACAGTGGGTGTACCTACACCTCAGGGACTGCAGTGATTCAGAAAGGCAGCTCACCACCACCTTCTCAAGGGGAATTAGGAATGATAAATACTTGCTGAGCCAGCGACGCCCACATCTCATGAATGAATTTAAAAATCTATACATTTGAATATTAAGGTGAGGTAGGCCGTACAACCAAAGACTACTGTATTGTATCAAACAAAATGTCTCTTCTGCTGTTCGCAACGGGCAAGGTACAGACCATGCCCCACCAGCCTGTGCTTACAAAATTCAAACCACATTGTCCAACATTAAATGTGATTCCACAATTAGACAACATTTGCAAAATAATCCAGAGTGTGTTAAAAAGTACACTGACAACCAATTTACAATTGTCAGTCAGTCTTGCAGTGTGGTACATTTGCATGTACTCAAAGCTACATGTAATGATACACAGGGCTCTGTTCTTTGCAAACAGAAAGAACATGTACATATATTGCACCTGTATCAGCTGAACAAAATAAGTAATTGCCATTCATGAAATCAATCAATAATATATTGACCAATCAGGGTCATGGTGCCTGACTTAAGTTTCAATCAATGCTTGGCAGTTAACTGCCAGTCACCATCAACTGGTGCATTCTTCATGGTAATGCTTCTACCAATCAAAATCCACTTGTCAACCAATTCTCTTCTCATGCGGTATAACATGTTGTTTCTCCCTTATACTGGTATTCTTACGAAGTGCCCTGACGCGTGCAAGAAGTGTTACATTTTTTAGCAATATCAAAATTCTGTACTCCCAAAAGGTTATTTAGTGATGTCTAAAATTAATGCGCAGAGTAATTTTTACCCCACCGTTTGCGACAAATCCACTACAATCCTGTATATATGGAGTAGAATCTTTAACATCCTAATTTCTTGGATGATTTGATGCAAGAATGAAGATAAAATGCCCTGAAAGAAATATATTGGTATATTTGGAACTGTAATGTAATCTTTAAACAGAGACTTACTTTAAGAGAGCTAGTCTGTCATTAATCATGGACCTAAAAAGAGTTTATTAATGTCTTATCAGTCAGTAATAGAAAAGAAATGCTGTCAGGTACACTCTTGCTTTGTATGTGCAAGGAATGGTGATTAAGCAACAGATTAAACATTTTCATGAATATTTTAAGGGATGTTTGTGAATGTTTCCTGTTCCTTTACACTAATAGCCCCATTAAAACCTGTTTGTAGCCTAGCGCTGGTAGTTACAATGTGCACTTAAAACAGCAACAGCATCCCCAGGAGAAGAACTCACCACAAGGCTCTCCCCCCCAACCCCTCCCCCCCCCCCCCCCCAAACAGTAGATTAATGTGGCTTTTAAAGTGAGACTATTCACAAACAAGTCATTAGAAATAGTAGATTATGGCATTATGCGTGGAAAATGCAGAAGAGCTGTCACTCACTGAGACATGCCTGAAATGGCTATCTTCACAGGTGAAGTTGACTATGCACATCATGGGCGACAAGGTCACAAGTGAGTTACGATCAGAATTTGCCTTGAGATAGTTGTCGTAGCTCACTGCCAGCCATAACTCATTGTACTTGTACTAAACATACGATGGCACATTTATAGAAGACAGTGAAGAAGGAGCCTCAGGTATATGACATCTGATAGCTGCCCTCCGAAAAACACCAACATGAATCATGAGGAAATAAGAGACAGTGCATTTGAGAAGTTGCGGTACAAGCTGGAAGGTAATTCTTCCCCAACTGTTGCCTATGTTTGTGTAAAACCTGCTGTACGGAATACTTCAATAGAGTGACTTCTGAAACAATACAATCAGTCTGAAATTCCTGCTGGACTGCTCAGAATCCACAGTAAGAAGAGGGGCATCACAGCAGTAAGGGAAAGTCAACAGCACTCACAAGAAATGCGCGTGAAACAAATGGGCAATCCAAGAAATAAAGCTTCAAACTCTTGACCGTGGCAAAGCAGGCTTTCAAATGTCGGAACATCGGGATTCAAATATGTAAAGACGTGGTCTTGGAAGAACAAGAGAAACACTGAGGATCTGACCGTGAAACACAGAGGAACACTGAGGATTGTGACAGTGTGAAAAGAGAGGAACACTGGACGGCTCTGACCAGAGAAGAGAAGAAAACAACAGTGTTGGGACTCAGACAATGGAACAAAGAGGGGAAAACGTTGTGAGGATCTGACAGTGGCACAAAGAGAAAACACTATGTGTAGGATTCTGAGAGTGGAACAGAGAGGAACATGTGAGATTGAGAGTGGAACCAAAGAGACACCACTCTCGGGCTCGACTGTGAAACAGAGAAACACGGAGGGTCTGACAATGAAATAGAGCAGAATACCGTTTAAGGATCTGGACCCCCCATGAAACACAGAGAAACACTGGAAGCTCTGACAGTGGAATCAACAGAAACACCTTGTGGAATCTGATATTGGAACAAAGAGAACACGTGGGGATGTGACAGTTTCGAAACAAGAGAAACATTGTGAGGAACTGACAGTGAAGCAACCCGGTGAGGATTTGACAGTGAAAAAAGTGACACACGGTGAGGGTCTGACAGTGGAACAAGAGAAACACGGTGAGGATCTGACACTGGAACAGAGAGAAACACTGTGAGGATCTGACAGTGGAACAAGAGAAACACTGTGAGGGTCTGACAGTGGAACAAGAGAAACACTGTGAGGGTCTGACAGTGGAACAAGAGAAACACTGTGAGGGTCTGACAGTGGAACAAGAGAAACACTGTGAGGATCTGACAGTGGAACAAGAGAAACACTGTGAGGGTCTGACAGTGGAACAAGAGAAACACTGTGAGGGTCTGACAGTGGAACAAGAGAAACACGGTGAGGATCTGACAGTGGAACAAGAGAAACACTGTGGGGATGTGACAGTCGAACAAAGAGAAACACTGTGAGGATCTGACAGTGGAACAAGAGAAACACTGTGAGGGTCTGACAGTGGAACAAGAGAAACACTGTGGGGATGTGACAGTCGAACAAAGAGAAACACTGTTGAGGGATCTGGATCAGTGAAACACAGAGAAACACTGTGAGGGTGATCGTGAAACATAGAGAAACACGGAGGGTCTGACAATGAAATAGAGCCAAAATACCGTTTAAGGATCTGACCGTGAAACACAGAGAAACACTGGAAGATCTGACAGTGGAATCAACAGAAACACCTTGTGGAACTGATATTGGAACAAAGAGAAACACTGTGGGGATGTGACAGTCGAACAAGAGAAACATTGTGAGGAACTGACAGTGAAACAAGTGAAACACGGTGAGGATCTGACAGTGGAACAAGAGAAACACTGTGAGGGTCTGACAGTGGAACAAGAGAAACACTGTGGGGATGTGACAGTCGAACAAAGAGAAACACTGTGAGGATCTGATCGTGAAACACAGAGAAACACTGTGAGGGTCGATCGTGAAACACAGAGAAACACTGTGAGGATCTGATCGTGAAACACAGAGAAACACTGTGAGGATCTGACAGTGGAACAGAGAGGAACAGTGAGAGGATCTGGCAGTGAAGAAAAGAGAAGTATTGTGGATGATTTGACAGTGGAACAAAGAAATGCACTGAGTAACTGAGAGTGAAGTAAAGAAAAAGAGTTTTGGGATCTGATAGTGGAATAAAGAGAAATACTGTGAGCATCTGACAATGGAACAAAGAAAATCTGTGTGAGGACATGAGTGGAAAAAATAGCAAGTCTGTGATGATCTGACAGTGGAACAAAGAGGTACAGTGAGAGGATCAGACAGCGGAACAGAGAGGAACAGTGAGAGGATCAGACAGCGGAACAGAGGAACAGTGAGAGGATCTGACAGTGAAGAAAAGAGAAGTATTGGGAGGACTTGACAGTGGGACAAAGAGAAACACTGTGAGGATCTGACAATGGAACAAAGAAAATCTGTGTGATGACATGAGTGGAAAAAATAGCAAGTCTGTGATGATCTGACAGTGGAACAAAGAGGTACAGTGAGAGGATCAGACAGCGGAACAGAGAGGAACAGTGAGAGGATCAGACAGCGGAACAGAGAGGAACAGTGAGAGGATCTGACAGTCGAACAAGAGAAACACTGTGAGGATCTGACAGTCGAACAAAGAGAAACACTGTGAGGATCTGACAGTGGAACAAACAGAAACACTGTGAGAATCAGACAGTGGGCCAAAGAGAAACACTGTGAGGATCTGACAGTGGGACAAACAGAAACTCTGTGAGAATCAGACAGTGGGACAGAGAGAGAAACACTGTGAAGATCTGACAGCGGAACAGAGAGAAACACTGTGAGGCTCTGACAGGGGATCAAAGAGAAACGCTGAGGATCTGACATTGAAACACAGAGAATCATTGTGAGGATCTGACAGTGGAACAAAGAGAAACACTGTGAGGATCAGACAGTGGGACAAAGAGAAACACTGTGAGGATCTGACAGTGGAACAGAGAGAAACACTGTGAGGATCTGACAGTGGGACAGAGAGAAACACTGTGAGGATCCCACAGTGGAATGAAGAGACACTGTGAAGATGTGACAGTGGAACAAAGAAAATCAGTATGAGTATCTGACTGGAAAAAATAGCAAGTCTGTGATGACCTGATAGTGGGACAAAGAGAAACACTGTGAGGAACAGACAGCGGAACAGAGAGGAACAGTGAGAGGATCAGACAGCGGAACAGAGGAACAGTGAGAGGATCAGACAGCGGAACAGAGAGGAACAGTGAGAGGATCTGACAGTGAGAAAAGAGAAGTATTGGGAGGACTTGACAGTGGGACAAAGAGAAACACTGTGAGGATCAGACAGTGGGACAAAGAGAAACACTGTGAGGATCAGACAGGGGACAAAGAGAAACACTGTCAGGATCTGACAGTGGAACAGAGAGAAACACTGTGAGGATCTGACAGTGGAACAGAGAGAACACTGTGAGGATCAGACAGTGGGACAAGAGAAACACTGTGAGGATCTGACAGTGGAACAAACAGAAACTCTGTGAGAATCAGACAGTGGGCCAAAAAGAAACACTGTGAGGATCTGACAGTGGAACAGAGAGAAACACTGTGAGGATCTGACAGTGGAACAGAGAGAAACACTGTGAGGATCAGACAGTGGAACAGAGAGAAACACTGTGAGGATCTGACAGTGGAACAGAGAGAAACACTGTGAGGATCGACAGTGGAACAGAGAGAACACTGTGAGGATCAGACAGTGGAACAAGAGAGAAACACTGTGAGGATCTGACAATGGAACAAAGAAAATCTGTGTGATGACATGAGTGGAAAAAATAGCAAGTCTGTGATGATCTGACAGTGGAACAAAGAGGTACAGTGAGAGGATCAGACAGCGGAACAGAGAGGAACAGTGAGAGGATCAGACAGCGGAACAGAGAGGAACAGTGAGAGGATCTGACAGTGAAGAAAAGAGAAGTATTGGGAGGACTTGACAGTGGGACAAAGAGAAACACTGTGAGGATCAGACAGTGGGACAAAGAGAAACACTGTGAGGATCAGACAGTGGGACAAAGAGAAACACTGTGAGGATCTGACAGTGGAACAGAGAGAAACACTGTGAGGATCTGACAGTGGAACAGAGAGAAACACTGTGAGGATCAGACAGTGGGACAAAGAGAAACACTGTGAGGATCTGACAGTGGAACAGAGAGAAACACTGTGAGGATCTGACAGTGGGACAGAGAGAAACACTGTGAGGATCAGACAGTGGAACAGAGAGAAACACTGTGAGGATCTGACAGTGGAACAAAGAGAAACTCTGTGAGGATCAGACAGTGGGCCAAAGAGAAACACTGTGAGGATCTGACAGTGGAACAGAGAGAAACACTGTGAGGATCTGACAGTGGGACAGAGAGAAACACTGTGAGGATCTGACAGTGGGACAGAGAGAAACACTGTGAGGATCTGACAGTGGAACAGAGAGAAAACACTGTGAGGATCAGACAGTGGAACAGAGAGAACACTGTGAGGATCTGACAGTGGAACAAAGAGAAACACTGTGAGGATCTGACAGTGGAACAAATAGAAACACTGTGAGGATCTGATCCTGGAACAAACAGACAGCGGAATAGAGAGGAACAGTGAGAGGATCTGACAGTGAAGAAAAGAGAAGTATTGGGAGGACTTGACAGTGGAACAAAGGGAAACACTGTGAGGATCTGACAGTGGACCAAAGAGAAACACTGTGACGATCTGACTGTGAAATACAGAGAAATACTGTGAGTTTCTGACCGTGACAAACAGAGAAACACTGGAGGATCTGAAAGTGGAACCAACAGAAACACTTTGTGGAACTGACAGTGAAAAAGAGAAAGGCTGTGAGGAGCTGAGAGTGGAACCCAGAGAAATACTGAGGATTTGACTGTGGAACGAAGGGAAACATGTGTGAGGATCTGACAGTGGAGCTAAGAGGTACACTGTGAGGATCTGACAGTGGAACAATGAGGAACACTGTGAGGATCTGACAGTGGGCCAAAGAGAAACACTGTGAGGATCTGACAGTGGAATAAAGAGCAACACTGTGAGGGTGTGACAGTGGAATAAAGAGCAACACTGTGAGGGTGTGACTGTGGAATAAAGAGCAACACTGTGAGGGTCTGACAGTGGAACAAAGACCAACACTGTGAGGATCTGACAGTCGAACAAAGAGAAACACTGTGAGGATCTGACAGTGGAATAAAGAGAAACACTGTGAGGATCTGACAGTGGAACAAACAGAAACACTGTGAGGATCAGACAGTGGGCCAAAGAGAAACACTGTGAGGATTGACAGTGGGACAAACAGAAACACTGTGAGGATCTGACAGTGGAACAAAGAGAAACACTGGTGAGGACAGTGGAACAGAGAGAAACACAGTGAGAATCTGACAGTGAACAAAGAGTAACACTGTGAGGATCAGACAGTGGACCAAAGAGAAACACAGCAAGGATCTGACCATGAAATACAGAGAAACACTGTGAGGATCTGACAGTGGAACAAAGAGAAACACTGTGAGGATCTGACAGTGGAACAAAGTGAAACACTGTGAGGATCTGACAGTGAACAAAGAGAAACACTGTGAGGATCAGACAGTGGGCCAAAGAGAAACACTGTGAGGACCTGACAGGGAACAGAGAGAAACACTGTGAGGATCTGACAGTGGAACAGAGAGAAACACTGTGAGGATCTGACAGTGGAACAGAGAGAAACACTGTGAGGATCAGACAGTGGAACAGAGAGAAACACTGTGAGGATCTGACAGTGGAACAAGAGAAACACTGTGAGGATCTGACAGTGGAACAAACAGAACATTGTGAGGATCTGATCCTGGAACAAACAGACAGCGGAATAGCGAGGAACAGTGTGAGGATCTGACAGTGAAGAAAAGAGAAGTATTGGGAGGACTTGACAGTGGAACAAAGAGGAACACTGTGAGGATCTGACAGTGGACCAAAGAGAAACACTGTAAGGATCTGACTGTGAATACAGAGGAATACTGTGAGTTTCTGACCGTGACAAACAGAGAAACACTGGAGGATCTGAAAGTGGAACCAACAGAAACACTTTGTGGAACTGACAGTGAAAAAGAGAAAGGCTGTGAGGAGCTGAGAGTGGAACCCAGAGAAATACTGAGGATTTGACTGTGGAACGAAGGGAAACATGTGTGAGGATCTGACAGTGGGACAAAGGGGAACACTGTGAGGATCTGACAGTGGGACAAAGGGGAACACTGTGAGGATCTGACAGTGGGACAAAGGGGAACACTGTGAGGATCTGACAGTGGGACAAAGGGGAACACTGTGAGGATCTGACAGTGGAACAAAAAGTAACACAGCGAGCATCTGACAGCCGAATGAAGAGACACTGTGAAGATGTGACAGTGGAACAAGAGAAACACGGTGAACATCTGACAGTGAATCGATGAGACACTGTGAGGACCTGACAGTGAAAAATGAGGCACTGTGAGGATCTGACTGTGAAACAATGAAAATCAGTATGAGTATCTGACTGGAAAAAATAGCAAGTCTGTGATGACCTGATAGTGGGACAAAGAGAAACACTGTGAAGAACAGACAGCGGAATAGAGAGGAACAGTGTGAGGATCAGACAGCAGAATAGAGAGGAACAGTGTGAGGATCAGACAGTGGATTAGAGAGGAACAGTGTGAGGATCAGACAGCGGAATAGAGAGGAACAGTGTGAGGAACAGACAGCGGAATAGAGAGGAACACTGTGAGGATCAGACAGCGGAATAGAGAGGAACAGTGTGAGGATCAGACAGCGGAATAGAGAGGAACAGTGTGAGGAACAGACAGCGGAATAGAGAGGAACACTGTGAGGATCAGACAGCTGAATAGAGAGGAACACTGTGAGGATCAGACATGGAATAGAGAGAAACAGTGAGAGGATCAGATAGCGGAATAGAGAGGAACACTGTGAGGATCAGATAGCGGAATAGAGAGGAACAGTGAGAGGATCAGATAGCGGAATAGAGAGGAACCTGTGAGGATCAGATAGCGGAATACAGAGAACAGTGTTAGGAACATGCAGCGGAATAGAGAGGAACAGTGTGAGGGTCTGACAGCGGAATAGAGAGGAACAGTGTGAGGATCAGATAGCGGAATAGAGAGGAACAGTGTGAGGAACAGGCAGCGGAATAGAGAGGAACAGTGTGAGGATCAGATAGCGGAATAGAGAGGAACAGTGTGAGGGTCTGACGGGGAATAGAGAGGAACAGTGTGAGGATCAGACAGCGGAATAGAGAGGACCAGTGAGAGGATCAGACAGCGGAATAGAGAGGAACAGTGTGAGGATCAGACAGCGGAATAGAGAGGAACAGTGTGAGGGTTGGCAGCGGAATAGAGAGGAACAGTGTGAGGATCAGATAGCGGAATAGAGAGGAACAGTGTGAGGATCAGATAGCGGAATAGAGAGGAACAGTGTGAGGATCTGACAGGGGAATAGAGAGGAACAGTGTGAGGAACAGGCAGCGGAATAGAGAGGAACAGTGTGAGGATCTGACAGCGGAATAGAGAGGAACAGTGTGAGGATCAGACAGCGGAATAGAGAGGAACAGTGTGAGTGTCTGACAGCGGAATAGAGAGGAACAATGTGAGGAACAGGCAGCGGAATAGAGAGAAACAGTGTGAGGAACAGGCAGCGGAATAGAGAGGAACAGTGTGAGGATCAGACAGCTGAATAGAGAGGAACAGTGTGAGGATCAGACAGCGGATAGAGAGGAACAGTGTGAGGATCAGACAGTGGAATAGAGAGGAACAGTGTGAGGATCAGACAGCGGAATAGAGAGGAACAGTGTGAGGGTCTGACAGCGGAATAGAGAGGAACAGTGTGAGGATCTGACAGTGGAATAGAGAGGAACAGTGTGAGGATCAGACAGCGGAATAGAGAGGAACAGTGTGAGGAACAGGCAGCGGAATAGAGAGGAACAGTGTGAGGATCAGACAGGGGAATAGAGAGGAACAGTGTGAGGGTCAGATAGTGGAATAGAGAGGAACAGTGGGAGGATCAGACAGCGGAATAGAGAGGAACAGTGTGAGGATCAGACAGTGGAATAGAGAGGAACAGTGTGAGGATCAGACAGCGGAATAGAGAGGAACAGTGTGAGGGTCTGACAGCGGAATAGAGAGGAACATGTGAGGAAACAGGCGGAATAGAGAGGAACAGTGTGAGGGTCTGACAGCGGAATAGAGAGGAACAGTGTGAGGAACAGGCAGCGGAATAGAGAGGAACAGTGTGAGGATCAGACAGCGGAATAGAGAGGAACAGTGTGAGGATCAGACAGCGGAATAGAGGAACAGTGTGAGGATCAGACAGCGGAATAGAGAGGAACAGTGTGAGGATCAGACAGCGGAATAGAGAGGAACAGTGTGAGGGTCTGACAGCGGAATAGAGAGGAACAGTGTGAGGATCAGACAGCGGAATAGAGAGGAACAGTGTGAGGAACAGGCAGCGGAATAGAGAGGAACAGTGTGAGGATCAGATAGCGGAATAGAGAGGAACAGTGTGAGGATCAGACAGCGGAATAGAGAGGAACAGTGTGAGGATCAGATAGCGGAATAGAGAGGAACAGTGTGAGGATCAGACAGCGGAATAGAGAGGAACAGTGTGAGGATCAGACAGCGGAATAGAGAGGAACAGTGTGAGGATCAGACAGCGGAATAGAGAGGAACAGTGTGAGGATCTGACAGGGGAGTAGAGAGGAACAGTGTGAGGTCAGACAGCGGAATAGAGAGGAACAGTGTGAGGATCTGACAGTGGAATAGAGAGGAACAGTGTGAGGATCAGACAGCGGAATAGAGAGGAACAGTGTGAGGAACAGGCAGCGGAATAGAGAGGAACAGTGTGAGGATCAGACAGCGGAATAGAGAGGAACACTGTGAGGATCAGATAGCGGAATAGAGAGGAACAGTGTGAGGAACAGACAGGGGAATAGAGAGGAACAGTGTGAGGAACAGACAGCGGAATAGAGAGGAACACTGTGAGGATCAGACAGCTGAATAGAGAGGAACAGTGTGAGGATCAGACAGTGGAATAGAGAGGAACAGTGTGAGGATCAGACAGCGGAATAGAGAGGAACAGTGTGAGGGTCTGAGCGGAATAGAGAGGAACAGTGAGGAACAGGCAGCGGAATAGAGAGGAACAGTGTGAGGGTCTGACAGCGGAATAGAGAGGAACAGTGTGAGGAACAGGCAGCGGAATAGGAGGAACACTGTGAGGATCAGACAGCAGAATAGAGAGGAACAGTGTGAGGATCAGACAGCGGAATAGAGAGGAACAGTGTGAGGATCAGACAGCGGAATAGAGAGGAACAGTGTGAGGAACAGACAGCGGAATAGAGAGGAACACTGTGAGGATCAGATAGCGGAATAGAGAGGAACAGTGTGAGGATCTGACAGGGAGTAAGGAACAGTGTGAGGGTCAGACTGCGGAATAGAGAGGAACAGTGTGAGGATCTGACAGTGGAATAGAGAGGAACAGTGTGAGGATCAGACAGCGGAATAGAGAGGAACAGTGTGAGGAACAGGCAGCGGAATAGAGAGGAACAGTGTGAGGATCAGACAGCGGAATAGAGAGGAACAGTGTGAGGATCGAAAGCGGAATAGAGAGGAACAGTGTGAGGAACAGGCAGCGGAATAGAGAGGAACAGTGTGAGGATCAGACAGCGGAATAGAGAGGAACAGTGTGAGGGTCTGCAGCGGAATAGAGAGGAACAGTGTGAGGATCAGACAGCGGAATAGAGAGGAACAGTGTGAGGATCAGACAGTGGAATAGAGAGAACAGTGTGAGGATCAGACAGCGGAATAGAGAGGAACAGTGTGAGGAACAGGCAGCGGAATAGAGAGGAACAGTGTGAGGATCAGACAGCAGAATAGAGAGGAACAGTGTGAGGATCTGACAGCGGATTAGAGAGGAACAGTGTGAGGATCAGACAGCGGAATAGAGAGGAACAGTGTGAGGGTCTGCAGCAGAATAGAGAGGAACAGTGTGAGGAACAGACTGGGGAATAGAGAGGAACAGTGTGAGGATCAGACAGGGGAATAGAGAGGAACAGTGTGAGGATCAGACAGCGGAATAGAGAGGAACAGTGTGAGGATCAGACAGCGGAATAGAGAGGAACAGTGTGAGGATCAGACAGGGGAATAGAGAGGAACAGTGTGAGGATCAGACAGGGAATAGAGAGGAACAGTGTGAGGATGACAGCGGAATAGAGAGGAACAGTGTGAGGATCAGACAGCGGAATAGAGAGGAACAGTGTGAGGAACAGGCAGCGGAATAGAGAGGAACAGTGTGAGGATCAGACAGCGGAATAGAGAGGAACAGTGTGAGGATCAGACAGCGGAATAGAGAGGAACAGTGTGAGGAACAGGCAGCGGAATAGAGAGGAACAGTGTGAGGAACAGACAGGGGAATAGAGAGGAACACTGTGAGGATCAGACATGGAATAGAGAGAAACAGTGAGAGGATCAGATAGCGGAATAGAGAGGAACAGTGTGAGGATCAGACAGCGGAATAGAGAGGAACAGTGTGAGGAACAGACAGCGGAATAGAGAGGAACACTGTGAGGATCAGACAGCGGAATAGAGAGGAACAGTGTGAGGAACAGACAGGGGAATAGAGAGGAACAGTGTGAGGGTCTGACAGCGGAATAGAGAGGAACAGTGTGAGGGTCAGACAGCGGAATAGAGAGGAACAGTGTGAGGATCTGACAGTGGATAGAGAGGACAGTGTGAGGATCAGACAGCGGAATAGAGAGGAACAGTGTGAGGAAAGGCAGCGGAATAGAGAGGAACAGTGTGAGGATCAGACAGCGGAATAGAGAGGAACAGTGTGAGGATCAGAAAGCGGAATAGAGAGGAACAGTGTGAGGAACAGGCAGCGGAATAGAGAGGAACAGTGTGAGGATCAGACAGCGGAATAGAGAGGAACAGTGTGAGGGTCTGCAGCGGAATAGAGAGGAACAGTGTGAGGATCAGACAGCGGAATAGAGAGGAACAGTGTGAGGATCAGACAGTGGAATAGAGAGGAACAGTGTGAGGATCAGACAGCGGAATAGAGAGGAACAGTGTGAGGAACAGGCAGCGGATAGAGAGGAACAGTGTGAGGATCAGACAGCAGAATAGAGAGGAACAGTGTGAGGATCTGACAGCGGATTAGAGAGGAACAGTGTGAGGATCAGACAGCGGAATAGAGAGGACAGTGTGAGGGTCTGCAGCAGAATAGAGAGGAACAGTGTGAGGAACAGACTGGGGAATAGAGAGGAACAGTGTGAGGAACAGGCAGCGAATAGAGAGGAACAGTGTGAGATCAGACAGGGGAATAGGAGGAACAGTGTGAGGATCTGACAGGGGAATAGAGAGGAACACTGTGAGGATCAGATAGCGGAATAGAGAGGAACAGTGTTAGGAACAGACAGGGGAATAGAGAGGAACAGTGTGAGGAACAGACAGCGGAATAGAGAGGAACACTGTGAGGATCAGACAGCTGAATAGAGAGGAACACTGTGAGGAACAGACAGCGGAATAGAGAGAAACAGTGTGAGGAACAGACAGCGGAATAGAGAGGAACACTGTGAGGATCAGACAGCGGAATAGAGGAACAGTGTGAGGATCAGACAGCGGAATAGAGAGGAACAGTGGAGGAACAGGCAGCGGAATAGGAGGAACAGTGTGAGGAACAGACAGCGGAATAGAGAGGAACAGTGTGAGGATCAGATAGCGGAATAGAGAGGAACAGTGTGAGGGTCTGCAGCGGAATAGAGAGGAACAGTGTGAGGATCAGACAGCGGAATAGAGAGGAACAGTGTGAGGATCAGACAGCGGAATTGAGAGGAACAGTGTGAGGATCAGACAGCGGAATAGAGAGGAACAGTGTGAGGATCAGACAGCGGAATAGAGAGGAACAGTGTGAGGATCAGACAGCGGAATAGAGAGGAACAGTGTGAGGATCAGACAGCAGAATAGAGGAACAGTGTGAGGATCAGACAGCGGAATAGAGAGGAGCAGTGTGAGGATCAGACAGGGGAATAGAGAGGAACAGTGTGAGGATCTGACAGCGGAATAGAGAGGAACAGTGTGAGGATCAGACAGCGGAATAGAGAGGAACAGTGTGAGGAGACAGCGGAATAGAGAGGAACAGTGTGAGGAACAGGCAGCGGAATAGAGAGGAACAGTGTGAGGAACAGGCAGCGGAATAGAGAGGAACAGTGTGAGGGTCTGACAGCGGAATAGAGAGGAACAGTGTGAGGATCAGACAGCAGAATAGAGAGGAACAGTGTGAGGATCTGACAGGATAGTAGAGAGGAACAGTGTGAGGAACAGACAGCGGAATAGAGAGGAACAGTGTGAGGAACAGGCAGCGGAATAGAGAGGAACAGTGTGAGGGTCTGACAGCGGAATAGAGAGGAACAGTGTGAGGGTCAGACAGCGGAATAGAGAGGAACAGTGTGAGGATCAGACAGCGGAATAGAGAGGAACAGTGTGAGGATCAGACAGCGGAATAGAGAGGAACAGTGTGAGGATCAGACAGCGGAATAGAGAGGAACAGTGTGAGGATCAGACAGCGGAATAGAGAGGAACAGTGATATGATCAGACAGCGGAATAGAGAGGAACAGTGTGAGGATCAGACAGCGGAATAGAGAGGAACAGTGTGAGGATCAGACAGCGGAATAGAGAGGAACAGTGTGAGGAACAGGCAGCGGAATAGAGAGGAACAGTGTGAGGATCAGACAGCGGAATAGAGAGGAACAGTGTGAGGGTCTGCAGCGGAATAGAGAGGAACAGTGTGAGGATCAGACAGCGGAATAGAGAGGAACAGTGTGAGGATCAGACAGCGGAATTGAGAGGAACAGTGTGAGGATCAGACAGCGGAATAGAGAGGAACAGTGTGAGGATCAGACAGCAGAATAGAGAGGAACAGTGTGAGGATCAGATAGCGGAATAGAGAGGAACACTGTGAGGATCAGACAGCAGAATAGAGAGGAACAGTGTGAGGATCAGACAGCGGAATAGAGAGGAACACTGTGAGGAACAGACAGGGGAATAGAGAGGAACAGTGTGAGGATCTGACAGGGGAATAGAGAGGAACAGTGTGAGGATCAGACAGCGGAATAGAGAGGAACTGTGTGAGGAAGAGACAGCGGAATAGAGAGGAACAGTGTGAGGAACAGGCAGCGGAATAGAGAGGAACAGTGTGAGGAACAGGCAGCGGAATAGAGAGGAACAGTGTGAGGGTCAGACAGCGGAATAGAGAGGAACAGTGTGAGGATCAGACAGCGGAATAGAGAGGAACAGTGTGAGGATCTGACAGGATAGTAGAGAGGAACAGTGTGAGGAACAGACAGCGGAATAGAGAGGAACAGTGTGAGGAACAGGCAGCGGAATAGAGAGGAACAGTGTGAGGGTCTGACAGCGGAATAGAGAGGAACAGTGTGAGGGTCTGACAGCGGAATAGAGAGGAACAGTGTGAGGATCAGACAGCGGAATAGAGAGGAACAGTGTGAGGATCAGACAGCGGAATAGAGAGGAACAGTGTGAGGATCAGACAGCGGAATAGAGAGGAACAGTGTGAGGATCAGACAGCGGAATAGAGAGGAACAGTGATATGATCAGACAGCGGAATAGAGAGGAACAGAGTGAGGGTCTGACAGCGGAATAGAGAGGAACACTGTGAGGATCTGACAGTGGAACAAACAGAAACACTGTGAGGATCTGACAGTGGGACAAAGAGAAACACTGTGAGGATCTGACAGTGGGACAAAGAGAAACACTGTGAGGATCTGACAGTGGGACATAGAGAAACACTGTGAGGATCTGACAGTGGGCCAAAGAGAAACACTGTGAGGATCTGACAGTGGGACAAACAGAAACACTGTGAGGATCTGACAGTGGGACACAGAGAAACACTGTGAGGATCTGACAGTGGAACACAGAGAACACTGTGAGGATCTGACAGTGGAACAAACAGAAACACTGTGAGGGTCTGACAGTAGAACAAAGAGGAACGCTGTGATGATCAGACACTGGAACAAACAGAAACACTGTGAGGATCTGACAGTCGAACAAAGAGAAACACTGTGATGATCAGACACTGGAACAAACAGAAACACTGTGAGGATCTGACAGTGCAGCAAACAGAAACACTGTGAGGATGTGACTGTGGTGCAAAGAGAAACACTGTGAGGATCAGACACTGGAACAGAGAGGAGAAACACTGTGAGGATCTGACAGTGGGCCAAAGAGAAACACTGTGAGGATCTGACAGTGGGACAAACAGAAACACTGTGAGGATCTGACAGTGGTGCAAAGAGAAACACTGTGAGGATCAGACACTGGAACAGAGAGAAACACTCTGAGGATCTGACAGTGGAGCAAAGAGAAACACTCTGAGGATCAGACACTGGAACAGAGAGAAACACTCTGAGGATCTGACAGTGGAGCAAAGAGAAACACTCTGAAGATCTGACAGTGGCGCAAAAGGAGATCCTGGGTGGATCTGACAGTAGAGCAAAGAGAAACATTCTGAGGATCTGACAGTGCAGCAAAGAGAAACACTGCGAGGATCAGACCCTGGAACAAACAGAAACACTGTGAGGATCTGACAGTGGAACAAAGAGAAACTCTGTGACGGTCTAAAAGTGGAACAAAGAGATATAATGTGAGGATCTGACAGTGGAATAAAGAGGAACACTGTGAGGACCTGACAGTAGAACAAAGAGAAATAATGGGAGGATCTTGCAATGGAACAAATAGAAACACTGAGTGAATGGGCTAGGGTCTGGCAGATGGAATACAATGTTGACAAATGTAAGGTTATCCATTTCGGTAGGAATAATAACAAAAGGGATTATTATTTAATTGATAAAATATTAAAACATGCTGCTGTGCAGACTTGGGTGTGCTAGTGCATGAGTCGCAAAAAGTTGGTTTACAGATGCAACAGATCATTAAGGCGGCGAATGGAATTTTGTCCTTCATTGCTAGAGGGATGGACTTTAAGACAAGGGCTGCAATTGTATAAGGTGTTAGTGAGGCAACACCTGGAGTATTGTATTTGGTTTTGGTCTCCTTACCTGAGAAAGGACGTACTGGCGCTGGAGGAGAGTCACTAGGTTAATAATAATATTATAATAATAATAATAATCGCTTATTGTCACAAGTAGGCTCCAATGAAGTTACTGTGAAAAGCCCCTAGTTACTACATTCCGGCGCCTGTTCGGGGAGGCTGGTACGGGTAATCGCAGAGCTGAAGGAGTTGGATTGTGAGGAGAGGATGAGTAGACTGGGACTGTACTCGTTGGAATTTAGAAGGATGAGGGGGGATCTTACAGAAACATATAAAATTATGAAGGGAATAGATAGGATAGATGCGAGCAGGTTGTTTCCACTGGCAGGTGAAAGCAGAACTAGGGGGCATAGCTTCAAAATAAGGGGAAGTAGATTAAGGACTGAATTTAAGAGAAACTTCTTCACCCAAAGGGTTGTGAATCTATGGAGTTCCTTTCCCAGTGAAGCAGTTGAGGCTCCTTCATTGAATTTTTAAGATAAAGGTAGATTTTTTGATGAATAAAGGGATTAAGGGTTATGGTGTTCGGGCCGGAAAGTGGAGCTGAGTCCACAAAAGATCAGCCATGATCTCATTGAATGGCGGAGCAGGCTCGAGGGGCCAGATGGCCTACTCCTGCTCCTCGTTCTTATGTTCTTATAACACTGTTACAACTGCCTCAATGCTCTGTCAGATGGATGTGAGGGGTGGGGTGGTCAGGGTGGTCAGAAAGAGGGCACATGGGGGGAGGGAGGGATAGTTGGGCTGAACTGGGCACCCTCCACACTCCCCCCCCTCCCGCCTTCGCTGCCCCACGGCCAACCTCACCAGAGCCACCCAGGGATCTGATGCGACCATGTGATGGCATGGCCAGCTCATGTGCAGGGATCACCCAGGTGAATGGTGGGAAGTGTTAACGTTATCAGACGATGTGAAGAACGAGAGCCCACTGTCAAATCCTCATGGTGACTTGTCTACCTTTAGCCCCATTAGCGTGCCCATCACTACTTCCTTTGCCCCCTAAAGATTTCCCAGTCCTACAGTCTCCCACTAATCTTTGACACTTTGTATGCTTTTTCCTTCAATTTGATACTCTCCCTTATTTCCTTAGATATCCACGGTCAATTTTCCTTCTTTCTTACGTCCTTCTTTTTGTTGGTATAAACCTTTGCTGAGCACTGTGAAAATCGCTTGGAAGGTTCTCCACTGTTTCTCAACTATTTCACCATAAAGTCTTTGCTCCCAGTCTACCTCAGCTAGCTCTTCTCTCATCCCATTGTAATCTCCTTTGTTTAAGCACAAAACACTAGTATTTGATTTTACCTTCTCACCCTCCATCTGTATTTTAAATTCCATATTGTGATCGCTTCTTCTGAGAGGATCCCTAACTATGAGATCATTAATCAATCCAGTCTAATTACACAGGACCAGATCTAGGACCACTTTTTCCCTCGTAAGTTCCATTACATAATGTTCTAGGAAACTATCGCGGATACATTATCTAAGCACCTCCTCAAGGCTGCCTTGACTGACCTGGTTAAACCAATCGACATGTAAATTAAAATCTCCCATGATAGCTAGTGTACCATTTCTACATGCATCAGTTATTTCTTTGTTTATTGCCTGCCCCGCCATAATGTTACTATTTGGTGGCCTATAGACTACTCCTATCAGTGACTTTTTCACCTTACTATTCCTGATTTCCACCCAAATGAATTCAACCTTATCCTCCATAGCACCAATGTCATCCCTTACTTTT
Organism: Scyliorhinus canicula; assembly: GCF_902713615.1. Taxonomy (NCBI): domain Eukaryota; kingdom Metazoa; phylum Chordata; class Chondrichthyes; order Carcharhiniformes; family Scyliorhinidae; genus Scyliorhinus; species Scyliorhinus canicula. The sequence goes on along the minus strand of NC_052148.1, from coordinate 44,817,903 downwards.
GCCCAGATGTCATCCTTAAATAACAGAGCTACACTCCCTTACCATCCACTCTGTCCTTCCAAATAGTTTGTTACCCTCGGATATTTAACTCCCAGTCTTGACCATCCTTTAGCCATGTTCAGTAATGGCCACTAAATCATAGTCATTCATTTGTGCCATCAACTCATTTACCTTATTCCGAATACTACGAGCACTCAGGTAAAGTACACTTATGTTGACTTTTATACCTCTATTTTGAATCTTAACACTCAATCAGTAACCTCTCCTAAGTTAACAGGTATTTAATGTGCCCAAATATATACAGGTAACAATAATAATCTTTATTAGTGTCACAAGTAGGTTTACATTAACACTGTACTAAGGGACAGTGAAAATCCCCTCACTGCCACACTCTGGCGTCTGTTCGGTTACACTGAGGAAGAATTCAGAATGTTGAATTCAGCTAACAAGCATGCCTTTTGGGACTTCTGGGAGGAAACCGGAGCACCCGAAAGAAGCCCACGCAGAACCAGGGAGAACGTGCAGACTCCGCACAGACAGTGACCCAAGGGAATCAAACCTTGGACCATGGCGCTGTGAAGCAACAGTGCTAACCACTGTGCTACCATGCTACCCATCAAAAAGTGCCCAAGCCCCTACATCTAACCTGTGCCCTACACCCTTGCCAAGGTAACTAGTGTTTAACTTTCTGGCCTTACGGGCCCTAATGCTATGTTGAGGTGGACCCCCAGTCGGTATGTCAGGAGTGGAGGCGGCCAGCTGTGATTGCCGCCCCGTGACGTGGGACCAGTTAGCAGGGGTCTTCTGGGGTGACCGGGCCAGGCTGCTGCTCGGATGTCCCAGGTGGCGTGGTGCCAAACTGTTTTGCCCGCTGTCACCAGATGCATCAGGACAGGATGGCGGGAGTCCGAGGTGCTGCGGTGTTCCAGCACCACTCCTGCGGGAGTCCCCGGCAGATGTCCCATCACCTCCTCCTCCCTCGGGGTGCCCGATGGCCCCCAGGCTACTCCATGGGACGGAGTTGCAAGCGGAGCCATCCCCTAAGGCTTCCTCTGGTCTCGACCAGGGACCGCATGCTCACAGCCATGGAGCACAGGGAGTGGACCATCGCCATCTGGGACTGCGCCACATCACACTGTGACTATGTCAACACCTTCTGGGTCTGCATCACATCAGCCAGTGACTGTTCCACCTCGTTCTGGGTCTGGGCCACCTCCCTCTGCTGGGCGACGCCTGGGCACTGCCACTGACACTACCAGCCATGGCATGCTGTGAGTGGGCCACGTTCAGAAGCGCCGCTGTGATGCTCAGAAGCGCCGCTGCGAAGTCCAGGCAGCTCTGTGACATGGTTGCTTCAGGCAGAACCTGCACATAATACCCCAGGGCTTGGCTCCCCAAAACCCTCTCCCCCAATGCCTCCCCCTCGGACGCCATTCATGCAGTGGGTGGCACGCATTGTCGGCACCACCTGCTGTGCACGTGGTTGGACTTCTCCAACCCCTCCCCCACCTCAGGAGTTCCGACATTCACTTGATGTCCTGGAGCAGCTGTGTGGTGCGCATCAGAGGGTGTTCCAGGAGCCTCTTTACTAAAGTGTTCAACTGAGGCGAGTGTCCCGAGATGGCGGAGGGTGTCAGCGAGAGCTGTGACAGGAAAGCTCGGGATGTCTTGGGTCTCGCGTTGAGGGCAGCCGTCTGTGCCGATCTCCTCATCACTGCTTGGCTCACAGGGGGGGTTCCGGCTGTGGAACTGGCAGGGGCAGGGGATACCAAATAGACCAGTCCCATCACCAGCAGGTCCAGCAGACACATGATTAGACCGCAGACCGGGAGAGAGTGGGCGTGGTGGGGTTGAGGGTGGTATGGGGGGTGTTGACACACATGGCATGGGGAATCTTTACTTAACGGGGTCTCACTTCGCCCACGGCTGACTTACACCCCAGCGACTTCACTTTCCTCTGGGCCGCCAACCACGTCCAGTGCCCTCTGCTCAGCTACGGTGAGGGGCCTCAGGTCTGACGGTCCCCCTCCAGTTTTCTCAAGTTCCCGGCAGTTATGGGCAGCCTCTCCTGGGCGAGGGAAACAGAAAAAGACAGTGCGAGGCAGCCCGACTCACGTAGCCATGTTGGGTGCCGGCATGTGATGCAGGGTTGGGGTTCGGACGCCCTCTGGGTTATAAGACCATAAGACCAAAAGCACAGGAGCAGAATTAGGCCGCTTGGCATATCGAGTCTGCTCCGCCATTCAATCATGGATGATTTTCTCATCCCCATTCTCATGCCTTTTCCCATAACCCCTGATCCCCTTATTAATCAAGAACCTATCTATCTATGTCTTAAAGACACTTAATGATTTGGCCTCCACAGCCTTCTGCGGCAAACAGTTCCACAGATTCACCCCTCTGGCTGAAGAAATTCCTCCTCATCTCTGTTTTAAAGGATTGTCCCTTTAGTTTGAGATGGTGTCCTCTGGTTCTAATGCTTCCTATAAGTGGAAACATCCTCTCCACATCCACTCTATCCACACCTTGCAGTATTCTGTAAGTTTCAATAAGATCCCCCCTCATCCTTCTAAACTCCAACGAGCACAGACCCAGTTACTGGGTTATGGGGATAGGGTGGAAGTGTGGTTTTGGATAGGGTGCTCTTTCCAAGAGCCGCTGCAGACCTGATGGGCCGAATGGCCTCCTTCTGCATTGTAAATTCTATTAACAGTCTCCTATGCGGCACCTTGTCAAAGGCCTTCTGGAAATCTAAATAAATCACGTCCTCCGGTTCTCCTTTGTCTAACTTCCTGAAAGAACTCTCACAGCCGTGCTGACTCAGTCCTATTTTACCATGCACTTCCAAGTATTCCGCAATCTCATCTTTAATAACAGACTCTAAAATCTTACCAATGACCAAAGCCAGGCTAACCGACCTATAATTTCCCGTCTTCTGCCTCCCTCCCTTCTTAAACAGCGATTACTGTTACGTTAGCCACTTTCCAGTCCTCTGGGACCCTTCCTGCCTCCAGTGATTCCTGAAAGATCATCACCAATACCTCCACAATCTCCTGAGCTATCGCTTTTAGAACTCTGGGTTGGGGGCTGGAGGGGGGGGGAGGGGGTGGGATTCATAGGTGTGTGTGAGACGGGGTTGGTTCTAGGGGCACTGCCTCCCCATCCTGCCCGCCCTGAGGAGGTCGTGCATGCAAATTCGGACGGCGTTGCTGATGTCGCTCTCTGCCTCTGCCACTCTGCCCAGTCACGGTGAACAGTGGCGCCTGGCAGCCTCCTTCCCAGGCCAGGGTACAGGGTGGCCTGCCTCTCGTCCACTGCATCCAGGAGGGTTATCAGCTTGGCGTCTGTGAATCTCGGGGCCAGTCTCCTCACTGCCACCTTGTTGGCTGCGATGGTGTTGGGGAATGAAGTGTGTAAATGAACCTGCAGCCTTTGGGTGTCAGTTGTGAAACTGGCGAATCCAGCGCCATTTCCCATTGGAATCGATCGTGTTCCACATGGCGCCGGTGCCAACTCCTCAACAATCGCTGAATCGGTCCAGGAGCTGCGCCAGTTTTGCTGTCGTGGAAGCCCACGAGTCCTCCGTCGGCGTCAACACGTAGTCTCAGCAACGGAAAATCCCTCTGCAAATCTATAACAAGTAATAAATATTAGTCAAGTAAAGGGTTATGTTTCTTTGTTGCCACTAGAGAAATGGTATGGAGGTGCCACACTCCACACCATTCTTGTATTTATTCAATAGATGTATTAGACAAATATATAACTCACAAAGACGTAAGACTGTCATTTGCATGGATTTATATCTCATTAGCGGGTTGGGCACTTCATGCTGCACCACTCCACAATGCTCCGTCCCTCTTAGGTAGAGGTCGCACAGGAGTGAATTGGTACAAGTATTTACAAGTGGCACCTGAGTGCCACGCCTGTTGTGCAGATCTAGAGGCTAAAAAAACTCTGAAAAACACTCAAAGATTGTCGGGTTTGCTGTGGTGTGGGTGCCCCGGCCGGATAGGGGGGCTAGTGGAGAACAACTTGGTGGCAAGTCCATGGGTTCGGAGTGTCCCCCTCAGGATCAGGGTGGCCTGGCTCAGACAGCCATTGCTACAGTAAGTCACCCCTCTGATGCTACTTATAGGCTCCTGGCTGTTCACACTGCTGGCTGCTCACTGTCCTGTAAATGCTCAAAGAGCCTCTGATGATGCAGGAGCCCACCCAGGTCGTCCCACTGGAAACCCCTCATACCCCAGTAGTATCATCACTTGGGCTGTGCGTGGCATGCTCAATCCCTGGCCCACCAAGTGCTGGCACTGCTGAGAAGCACAGTCCCACAGCACAGGAAGGAGGGGCAGACCTCACTCCAACCAAAGGGGACCTGCACCGTGGCCTTTGGAATTATCGTGTTGAGCACATTCAGATAACACGGGCTGCAACTGGATGCAGCTTTAACTGAAAGATACTCCAGACCTTGAAGTTAGTTCTATCTGATTTATTGAACCTGTCACACAGTTAGCACAGTTCTCTGTGAGTTCAACTCTCTGCTAACCAAAGTGTGATTATTCTGTCTGACTGAACCAGACTAGCTCTTAGCCACGTGCTGGAGGTGTTATGTGATATATACACCCTGACTCACTCTGTAGATGTCCCCAGTGGAAAGAGGCAGAGTGCGAGTGCCTTGTGTATTTTACAGTGGGAAACCACCCCCAAGTGTTCTGCCTGCTGATTGGTTATGTCCTGTTCTCTGTTTTCATTAGCTGCCTGTCTGTATCTCATCATGTGCATGTCTGCATATCATGACATCTCCCCTTTTGAAATGTTTTTCTGTAGCATATTTGAAGGTATTTACATGTGTAGGCCGAAAAACTAACTTATTTACATACTATGGCAGATGGGAACATATGTACATGTGAAAACAGGCGTCTAATGAGCGAAAACAGAACATAGCAAACAAAACAAATGTTTATAAGTCCAGTTTCTGGGGCTTGCGTCTGATCCTAGTCGACCGCCGGAGAGGTGGTGGTGGGGACGACGGCGCCTTGTTGGGCGGGATTGCAGCCAGACTGGTGGCCTCGTGGTTCAAGGTGTCCGGAGGTGGCACAATAACAGAAGGAAACGGAGAAGAATGGGGTTGCGGGCGGCAACTAGGCGCCGTGCCCGTTTGTTTCGCTGCACAACAGAGCCATCAGCCATATGCACAACGTATGATCGAGGAGAAGCCTGTTGCACAACAACAGCTGGAGCTGACCAGCCTCCATCAGGTAGCTTGATCCGAACAGCACCCGCCGGGGATAGCACAGGCAAATCGGTGGCATGAGCATCATAGCCCTTCTTCTGCCGGTCCCTGAGTTTCTGCACATTCTGCAGCACCGGAAGGTGATCCAGATCAGGCAAGTGTACGGCTGGAAGAGTTGTCCGCAGGTCCCTGTTCATCAGGAGTTGAGCCGGTGACATGCCGGTAGACAGAGGGGTTGCCCTGTACACAAGCAGCGCAAGGTTGTCAGAAGCAGAATCCGCAGCCTTGCAGATGAGCTGCTTGTACACCCCTTTCTCAACCTTCCCGTTGGACTGCGGTAATGTGGGCTGGAAGTGATGTGATGAAACTGATATAGCTGGGAAAATCTTGACCACTCTTGGCTGCTGAAGCAAAGACCGTTGTCACTCATGACAGTGAGTGGAATACCATGCCTGGAGAACGTTTCCTTACAGGCCTTGATGACGGTCTTGGATGTGACGTCCAAAAGCTTCACAACTTCTCGATAGTTGGAAAAATAATCAATGATTATCACAAAGTCATGACCATTGGCATGAAAGAGGACGATGCCCACCTTGGACCACAGGGTGGTCACGATTTTGTGCTGCTGAAGCGTCTCCTTGCTCTGTGCTGGCTGGAAGCGTTAACAGGTCAGACAGTTGAGGACCATGTTTGAGATGTCCTGGCTAATATCAGGCCAGTAGACAGCCTGCCTGGCTCTGCGCCTGCACTTCTCGACACCTAGATGTCCCTCGTGGATTTGCCGGAGCACCAAGCTCTGGAGACTGCGTGGAATGACAATGCGATCCAGCTTGAGGAGGATACCATCAACCACCGTCAGGTTGTCCTTCACATTGAAGAATTGAGGGCACGGCCCTTTTTGCCAGCCATTGGTGAGGTGGGCATGACACGCTGCAGAAGAGGGTCTTTGGCCATCTCGTCGCGAATGTGGATCACCTTTTCATCCGATGCCGGGAGGTTGCTGGCCCACAGCTGTACCTGTGATTCGATCTGTTGGATTAATGCCAGCGGGTCGGCAGGCAAGATTATGGAGCGGGACAAGGCATCCGTAATAATGAGCTCCTTGCCAGGCGTGTACACAAGCTCAAAGTCATATCGTCTGAGTTTGAGGAGGATGCGATGCAGCCGGGGCGTCATGTCGTTCAGGTCCTTGTGGATAATGTGGACCAGAGGCCTGTGGTCGGTCTCAACGGTGAACGTCGGCAGGCCGTAGACATAATCATGGAACTTGAGAATTCCAGTAAGAAGGCCCAGGCATTCCTTTTCAATTTGGGCGTACCGCTGCTCGGTGGGTGTCAGGATGAGGTGTCATCGCGCTGGAGCAACACCGCGCCAATGCCGCCCTGGCTCACATCCGTCGAGATTTTCGTTTCCCTGTCAGGGTCAAAAAATGCCAGTACAAGTGCAGTGGTGAGCTTGGCTTTCAGCTCCAACCACTCTGCTTGATGAGCTGCCTGGCACTCAAAGGCAGTGGACTTTTTCACCAGGTGTCTGAGGGCCGTGGTGTGTGAGGCCAAGTTTGGGATAAACTTGCCCAAGACGTTTACCATGCCTAGGAAGTACAGCACCGCCTTCTTGTCTTCAGGGGTCTTTATGTCTTCAATGGCCTTGACCTTGTCTGTGTCCGGGCGCACTTCCCTGCTGATCACTTAAGAACTTAAGTGTCGGCATGCCAGAGCAACACTTTGACCTGTTCAGCTTGAGGCCATTGGCATGGACACGGTGGAATACCTGCTGGAGGCAAGAGATGTGCTCTTTGGGGGTCGTGGACCAAATGATAACGTCGTCCACGTACATACGCACCCCTTCAATGCCCTCCATCATCTGCTCTATGATTCTATGGAAGATCTCCACGGCTGAGACAATGCCGAATGGCATACGATTATAGCAGTACCTACCAAACAGTGTGTTGAAGGTGCAGAGCCTTCTGCTGGACTCATCCAGCTGGATTGGCCAGAATCCATGTGACACATCTAACTTTGTGAAAAACCGGGCGTGTGCCATTTGTGAGTTCCTCCCGCTTCAGGATGGGATAGTGTTCCCACATTATATTCTGGTTGAGATCCTTGGGATCAATACAGATGCGCAGCTCCCCCGAAGGCTTTTTTACACAGACCATCGAGCTGACCCAGTCAGTCGATTCTGTAATTTTGGAGATGATGCCCTGGGCCTGAAGATCCTTTAGCTGCGCCTTCAGGCGCTCCTTCAGTGGAGCTGGGACCCGGCGTGGTGCGTGAACCACAGGCGTATATGGCAGAGTGCCCATCCTGTCAAATACATCCGGATACTGAGCGAGATGTCGTCAATGCCGGCTTGAAGATCCACGTTGGAGAAGGTCATTGTGTAGACCCACTGCACAAGGTTCAGCTGCTTGCATGCATGTGCGCCGAGCAGGGAGGCCCTGTCTGGCTTGATGATTTCAAACCTTAGCCTTGCGTGAATGCTCCTATTGGAGACAAGTAGATGGCAGGGTCCCAGTGCTATGATGCCATTATAATCCAGGAGCTGGCAGGCTGCTGGAAGAAGCTTGGGTGGCTTCTTGATGCGGTTGAAATCTGCCTGTGAAAGGAGATTGGCAGAAGCACCTGTGTCCAGATTGAACTGGTTAGAGCTGATTTACTTGCATCACCCACGCCATTCATCCGCAGAATCCACAGTGAGGATGGGCAGGCTCCGTAATGATGTCGGCGAGGCGTGTTCAAGTGTGGTGATGATGTCCACATGGTAGGGGGACTCCAGGCAATCGTCCTCTGGATCAGTGATGCTGCCAGGATCAGAATCCTGTAAACCTTGCTGGACACTCCGAACGCACCTGCGTTGGAGTTGGGAACGCTGGCCCTTGACTGGTGGTGCAGACCTGCACACGGCTGCATAATGTCCAGGCTTCCTGCAATTCAAACAGCGCCTGCCTCTTGCAGGGCAGTGTTTCTTTCAGGGACGGTGCCACAGTTTGGGCGCGTCACAACGCCGTTACGCTCCGTGCGTTGTCGCACATGCACAGTGCGGTTGGCAGACGTTCGCACCTGAGCAGTGTGGTGATCGGCCGCTTCGTTATCCCATTCACATCACGCATACGCGGGGCTCCGGGAAGAGCGCGCAAAATGGCCCCTTTCATCAATGCTGAGGCGCTGCATCCAGGCGATGGCCTGCACACTCTCTGCCTTGTGGGAGGAACGTTTCTCATTTTCAGCCGATTTGTATTCTGAATATCGATTTTTGGCGTGCTCATGCACTGTACATGTTTCAATCGCGACTAACAGGGTCATATATGCTTGATTTTCTAAAGCTGCTCCTTCAGAGGATCAGAGTGAACTCCATAAACGATTTGGTCTCTGATCATGGAGTCAGCCATATCACCAAAGTTGCAGGACAGCGCTAACAGGTGGAGGCTAGTTCAGAAGGAGTTGAAAGATTCGTCTTTACCTTGGAGGGGTTGTTTAAATATTTAGCGCTCGAAGATTTCATTGGTGTCCACTTCACAATGACTATCAAACTTCTCCAGGATGGTCTGAAACTTTGTCTTATCCTGGCCTTCGGTGAAGTTAAACGAGTTGAAGATTTGGATGGCTTGATCCCCCGCAGTTGAGAGGAGAAGCACGGTCTTTCTTGTATCAGACGCACCCTCGAGGTTTGCGACTTCGCTGTACAGCAGAAACCTTTGCTTGAAAGTCCGCTAGTTGGCACTGAGATTACCGGAGGTCTGCAGCTGTTGAGGAGCCTGGATCTTCTCCATGGTGCCGGAATGCATTTGCTGGTCGTCATGGAACAGATTGAGGTAAACCACCCAAGGATAGCAGACTACTGGTACCATGTCATGTTAAGCACGCCGGACTCACTCTGTAGATGTCCCTACTGGAAAGAGGCGGAGTGTGAGTGCTTCGTGCCTTTTATAGTGGGAAACCACCCCCAAGTGTTCTGCCTGCTAATTGGTTATGTCCTGTTCTCTGTGCTCATTAGCTGCCTGCCTGTATCTCATTATGTGCATGTCTGCATATCATGACAAGAACCCTCCCTTGTTCTCTGTCCCTCGGAGGATAGAGGCCTCACCTGTGACCCCTCCACCCCTCAGGATCACAGGTTTGCTCCTCCTGGTGAGGCTGGTAGCACTGACTGCCTCTTCCACCACCTCCCAGGCCCTGTCCAGGAGGACGGGCTTCGGTCTGCGGCCCATCCTGAGGAAGAAGCTGTCCCTCCTCTCTTCAATGACATCGAGCAGTGGGTCCAATTCAGACTCCCGAAAGCAGAGGGGATGTCTATTCTGAGCCACCTTTATGGAGGCAAAGTGGGTGTGGGGAGTGAAGCATTTAAAAGGAGCTCCAGCTGTCAAGCTCTTTAGCATTGAAGCCGGCCCCCGCGGTTACACCGCCTGCTGGGCTGGGAATTACTTCCAATTCATGCGGGCAGAGTGCTGGCCCATTTGCATGTCCTGAATTGCGTGCAACATGCCGTCAGCCGCACACAGACCCTGCCTGCCAAAACCTGGCCCCCTGTAGCCAGCCTCGCCAACCTCAGACCACCCCCACCAGTGCCCCCGCCGAAGCCCCTCCAGCCAGCGGAATGGCTCCCCCCCCAACTGTGGGCTGCGCTGTGCACAGTCCGTAGCTGCCACGCGAGATTCCCAAACAGTGTGAGCACACTGTAGTGATCTTTACATGGGCATATACAGAACGGGCTGATGGGTAATGGAAAGACCACTAGGGGGCAGCACTGCCGTGTATAAAAGCGGGACGCAAGCAGCCCTCTGCCTCTCTGGCTGATTTGACTGTGAGGAGAACAGGGGCAGAAATTTAGCTCAGGGCTCCTAGTGTGGTCAGGCCTAGTTATTGAGCATAGAAAATGATGCGACAATCAATTCAACCAGGGACACGAGTCGGAGTAAACTGTGGCTTTAATCGGCTTACAACTGAGCCTGCCTGCGACTGTGCTGAACTGGAGGCGGACTCGCAGGACCGCAGCACTTATACTTCCTGTAGGGGGCGGAGCCAAGGGCGGAGCCCTGTACATGCTCCTCATCTCCCCCTGTGGGCAGAGCTGCGCAACGGCTCACAGGTGGAGCCCACAGGGACACAGTAATGTACAGTGTGAATTATAGTGGATACACATTCACCACAGAAAAGTTGTAACATTTCTACTCGTATAGTTCTTTAAGTAAGAGCTCACACAGTTATTTAAGTTGTGTTGCTCAATAAACCTTCTGTAAAACTTCTGGAAGACTTTGAGCCTTCTTCCAAAGCCTCTACTGTAACTGAGTTGAGCAGCACAGATTACCTGCTCTACAGGTAACTCAGCCCATCGGAGGAGGAGCATTCGGGCCTCAGATGACTTCTTAGGGCCATCCATACGGCGGGCAGCGTGCTCCAAGAGTACATCGTTATTGAGGGGCGGAGCATCGCAAATATGGCACTACCACTGATTCCGGCGTAAATGGGGATTCTCCGGCCAATTGCCGAACACGATTTTGCCGATCGGAGAATCCTGCCCCATGTCTCCCAAATGTAGAATCCAGCCAATCCAATCAAGCAGTCCCCTAACTCCTTCAAAGTAAACTGCATATCATTATCACTGACAACCCGCTCCGGTGTTCCGAATCTTGCAAATATTTCATCGAGTTTCTTAATGGTCTGCTCAGTCAATGTTGACTTCATTATCACGACTTCCGGCCATTTCGAGTGCATGTCCACAATCACAAAGAGCTTGTGTCCCTCCAGTGAACCAGCATAATTGAGCTCTATTCTCGTGGCTGTGTTGGCCATTCCCGTGGATGTAACGGTTGAAATAGTTTTCTTTCGTTTTGCAAGAGAATGGCATAATCCAACTTTCTCTTCAATTTGAGCATCGAATCCTGGCCACCAAAAATACCTGCATGTCAATTCCATCATCCTTACCACACCAGGATGTCCGCCATGCAATTGGCATGCAAGCACAGAGGAACAATCACACTTCTCTATAGCAGAACTCCATTTTGTACTGTCAACTCAAATCTTCATGTAATTTAGGGCTTGGAGGTCTAGATTTTTCCTATGAATGTCTGACAGCTTTCCTTTTTGGATTAAGTCCATCACCTTCCCCATTGCTGGATTGTTCTTGTGTATCTTGAACTGGAGATGAAGTCACAGGTACACTATCTACGAGTGAGAAATACAAAATATTGATGACATTTTCTTCAAGATCATGGTTGACTTGTAACGGCAAATCGTGATAAACCATCAGCGTTTGTATGCTGCTCTGACTTGTGATACTGGATATCGTAAGTGCGTGCCAACAATATCAATGACTATCTTTGCAATCTACTTTCTGCCAAAGAAGGTCCACCTTTATACGGCCCAAAGATTATAGTCAAGGGTCGATGATCCATCAAAAGGGTAAAATGACGCCCATAAAGGTAACGATGCTCAAAACTTCTTTTTCTAGCTGAGCGTAGTAAGAGTGCATGAAGCAAATACTATTGGTCACTCCTATCCTGAAGGCCTAATGTGCGAGATGACTGCATGAGCTCCATAGGGTGACGTGTCCCAAGCTAATTGCAACTTCATTTTTGGATTATAATGAACCAACAGCTCTGACTTCAGTAAAGCTTCTTTTACTTCATGGTCTTCATTTTTACATTCCTCTGACCAGTGCCTTGCCTGTTTGACACATAACAACATGTGTAAAGGCTTCAATCGTGTTGCTAAATTCAGCAAGAATTTTCCATAATAATTGATCAATCCTAAAAATGGCCTTAATTGTGTCACATTTTGAGGATGCGGGAGCTTTTCAGATTGCTGACATTTGTTTGTGTCAATCATCTTTGTCGATGATCTGACCAAGTTAATTTATGGATGACTTGAAAAACTCACATTTTTCCTTCTTAACTCTCAGGTTGAGGCTCTTCAGGGTAGCTTCTAAATTCACCTAGTGCTCCTGTTCACTGAAACGGTGATGAGTATGTCATCTAAATAACATTACACTCCATTCAATCCACTTAGAATTTGATCTTTGAAAAAAAGCTGGCACAGATATTAGTCCAAAAGGAAGTCTTCTACTATGAAACTAACTGTTGTGCATTATGATGGTGAGTAGTTCCTGTAATTCTCCAGCCACATTCACTTGCAGATGTGCCTATGAAAGATCAATTTTACTGAACTTCTGTCCTCCAGAAAGTCCATCAAACAGCATTGGATAATGATCTGCTCAGAAACTGGGTTAATAGTAGTTTTAAAAATCTCCACAAATTCTCACTGAATAATCCTGTTTTATTACAGGAACAATTGCTGCTGCCCAATCACTGAGCAACATATTCAATGATTCCTGTCCGCACTAATCATAGAATCATAGAAAAGTTACAGCACAGAAGGAGGCAATTCGGCCCATCTTCTCCATGCCAGCCCGAGGACAGCTAGGTGCCCTTTCTAATCCCGCCTTCCCACACCCAATTTATAGCCCTGTAGCTTAGAGCACTTAAGGTGCAGATCCTGGTACCTTTAAAAGTGTTTAGGGTCTCTGCCTCCACCACCAATTTAGGCAGCGAATTCCAGACTCCCACTACCCTCTGCGTAAAAAAGTTTTGCCTCATGTCCCCTCTACACCTTCAGCCACTTATCTTGAACCTATATTCCCTGGTTCTAGAATTCTCCATGAAGGGAAACAATATTATCCTGTCCACCCTATTTCTTCCCCTCATAATTTTGTATATCTCAATTAAGTCACACTTTGTTCCAAGGAAAATAACACCAACGTATCCAATCTCTCTTTGTTGCAAACATTCTGGTAAGCCTCCTCTGCAGTCTCTCCAGAGCAATAACGTCCTTCCTGTAATGTGGTGACCAGAACTGCGCACACTATTCCAGTTGTGGCCTCACCACAGTATTTTATACAATCCTAACATTATATCTTTATTTTTATATTCTATACCTCTGCCAATGAAGGAGACCATTCCATATGCTTTCTTAACAACCTTGACTACTTGAACTGCTGCCTTCAGGGACCTATGTACCTGTACACCAAGATCTCTCACTTCACCCTCTTAATATATTCCCATTTATTGTGTACTCAATACAACTGTTTGACCTCCCTAAATGCATGATCACGCACTTCGCTGTGTTACATTCCATCTGCCACTTTATCGCCTGAACTACTGAATATTTCAGACTTTTTCTGTTTTTATACCATCGAGGACAAAGCAGTTCACTGGTTGGCGTCCTCATTCCTGGGTGAAATATCCACCCACTGCAGCACCAGCACATTGCGGCTGTAGTGTGGACCATCTACAGATTGCCTTGCAGCAAGTCAGCAGGGTATCATTGATAGTACCTCGCAAGCCTCTAAGTTCCAACAGCTAGGCAAGGCCAGTAGCTGCATGAGAACACCATCAGCTCCAAATTCCCTCCTCGTCACACACCTTCCTCACCTGAACATAAACCACCATTCATTCATAGTCGTTACTTCAGAATAGGAGAACTCCCTGTCTACTAGCACTGTGGGAGTACGTACACCATACACACCGTGAGTGAATCAAATTAGCTGAACATTGGCATCTGTGAAGGCGGCTGCCCTTCAGAAGGGAGGTCAAAATGGTTCTGATCCTCGCATGCTGCCCCATGCTCCTCACTGAACGGGGCTTGGTCCGTTGTCTTGATGGTAACAGTCGAGATATGCCAGGCCATGATATTACTGATTGTGGTGGACTACAATTCTGCTGCAGAATTTTATAATGTCCAGTTTTGAGGTGCTTTATATTGGATTTTAATCTATCTATTTTAGTAGTGATACAGCCACGCAACGTGATGGAGAGTGGCCTCAGTGTGACGATGGGATTTTGTTTTCGCAAGTGCTTTGTAATGATTACTCCTGCCAATACAGTCATGGACAGGTTTTCCTTTGCGTTAGTTCTCTCATCATCTGCCACAATCTCAATTTGGCAGGTAAGTCAGCAGCACTGTTATCACAGCACTATTAGCGATGGGCATTCTCTGCCCTTGCTACCCTCAAGTGATGTTCAACTTCACTCACCTGACGAAGGAGTCATGGTCCGAAAGCTCATGATTCCAAATTACACTGTTGGACATTAACCTAGCGTTGTAAGACTTCTTACTGTGCCCACCCCAGTCCAACGCCGGCATCTCCACATGATGTTCAATATGGCAGAGCAGTCATTCATCAACTGAGGGAAGGAGGTCAGCAGAAGGGCTGCTTCCCATGTTTGACTTCATGTCATGACACCTCTTGGTGTCTGGAGTGAAGGTCAAGGACTCCAAGGCTAGATAGTAGGATAATGGTAATGTCACTGGGCTGGTAGAGACCCAGGCTAAATGTTCTGTAGACATGGGTTCAAATCCCACCACAGCAGCTGGTGGAATTTAAATTTGATGAATAAAAATCTGGAATTGAAAATTAGTCTGACCATGAAACCATCAACCCATCTTTCAGACGGAAATCTGCTCCAGCAATGTGGATAATACATTGAAACATATAGAGAAACTAGAAGGAGGAGACCATTCAGTCCTTCGCACCTGTTTGACCATTGATTAAGATCATGGCTGATCATCGAGTTTAATACCCCGATACCTCACGGTAGCATGGTGGTTAGCATCAATGCTTCACAGCTCCAGGGTCCCAGGTTCGATTCCCGGCTGGGTCACTGTCTGTGTGGAGTCTGCACGTCCTCCCCGTGTGTGCGTGGGTTTCCTCCGGGTGCTCCGGTTTCCTCCCACAGTCCAAAGATGTGCGGGTTAGGTGGATTGGCCATGCTAAATTGCCCGTAGTGTAAGGTTAATGGGGGGATTGTTGGGTTACGGGTATACGGGTTACATGGGTTTAAGTAGGGTGATCATTGCTCGGCACAACATCGAGGGCCGAAGGGCCTGTTCAGTGCTGTACTGTTCTATGTTCTATGTTCTATACCGCCTTCCCCTTTGATCCCTTTGGTCCCAAGAGCTATATCTAATTCCTTCTTCAACTACTTTCTGTGGTAGCGAATTCCACAGATTCACCACTCTCTGGTGAAGAAACTTCTCCTCACATCAATCCCCAAAATGTTTACCTCATCCTCAAACTATGACCCCTAGTACTGGACTCCACCACCATCAGGAATAACCTTTCCTTATCTACCCTGTCCAATCCAGATAAACCATCCCTGCACTCCCTCCATAGCAAAAACATCCTTCCTCAGAGAAGGACACCAAAACTGCACACAATACTCCACATGTGGCCTCACCAAAGCCCTATACAATTGTAGTGAAACATTCCTATTCCTATACTCAAATCCTCTCATTATGAAGGCCAACATACCATTAGCCTTCTTTACTGCCTAGTGTGCCTGCGCGCTTACTTTTAGCACTGATGCAGGAGGACACCAAGGTCACGCTGATTATCCACCTCTCTCAATTTACATCCATTCAAATAATAATCTGACTTCCTATTTTTGCTACCAAAGTGGATAACCTCACATTTATCCATGTTATGCTGCATCTGGCAAGAATGTGCCAATTCACCCAGTCTGTACCAATCACGCTGAACCATCTCTTCATCCTCCTCACAGTTCACCTTCCCATCCAAATTTGTATCATTTGGAAGTTGTTAAATCCGCGGGAAGCAGAACACAAAGACGAAAGTTGAAATTACAGAACAAGGTTTATTTCAATACAGTTACAATACTCCTCCACTCCCCTAAGGGCATCCTTCCCCGGCCTGCAGCAAGGGTGGGGTTTTTATACAACTGGGGCTCGCCTTGTAAAGAGGAAACCCCGCCCCCTTAAAGGGGAAGGCCTGCCTGCCTTAAAAGGGAAGTCCATATTCTGGAGAGGTGACCAGAAATTGTATAGTCCTCATCACGGGATCTCCATTGGGGTTATAACAGAAATAATGCATTTAGTTCCCTCATCCAAACCATAATATATAATGTGAACAGTTGGGGTCCTGGCACAGATTCCTGCGGTACCCCACTAGTCAATACCTGTCAATTGGAAAATTTATTCCAACTTTTTGCTTCCTGTCTGCTAACCAGCTTTCTATCCATCTCAAGCCACTGCCTGTACTCCCATGCGCATTAACTCTTAACTACCCGTTTGAAATGGCCCAGCAAGCCAATTAGGGATGGGCAATAAATGCTAACCTGGTCAGCGATGCCCACATCGCATGAAAGAATAAAGAACTGCGTTGCCATAGTTGGTCTGTTTGGAAAGTGGGACAGGACATACCAAGGAATGGTGATAGAGCCTGGGCTATTGGCAGGAAGGCTATTGCTCGACTAGTCCATGGGCAGACTTTTCCAGCCCTGTCATGTTGGGGGTGGGGCTGGAAAATGTAGCAAGCCATTCAACAGTCCATTAACTTTGTTGGGACTAGAAGATCTTTGCCAACAGGAGGGTCTGTCAAACTCCTCCATTTTTCTCTCAGGTGTTAGGGAGGGTGGCTTTGCAAAGTCAATTGGGCAGATTGCGCCTTGTTATCAATCCCAAGGTTGATGTCAGGTGACCTGTCCTGTTGACCTTTCCTAGTGGATTGATAGATCCGCTAGGCCATTTCGGAAAACAATTTAGAGTCAACCACATATCTGGATCAACCTTGTCTGTCAGATTTTCTTCCCTGAAGAAAATTAGTGAACTGGATGGGGTTTTTATGACATGTGGCTACCTGTAGTTTCATGGTGGTACAGATCAGCATTTTATTCCTTATTTATTTAATTAAATTTAATAAGAACCACACCGCCACCCCCCAAAGCTGCCATGGTGAACTCATGTTGACACACTAGTCCAGTAACATTACCACTTTGGGCAGCACAGTAGCACAGTGGGTAGCACTGCTGCTTCACAGCTCCAGGGTCCCAGGCTTGATTCCCGGCTTGGGTCGCTGTCTGTACGGAGTCTGCATGTTCTCCCCGTGTCTGGGTGGGTTTCCTTTGTGTGCTTCGGTTTCCTCCCACCAGTCCCGAACAACATTTGTTAGGTAATTTGGACATTCCGAATTCTCCCTCTGTGTACCCGAACAGGAGCTGGAATATATAGAATTTACATATAGATATATAGATTATATAGAATTTACAGTGCAGAAGGAGGCCATTTGGCCCATCGAGTCTGCACCGGCTCTTGGAAAGAGCACCCTACCCAAGGTCAACACCTCCACCCTATCCCCATAACCCTGTAACCCCTCCCAACACTAAGGGCAATTTTGGACACTAAGGGCAATTTATCATGGCCAATCCACCTAACCTGCACATCTTTGGACTGTGGGAGGAAACCGGAGTACCCGGAGGAAACCCACGCACACATGGGGAGGATGTGCAGACTCCGCACAGACAGTGACCCAAGCTGGAATCGAACCTGGGACCCTGGAGCTGTGAAGCGATTGTGCTATCCACAATGCTACCGTGCTGAATATGGCAACTAGGGGCTTTCACAGTAACTTCATTGCAGTGTTAATGTAAGCCTACTTGTGACAATAAAGATTATTATTACACTAGGTTACTATTCCTGCCACTGCTAATATTTCTGCTGGAGTGCAAATTGGTTGGTGTGTACAAACATACATACGAACATATGAAATAGTAGCAGGATTAGGCCACTTGGCCCTTCAAACCTGCTCCACCATTCAGTTAGATCATGGCTGACTTGATTGTAACTTCAATCCTACATTCCTGCCAATCCCCGATATCCTTTCACCCCCCTTGTTAATCAAGAATCTATCTTGCTCTACCTTAAAAATATTCAAATTCTGCTTCAAACACCTTTGAGGCAGAGAGTTCCAGAGATTCACAAACCTCTGAGAGAAAAAGGTTTCCTCTCATTTCTGCCCTAAATAGGTGACCCCTCGTTCTAGATTCTTCCACAAGAGGAAACATCCTCTCCACATTCACCTTGTCAATATCCTTCAGTATATGTTTCAATCAGATTGCCTCTTATTTTTCTAAACTCCAGCAAATACAAGCCTGTACTATTCAACTTGGTCAGGGTTGATCTGTACCTCAATTTCATTTACTGCCTTTTCTTCATAGTTGACCAAATATTAATTGATCATTGCCTCAGAATATGGTGGGGTCTGCGTTTGGAGTGAAGACAAATTGTCCTAAATTAGACGAGGACCGTGTTGGTGTGTAGTGTAGGGAACAGTTGTAACTTGGTTTTAGTTCTGCCTCGCTTGCTTGTCGGGGTTTGCAGTGTTTAAACCGGACTGTGTGTGAACACTGAAGCTCTGCCTCTGCTTCACTGTAGGTGAAATTCGTGGCCATACCCTCCTGGACATTGGATCCGGCCCGACTCTGTACCAAGTCATCAGCGCATGTGACTTCTTCAACAACATTGTGATGTCTGATTATTTGGAGGTGAATCGGAAGGAGTCTGTCCAGTCTTTTCTCATAAGATAACCCACCCATTTCAGGCATTCGTTCCGTTTCCTTTATTGGAACACTTAACATGAAGGTGTTTCATTGATCGTAAAATACCTTGTGCAGTCCGAGAACGTGAACATTTCTATATAAATGCAAGTCTTTCTATTACTTTCTTTAACCCTTCACATTCCGTGGAAGTGAGGTTATTCAGTCAGTAAGGTATCACAGTATTGATCAAACATCTCTTCATGCCCAGTGTCCATTTCAGTGGGTGTTGTGTTATGTAATTTGGAATAACACAAGCTGCCACTTGATGCAGCTTTGAGTAAAAGATGCTCCAGACTTTGAAGTGAGTTCAATGTGTTTTATTGAACTATTAACACAGTTCTCAATGAGTTCGACTCTCTGCTAATCTAAATGTAGTATCTCAGTCTAACTGAACCAGCCTTGCTCTAAGCCACGTGCTGGGGTCTGATGCTGAGGGTACACCCTGTCTGACTCTGTAGATGTTGGTCTGTGGGAAGAGGTGGGGTGTGAGTGCCTCATCCCTTTTATAATGAGCTACGCTCCTGAGTGTCCTGACTGCTCATTGGTCGTGTCCTATTCTATATGTTCATTAGCTGCATGTTTGCATATCATGACAGTGGGGGGAGCTGGGTAGCAGTGAGGAAGGAGAGCAGTGGAAGGTTTATTCCATCCCACCCCACCCCCAAACCCTGAGTGCAAGAGAACAACCCTACTGTTCTAGCACCATCACTATGGAAACCAGCCTACTCCATACAGATTGGAGATCTAACATGGGACATTCCCTGCTACTTAATGGTTAAATCTGCTGAGTCATCAAGGGAGTTGCAAGCTTTCAGTCTTAACTGGATTCTCCTGCATCAATATCTTTAATAAATAAACATCACAATATAATACTCATTCTCAAAGTGCCAAGCAGATGTAAAATTGTATCAATCACACAAATAACCCTTTGCCTACAGTCCTTTAGCCAATTTGCAATTCAGCTCGTATATCCCCTCGACGTTACAGTACTTAATTTTAGAACACAGCCGGTCATGTGACTCTTTATCGGAAGCTGTTTCAAAATCCAAGATGATGATATCAACTGGAGATCACTGGTCTGATGTTCCTTCTTCAAAAAGCTCCAACAGATTTGTTTGGGATGTCCACTCTCAAAGTCCCAGCTTTCTAATTAATAGCAACCATGGTGATAAACTCTTAATTTCCCCGCGACTAAGGCTAAACTCAGCTGGTCAGAATTACCTGGCTGTCATTTTAATCCTTCTTAAAATAAAGGCACCACCTTCCTCTTTCTCCAATTTATCTGGCAGGTCTTTTGTTGTCAGTTAAGTATTAGATACATAATAATAATCGCTTATTGTCACGAGTAGGCTTCAATGTAGTTACTGTGAAAAGCCCCTAGTCGCCACATTCCGGCACCTGTTCGGGGAGGCTGGTACGGTTGGGTGTGGTGTTTTTTGTGTTGCTTATTTCAGGATGGTTGGCGTAGTGCTTACCAAGACCACAGAATAGCTTTTACTTAAACAAAGCTATGATTTTATTTACAATACTAAAACTGGGATTCGACACTTAGTCCTTAAGAATACAGAACTGATCAATAACATCGAATGACACTCATTTACTGCTAATCTCACGATTGGTATAAACTATAATCTAACCTTACTCTCACCATCTGCTCTTATGACCTTCACGAACTGCCTCCTGCACACACACCTCTGCAAAAGTCTAGCATCACTGTTGTATCTGTAGCTCCCTCTAGTGGCTACTCTCAACACTACATTAACCCTCGTAAGCCTGATAGTTATGATAATACCACACTGAGCACCCTCGGTCATTTTCACCGGGGCCTTCTTTCTGGATCTGGTGTTGTTTGCATCTCGAGTCCTTTCAGTTAAACTGCACCATTTCCCTTCAGATGTAGAAATAACTCATTTGAGGTTCAGTTTTATCCATTATAGAATTGGCAGTCCCAATTCACTCCTAGTTAACACAAGACATTATCCACACAGCCCTTGTTGTGGCAACTCTGATTCACGAACACACAAAGTGAAATTAATGAAAATTGCTTATTGTCACAAAGAGGCTTCAATGAAGTTACTGTGAAAAGCCCCTAGTCGCCACATTCCGGCGCCTGTTTGGGGAGGCTGGTATGGGAATTGAACCCGTGCTGTTCACCTTGGTCTGTTTTAAAAGCCAGCCATTTAGCCCACTATGCTAAACCAGCCCCTGGACATGGGTCCAGGATTAAAAATCAAGGATGGGATGGAGAAGACAGTGAACGGGGTAACATTTAGACATGACCCATTTTCATGCACGTCGCCAACTGTTCACACTGGGAGTCCCAAGGCTCATGCCAAATGGAGCCTCAGGCATAATTTGTGCCTGCGCACCTATTCCTCGTATTCCAATTTGGAGCAGATGTCACACTGGCAGCATGTCCTGGGTACCTACCAGGGTTCTGGGATAGAGAATGGAAGGGAGGAGCCAATCATTGGTTGCAAGTTTGTCAAAGGTGTTTCCATTCCTCCATGAAAGCTGCATTTGGGGTCCTAGAATAGGATTAAACAGCCTCTTATCTCTTTTAGGCAGCGGTCTGGATACCCATTTAATAGCCTGTCTAAAGTGGTTCAGGCAGAGAAATGGCTGCCAAACATTCAGCTCTTGATAGTCGATTTTGCAAGAAAGAATTGTACCAGGTTTTTTGAATTTTATTTTTGTCTGGAGCACCATTACTGGAACACTGATCTTCCCAAGTCTTCTTTGATGTGATTAGAAGATTAAAGCGGGAAATTGGGCAGGTCAGACTACACTGGGAATACTCTGTGCTCGTCCATCGTTACATGCACCCACCCATGTGTCCAAGGATAAACTAGAAAATGTCTTTTTTGGCTGACAATTAGTGCATTTGCAGATCCCAATTCCCAAAAGGAAGATTGGAGAACGGGCATGAATGTTGCAGTAAGATGTGCAAATGTCTAATTGATGATATTGCTTTAAGACCCTCAATCACAGGATACCACACTCTCAGTGTCATTCTGTGAAAGAAAAGGTAAATGCCAAAGTGATCAAGAGGCAGTGTAACCAGGTTGGTCTCACCTACCAAGATGCCAGCAGTTATTTTAGGTAGACTTACATGACATTCATACTCTCCTGTGTGAATGCCTTTACTAAAGAGGATTTTATAATTCATGTGACTTTATTGGGAGTGAAGGTCATGACCCTTCTCAACATTGTCATAGGGACCTTCCAAGCACAAGCAAGATAAGTAAGTCACGGGAGCCAATTGATGCATGTTCTTCTTTACAGGAGAAAACTACTGCATATCCTTCTTTACAAAGCATCACAGAGTGCATGATACATTAAGGTGATCAATATTATTCAGTTGTGCTATAATAGTGATGTGCTTTCACCTCTGGAATAGAATGATGTGGCCCAAATGGAGGCTCTTAAGTTGTATAGGATTGTTACGTCACCCTGGGCAGGCGCACGGTCAATTCCAGCCCACATGCCCCAGGGAAGCACGGTGGCGCAATGGGTTAGCCCTGCTGCCTCACAGCGCCGGGGCCCCAGGTTCGATCCCGGCTCTGGGTCACTGTCCTTATGGAGTTTGCACATTCGCCCCGTGTTTGCGTGGGTTTCGCCCCCACAACCCAATGATGTGCAGGGTGGGAAAAATGAATTGGGTACTCTAAATTTGTGTATAAAAAAACAATTGAATTAACCAATAATTCTTGTAAGAATTCCCCCACACACACAACCAGGACAGACAAACAGAGACGGGTGGAAAGCGCTAAAAATAATGAGGACGAAGGTCAAAAGATAAGATAAGGTCAAAAGTGGATTCTTTAGTAAAGGCGGGATCCTCCATTTCGCCGGCAGTGCACTCACACCTGGGGATTTCCCTACATAGTTGCGGTGCCCACAATGGGAAACCCATGGCTGGCTGGAGGGATGGAGGATCCTATTGCCAGTGGGGATGCATGCACATGAAAAAGGGGGATGGCGGAACGGAGAATCCCACCCAAGAGCCTTTGCTTCAAATGGTGGTCCTTTAGCATGCTTTCCTCACAGCATGCTGGTTGATCAAAGCTTCTGGTTTACAGCTGATAATGAGCTTCTTTGCAGAGCCATTCATTCAGGTTAGAAAATGCAGTACTTACAGGCAGCAGGCTTTCTGGAGACACTTTATTTCTTATCAAACTGGGCCTCCAGCTCCAGGTTCACATTCAGGCCTATATCTTTCTGTATCGATACTTCACATCAAACCTTACTTTCAACTCGTGGTTTGACTTCAGGCCTCTGCGGTCTGAATGACACCCAG
Organism: Scyliorhinus canicula; assembly: GCF_902713615.1. Classification (NCBI taxonomy): domain Eukaryota; kingdom Metazoa; phylum Chordata; class Chondrichthyes; order Carcharhiniformes; family Scyliorhinidae; genus Scyliorhinus; species Scyliorhinus canicula. The sequence continues at coordinate 44,794,983 of NC_052148.1, read as the reverse complement.
ACTTGCTGGAGAGAGTCAGCCACCAGAGTAGCCTTCTGAAGAGAATTAATTTGATCTTTTTGGAAAGAGTTAGTTATTTCTCTCCATCCAGGTGGTAGAATCAAAAGTGAAACCAAACTGGAACCTTGTGACTCTGAAAGCATTCCAGTGGGATAATATCCAATCACCATCTGTTGCTGGGCAGAGCACAGCCTGTTGTGACAATTCATTGGCCACCAGCCAATTCATCAAGCCAGTCCTCACTGATATTGACCAGTCTGCAATCACCAATTTAAATCAACAATGCCTCCTCCTGTTTGAATTGTACAGGCCACTTTAAGTCACAGGTCCATTAATCTTCCATGGATCAAAAGTGCAACAGCAAAATAAAAGGGGAAATGAAGGAATAAACAGGGAGGACCCTTCCAGGATATAGAAGGCTGCTGCCTGTATCTGCAACATGTCTGTATGAGTGCCAGGGAGTTGCTGTGGATTTTCTTTCCTTTCCTGGGATGCGAGCATTGCTGTCAAGGCCAACATTTATTGTCAAAATGTTATCACTCTCGTCAATGCAGAGAGCCATGTGGTTCCAGCAACCACATTGCTGGAACTCTGGAATCATGTGTCGACTCAGCCAGTTAAGGATGGCAGATATCCTTCGCTAAAGAGTAATTGACATAAATGCTTGGATAATAACCGGATCTGTGGCCGCGCATGTGCGTGGCGACAGCCTGTAGCAGTCGCGCAGTATAAAATAGTGCCGGCCGTGCGCGGACCCAACCTACCAAATACTGCCCGTCTGGTCACTCTGTGGCCACCCCCTGGCCACCCCACACCAGTCCCACAAGCCTTCGCGGAAGCCACCCCGTCCAGCGGCACGTCTCCCGGCTGACTGTGGCGGCACTGGACATAGTCCGCAGCCGCCAGGCTTGGTTCCTGACCGCTGAGACCACACGTCCCCCACGTGGCCCATCGGGGATGGAGCATTGGAGGAGGGCCTTTGGGTTTCGCGCCAATGCCGTTCCAACGATGTGCGGCACGCAACGCGATAATGCCATTTTGGGGGGGGGCAGAGGATAGAAAACCTGCGCCAAACTGGCGCCGACCCAGATTTGGGCATCAGAAGGGATTCTCCGCCCAATCGGCAATTATGATATCGGCGTCGGCCGACGGTGAATCCTGCCCTAAGTTCTCCCAGCGGAGCTAAATTGCACCTGATTTGCGCTCCCAAATCAGGAAGCAATTCCCAATCCTTAGCCATGCAAATATTTTGAGTGGACAGCCCGAGGGTCCTGCAGCTGGCAACCATGCTTCACAGTCCAGTGACTATGAAGTGGTCAGCTGTGAAACTAACAGCACATAACTCTGTTTGAAGTGGTCCAGGAGCTGACAATCAAAACTTTAGGTTTATAAACATTGCAGTTAGTTTCAGAGCTGACGACGTTCAAGTTTTTCAACCATGTAGGGAGATGAATGGAGCAATGCTGACAGCTGGGGGAGTGTGGAAGCTGTCAATCACAGCCCAGTAAAATCGATATCAAAGAGAAATGAATGGATAGCTTGCAGATCAAAAATCTGACGGGGTTTCCTTTCAGGAATTAACAGGTGTTGCTTCCAGTGTCTGAGCCAGCAGTGTATTGTCCAGGTGAGTTTTCAAATAGTAATTTTTTTTCACTGCCTGTCTGGACTGCTCTCTAGCTTCCTGACTGGGGTCCCTCTTCTATGGGGTCTCTGGGGGGGGGGGGGGGGCTATTTCTTTAGGGGGTCTCTGAGGAGTCACTTTTTTATGGGGTCTCTGGGGGTTTCTTTATTTTGGGGGTCTTTGAGGGGGTCTCTTTAATTAGTGGGCCTCTGGTGGGGGACAACTGGTGGGGGTGGGGTGGATAGGTCTTGCATTGTGGGGGGAGGGCAGCCCTCCAATTGACTTTGGGGGCAATTTCCTTCAAGAGTTACCCCCTTCAGACCACCATCAGGTCCACAGCGTCAAATACAGGCCTGTCAGGATCAGCACTAATACTTGCCCACATGATTCCAGGCACAGCGGACCAGAGAATATGATGCCCAGCCCAGTAACTGGAGGTAAATGGGCCTTAATGAGCATCCTCCCACTGTCACGGGGTGTGACTGTCACGGGGTTCCCGAAGCCAGCAGAGGGCCAGAACTTTGGAAACAGGTCTGCGCTCAGTGGCAGTCCCGCCGTCTCTCCCCCCCCCCCCCCCCAAAGACCCCCCGCTCTGCCAATGCTGGATTCTCCACCGTATCAGGAACTCCGTAATCGGCAGCGCGAGGCAGAGAATCCAGCCCAGGATTAGGAAATTTACTTCTCCCAAAGGATTATGAATCTGTGGAATTTACTACCTCAGAGTGCGATGGATGCCAGGACATTGAGTAAATTTAAGGAGGGGATAGACAGATTTTTAATTAGTAACGGGTTGAAGGATTATGGAGAATGGGCGGGTCGGTGGAGTTGACGGCGAGAGGAGATCAGCCATGATCGTGTTGAATGGTGGAGCAGGTTCAAGGGGTTGAATTGCCCGATCCTGCTACCAGTTATTATGTCCTTAAGTTTGAATGTTCTAAACCTGTGCCATCAATACCTTCCTCACGAGTGCTAGGTGACTAACTGTGTGCTTCTTCCACAAAAGCATTTCTCACAGTTTCTGAAATAGAAATGTTCTGCTATTGAGTGGTCCTTTTGAAGGTTGGAACCAAGAAATATTTTTGCCGAACAGTAAACAGGGCAGGACACAGCATCAAGTGCTTCAATTGGAAGCATGTGACATTATTAGTCAATGCAACTCCCCTCTTAGGGTTAGTTCCAAAACTCAGCAAAACTGATGTGATGAGTTACTGAGAAAATGGCAGCCACTTCACACAGGGCAGCAGCAATAATCTCCAAGTTGATTTATAAACATTGTCACAGATTTGATCCAGACACAGCCGGAAGAGTTGAGTACCAAAGAAGAGGTGAAAGTATCTGCCAAACGCATAAAGACAGCAATCGATTGAGTCTGGCAACATGAATCCTGAGAAGGCTGATCTCAATGGGAGTCGAGGGAAATTAAGCAGCGCTGGCTGGAGTCACACTTAACACAAAGTGCTGTGCTGTTGGAGGTCAACCACTGGAGATCCAAGACATTGCTGCAGAACTTCCTCAGGGATTTATCGTTAGCCTGACTACTACATTATCTGCCTTTCCTTTCACTGTAAACTAAGAAGCATGTTTATTCATTCATGGCTCTGCGTCGTAGAACTTCATTCACTGTTACTCCGATACCGTAACAACCTATGTCAGCCTTCAACAAGGTCCGGACAACTTCGAAGTGCAGGATGGCAGCCAGCAGGTAACATTTTCACCAAATACGTAGCATGTAATGGCCATTTCCAACAGTAAATGGCCCAGACACCTCCCCCTCACCTTTAACAAAGCCGCTACTGTTGAGTCCAAGACATTAACATCATGGAAGTCACCATTGACCAGAAACATAATTGGGCCAGTCATATTAACAACACGACTCAAAGAGCATAGTAGTGGGTATGAGCATATCTCCTGGCTCTCGAGCATTAGCCCGCATCCACAAAACTCAAATTAGGAGTGCATTGGAAAACCCATCAGTATGGATATCTACTTGATCAGATACACTGGCACTGGACTAGTTACCTACTCCTTCCATTGCCACTGTACCTTCAGGATGTCGATGCACCACTCAATGACATCCCTCGTTACTGCATGGGCGTCATAGTAATGGTTCACCGTTTGGTCTGGGGCCTCTGGACAGGCACCATTAGCCACGACTGTAGCGGATAATCCCTGTCGCCCAACAGCCAACCCCGTACCCAAGGACGCGCCTCAAACGTGTCGGGCACCGACAAGTGTGGCAGGACAATTGCATTGTGCACGCTACCCAGATACCGGGCACAGACGTGCACCATGTGCAGCCAGTGGTCACACATCAACTGCGTCTTCATAGGGTGGAAGCACTTCCGGTTAATGAAAAGCACCCCCTCATGCGCCAGGACGCGTAGGGGAATATGTTATCCATCGATCACCCCTGGATCTGGGGCATGGATGCGATGGTGGCGAATCCCGCTGCCCAGGCAACCTGGTGGGCTCCATCCACATTGAATTGTATAGAGTGCGCCGCCTGGGTAGGGCATCCATGATGGTGTGGACGCACCTCTGTACAATGGAAGGACCCAGTGGCGCAATATCTCAGGGCGACTTTGACGGCCACCAGGAGCAGGTGCCTCCCCAGTACCCCCACAATTCCAGCTGCGCCATCATCTGGCAGAGATGTCGCACAGTCTCCCTGCTAGGCCGCAGTCATCGCTGACACGCTCGGTCCGGCAGGTCCTCGAAGGACAGATGCTGCCGACATGCACCTGGCCTGATGAGGCACCTCCTCACTACCCTCCTCGGCCTGTTGGATGGCTGGCTCTCCATCCTCCCTCACCAGCTGGGTCCTGCTCCTCTGGGGCAGGCTCATGTCCTGCAGGGTCCTCCCAGAGCAGCCCTGTGCATTCAGCCTCAGTGCGTCCCCTAGGGCCGCTGCGGCCAGGCAGATGCCAATCATTCCTGGGTGGACTCCAAAATCCATTGTCTGCATGGGGTTAAGGGCAGACATGTTGGCATGATGAGTACTCCACGTACCCACCCAGGTCCAACCGGCCACACGGTGGCCCTGGCCTACTCTGCAGCCCCTACCTCCGCATGTCCCCTCCTTCCCCTCTCCCAATCTAGCCCCCACCCCAGGCCATCCCCCCGGCACTCTGCCTTCCACACCACACATCTGGCCCAACCGGTGCCTGGTATCCATCCCTGCCAGCAGGGGTTCTGGTGGCTGGCACTACCCATGCCAGTGATATGTTTTATGGCCCCTGTCCTGTACCGTCCTGTGGAGGAGGAGGAGGTTGTCCTCCTTTGGTGATACCCTGCCAACAGGGTGTGCCACCGACCGGCGCCATGCTTGGTGGCATGCATTCAGGCAGGGCCCACGGATGGGGTTGGGTGAGGGGGGTGGGCACCTTTTGGGACCGTGGCTGTAATGTGCCCTGGGTCCTGTCTGTGATGCACGGGTTGTGCCTACCTGTCTGGGGGCAGGATGGATGGGAGCAGGTGAGCAGTGGTTAGGCCGGGCTTGGTGATGGCAGGTGATCCTGCGGAGCGGGCTAGCTGATACTGCCGCTGGTGGAACATCTGTCCTGAGAAGGGGCAGTCTGTCGGGGGGGGGCACCAATGGCCAGGATGCCTGTGTCTGCTGTTCGGAGAGCGCTCTGCTCTTGCCCTGCTCCCCCTGCAGTGCAGCAGCACCCCGGATGGGTGCAGTGAGGAGTGTCAATGATCCAGACCACGCCCATCCCATTGATGGGTCAGCAGGAGTCTGGGGGTTCCCAGAGTGGTGGCCTGGGAGGGGCGCCCATACGGCCATTGGCGCTCTGCACATTTATGGGACGCGGCAGTGGCAGTCCGTGCCCGGACACCCTGGTCCCAAGTGGACACCCCAAACCCATGGCCCACCTCCTGGTCACCCTCACTATTTCCCCCGACCCTAGCAGAAGCCCCCCAGCCAGCGGCATGGTGGCACAGTGGTCAGCACTGCTGACTCACAGTACCAGGGACCTGGGTTCGATTCCTGGCTTGGGTGACTATCTGTGCGGAGTCTGCACGTCCTCCCCGTGTGTGCATGGGTTTCCTCCGGGTGCTCTGGTTTCCTCCCACAGTCCAAAGATGTGCAGGTTAGGTGGATTGGCCATGCTAAATTGCCCTTAGTGTCCAAAAGGTTAGATATGGTGCAGAGGAATTATATATCCATGGTGAAGAGGAAACAAATAGGGCCAAACAATACAAAATTCAATAAAATCAGAAGAGGGTAGCACAGGCACCCATAGGCAAGGAGTGGACAAGTCAAGTTAAATCAGAGTTAAGAATAAATTAACTGGTACACGTTCAGACTGACACGATCTGTTATTGTTCTGTTTGTGGAGGGATACTCATAGTATAAATAAAGGAAAACCAAGTTGCCTCACCCAGGATTATGTCACCAGTTGTCAGAGCTTATTGCTCACAGTCTACGATGGAAGAGAGGGAAAATCTGCCAAGTACCTCTGATGATGTCATCACGCAATCATATGACATACATACAGGTTACGATGCACAGCAGTGATAACAGGCCAGGTGCTGTATCATGGGGAGGAGTTAAAAATGCAGTATGACACAGTTGGAAAAACGTGAAATTAACATTCTCAGATGAAATTAGGTCATTAAAGGTCCGGAAAACAGATAGGTTGGAGGTTCACTTCTCGAGATATGTCCAAAAGGAGTAAGCAGTCAATAGGAAGTTGAAATTTGGCCTCTGCCAGTTGGACATCCTTCTGTTATATGAGTCACCTGAAGAAGGAGCTGCGCTCCGAAAGCTCGTGTTTGAAACAAACCTGTTGGACTTTAACCTGGTGTTGTAAGACTTCTTACTGTTATATAACAGCAGCACCCTTTTTGTCATCAAATTTGATTTTTTGTTGATAAATTCAGAGTCCCCAATTATTTTTTTCTCCAATTAAGGGGCAATTTAGCATGGCCAATCCAGCTAACCTGCACATTTTTGGGTTGAGGGGGTGGAAAACGAGGTGAATGTGTATGCTCCACACAGACAGTGACCCGGGGCCGGGATCGAACCAATGACAGGATGGTTGTAATGACTTGGGATAGAAGAGGGCCCCAAATACACCAGACATCAGTATTGCGACAACTTTAGTAACTTGACCTTGTTGTGATGGATAAAGCTAAAACCTTTGCTGAGAACAGATAATTTAGACTCAGGAAAGGAATGGTCAGAGAAGATGGTATACCGAGCCAGGAGTAAAGAGTGAGGTTATCACTGGATCACAATCCTGGAACTCTCTCCCTAAGTCTATGTACTATGTATGTACTATGTGCACTGTGGGTGCACCTACATCACATGGACTGCAGCGGTTCGAGAAGGCAGCTCACCACCACCAGCTCAAGGTCAATTTGGGATGGGCAATAAATGCTGGCCTAGCCAGCAAAGCCCACATCCCATGAAAGAATAAACAAATAGGGCCGATAGTGGAAATAGTGAGGGGGGAGGTGTGTGGATAGGGTGATTGGGCATTGGCTATCTTCCAAGAGTTACTCAAGTTTCTAAAGGTCATACCTGAAAGGAGAAAAAAGTTTATTGTTTACATGATGGATGAGACGAAAGACAAAACGTAACGATAGCAGCTACAGAACAAAGAGAGATGATAGGCTGGATCCTTCAGTTCCTAGCCACATGTTTCTCCACAACGTGCCATTCGCTGGCAGCGGGGCTCTCTATTCCCGCTACTTGTAAATCATGTCCAATCAAAGCCACCCTATGCCATCGGGAATTCTGCAGGCAAGGGTGCACTGCCAGCGGGAACAAAGAATCCCAATGGCCAGAGAATTCCGGCCGATATTTCTGGTGAGGGGGGGTCAAGAGTGTACATTGCAGAGTCAGTGATTTTTATGATTCACTGCATTTGAAGAGTGTTGAATAGCACAGAGATTATTGGTGATCGTGAATGTACTCGAGACGAATCTGAAACTGAAATCCACGTGGAGTCAGTTTGGTGTTTGGAGGAGGTGCGAAGAAAATGGCTCTAGAAGCAAGTCTTAGCGAATAGCCAATCACAAAGAAGGAGACAAAAGGAAATCAATCAAGGTGAACAAGGATGAAACAAACAATTCTCGACAATGAAATAAATGGAACCTCTCCATAGCTCGTTTTCCTGCGCAAGGGGATGTGCGTCAAACAAATACATAAGCTGCACATTCTAGAAATCTGAAATAAAAACAGAAACTAGAAATTCAAAGTCTGCCCACATCGATAAAGTTGACATTTTGGGCGGTGGTCCTTCACCTGATTAGAAAATAACGTGAAAGGAATTCACAAAATACTACTGATCAACTAAAATTGCTCGCAGTTCAATAAACTTTAACTGCAGCCAGAACGCACTTCTCACTCTACAATCCAGGCTGTATTTATACAAGACAAGCATTATAAACAGCCCTCTGGGATACAGAAGCACTGAACATCAGCACATTAACATTTAATGCTGTATGACAGGAATAGTTGAAGGTTTAAACCCCACCCCCGGTAGATCTCAATCATATCATGAAAGGGGAAGCGGTAACACTTTAATGCAGGGGAAGGGAACATCAAGTGTCGGCAGTCCTTGGAATTGCAAGAGAGAATTGAGAGGTCATGAGATCAATATTAAAACAATGCATGAAGAGGGTGAGGGAATTTACCCAAATACACCTCCGAAAAATAAAATTAATCCAACACTACCTTGTAATGATGCAAGAAAGATGTTGCAAATGTTAAAACTGAAAATCACATAAGTTAAAACACATAAGTGAACATGTGTGCATATGAACATATGTAAATATGAACATATGTACATGTGAACATACATGCATATGAACATGCATATATATTATCACACACGCATGAACATACATATGAACGTGTGTACTTATGAACACACATACATGCAAACATATGTATAAACATACATTTTTTAATATAATCTTTATTGTCACAAATAGGCTTACATTAACATTGCAATAAAGTTACTGTGAAAAGACCCTAGTCGCCACATTCCGGCACCTGTTTGGGTACAAAGAGGGAGAATTCAGAATGTCCAAATTATCTAACAGCATGTCTTTTGGGACTAGTGGGAGGAAACCGGAGCACCCGGAGGAAACCCACACAGAGACGGGGAGAACGCACAGACACTGACTCCGCTGGGAATTGAACCTGGGACCCTGGCCCGATGGAGCCACAGTGCTAACCACTGTGCTACCGTGCTGTCCACAACATACGTCCATATGGGCATACGAACTGCGAGCAGGAGTAATACATTTCTACATTTGAAGTTTGAGAAGTATTTTTTATTTGGAGATAATGTTGAGAACAGTATTTCACCTTTAAACCTTCCCAGGAAAGAAGGTCCTGGGCTTGTCTTAATAAATGCCTGATGAACCGAGATTGGACAGGAGCCTTAATTAAGTATGGATAGGGGGTCAATTCGGCGGGGCTTGGCGGGATGGGAGTCGGTGATTGCACTATTTTTCTTTTTCTTTTACATTGTTTTTATACTGTTGCTGTTTGTAATGCCAAAACGTACCTCCTTAAAATTGTTTGTTAAAAAAAAAGAATCTGCACTGACCCTCTTACAGAGTACCCTACTTAGACACACTCACGGGCATCCCCATCTAACCTTTGGACACTAATTTAGCATGGCCAATCCTATCTAACATGCACATCCAATTATCCTTGAAATGGTGGTAGTGAGCTGCCTTCTTGACCAGCTGCAATCCATGTGCTGTTAGGGAGGGAATTCCAGGATTTTGCCCCAGCTACAGTGAAGGAACAATGATATATTTCCAAGTCAGGATGGTGAGTGGCTAGAAGGGGAACTTGAAGGAGATGGTGTTCCCATGTACCTGCTGCACATGTTCTTCATTTAGAATTGTTAAATATTTTCATGGTGGTTTGGCTCACACCAGGTTTTGTGGTACACTTATACAGCAGGATAATTTTGAGAGCAAGATGAGATAGGAGAACAGGTTTGCAAAGAGTAACCAGGAATAACAAATTGGAGAATGGGGTAAACATCAGGGCCAATTTCAGAGTGCAAGTGGGTGAAAGGAAAGCAATCTATCAGCAAGATAATTGGAGGAGCAATGCCCTGTCCTTCCTCCTAGTTTCACCTGACCACCCTCCCCGACACCATATTCAAATTGGAAAAAGCATTTATTTTATTCATACATGAGGGGCGCGATTCTCCACTCCCGCGCGGCATCAGGAAGGCCGTCGTCAACTCGGCCGAGTTTCACGACGGCGTCGGAGGCCGCTCCTCGCACCCTATTCACACCCCCCCCCCCCCCCAGGGGGCTAGGAGCGGCGTTGTGAGAAACCCGCCTGCCGGGCCTTGACGTTTGCGTCAAGGCGCGCCGAGAATGACGCGACAGTGGCGCCTAAGTGACGTCAGCCGCGCATGCGCAGGTTGGCCGGCTCCAACCTGCGCATGCGCGGTTGCCGTCTTCCCCTCCGCTGCCCCGCAAGACATGGCAGCTTGATCTTGCGGGGCGGCGGAGGGGAAAGAGTGCGTCTCTTAGAGACGCCGGCCCGACGATCGGCGGGCACCGATCGCAGGCCAGTCCCCTCCCGAGCACGGCCGTGGTGCTCATTCTTCTCTCCGCCCCCCCACAGGCCCCAAACTTACCTTTCGCGCTATGTTCACGCCAGCAGCGACCAAGTGTGGTTGCCGCCGGCGTGAACAGGTCGGGAACGTCAGACCGCTCGGCCCATCCGGACCGGAGAACCGCGACCTGCGATTCCGCGACACGCCATGTTGGGGGGGGGGGGGGAAGAATCGCGGGGGGGTGCCAGGGCGGCGTGTCATGATTCACCCGGCCCTCCCGCGATTCTCCCACCCGGCGTGGGGAGCAGAGAATCGCGCCCGAGATGTTCATGTTGTTGGCAATGCCAGTATTTATTGCCCATCCCTAGGTGCCCTTGCGATGTTGGTGGTGAGCTGCCTTCTTGAACCGCTGCAGTCCATGTGGTGCAGGTACACCCACTGTGCTGTTAGGGAGGGGGTTCCAGAATTTTGCCCCAGCGACAGTGAAGGAACGGCGATATATTTCCAAGTCAGGATGGTGTGTGGCTTGGAGGGAAACTTGCAGGTGGTTAGTGCTCCCATGTGTCTTCTACCCTTGTACTTCTCGGTGGCAGAGGGAGAGGGATTGGCGTATATTTCAAAACACCCTTGCCGAGATGCTGCACTGCGTCTTATAGATGGAACATGCTGCTGCTGGGGAAGGGAGTGAGTGTTTAAGGTGGTGAATGGGATGCCAATCAAGCAGTCTGCTTTGTCTTTTGACGTGCTTTGTTGAAGTTCTTGCCTATGATTCAAGCTCCTCGGCAGCAATGTGGTAATGTTAGGACTGGTGATCTAGAGGCCTGGACACATGTTAAGGAGTCATGAGTTCATTCCCAGCGTAGTAACTGGGTGGATTTAAATTCAATTATGAATAAATATGGAATAAAAGCTTGATGCTGTAATGAGGATCACAAAACTACTGGAATGTCATAAAAATCCATCTAGACCCCACCCTTAAGAGAAGGAAATCTGCTGTCCTGATTTCAGTCTGATTTAAAGGTAAAAGCAAATTACTGCGGATGCCGGAATCTAAAACAAAAACAGAAAATACTGGATGATCTTAACAGGTCTGACAGCATCTGTGGAGAGAGAAGGAAGCTAATGTTGACAAAGAGTCTTCCAGACTCACAACATTACCTCCCTTCTCTCTCCACAGATGCTGTCAGACCTGCTGAGATTGTCCAATATTTTCTGATTTTGTGTTGACTAATAGGTGACTTCAGATCTAAAGCAATGTTCTTGACTCTGAAATGGCCCAGCAAGCCACTCAGTTGTATCAAGCTGTTACACAAAAAGTTAAAAGACACCACGGCAACACAATGGACATTCTGAATTCTCCCTCAATGTAATAATAATAATAATCTTTATTGTCACAACTAGGCTTAAATTAACACTGCAGTGAAGTCACTGTGAAAAGCCCCTAGTCGCCACATTCCGGTGCCTGTTCGGGTACACAGAGCGAGAATTCAAAGTGTCCAAATTACCTAACAGCACGGGCGCGATTCTCCGCCCGCCACGCCGGGTGGGAGAATAGTGGGAGGGCCTCCCGACATTTTTCACTCCCTCCCGCTATTCTCTCCCCCCACGCCCGACCCACACCACGAATCACCGCTCGCCATTTTTTACAGCGAGCGGCGATTCTCCGAGGCCGACGGGCCGAGCGGCCGGGCCTTCACGCCCGTTTCAACAGGGCAGCAAACACATCTGCTCGCTGCCGTCGTGAAACGGGCGGCAGATGCCTGTTTGGGGCATGTGGGGGCCCGATTGGTACGGCAGTACCACAGCCGTGCCAAGGGGGGCATAGGCCCGCGATCGGTGCCCACCGATCACGGGCCGTGCGTCCGTTACGGACGCACACTTTTCCCTCCGCCGCCCCGCAATATCAAACCGCCACGTCTTGCGGGACGGCTGAGGGAAAAGATGCCAACTGCGCATGCGCGGGTTGGCGGTGTCCAACCTGCGCATGCGCGGCTGATGTCATCGGCCGTGTCAGCCGGCGTGATGCTTGACGTGCGGCCTTGACGACCGTCGTCAAGGCCGCGCCGCCGTGACGCACGGGGCCACGCTCCTAGCCCCGCCCGGGGGGGAGAATCGACCCCGGAAGTGGGCGTGAAGGCTGCCGTGGGTCACGGCCTGTCCCACGGCAGCCTTTACAATTCTCCGCATTTGCGGAGAATCTCGCCCCACGTCTTTCGGGACTTGTGGGAGGAAACCGGAGCACCCGAAGGAAACCCACGCAGACAGGGGGAGAACGTGCAGACTCCGCACAGATAGTGACCCAAGCCAGGAATCGAACCTGGGACCCCGGCGCTGTGAAGCAACAGTGCTAACCACTGTGCTAAAGTGCCGCCCACAAATAAAGGTATGAAGGCAACGCTGAGTTAACCCTAACAGACTCCTAACAGGAGTGTGGCGACTAGGGGTATTTCACAGTAACTTCATTGCAGCGATAATGTAAGCCAATTGTGACACTAATAAGGATTATTATTACTATTACCTAGTTAGGGTGTTCTTTCGGAGCACCCTACCCAGACTCAATGGGCCAAATGGCCACCTCTGCACTGTGGGCATTCTATGATTCTATGTTTCTGGTAGAAAAAATGAGGAGAGGCAATGTATATTAAGTGGTACAATTCTAAAACGGACACTGTAACGGAGATGTTTGGATATAATAATAATAATCTTTATTGTCACATGTAGGCTTACATTGCAATGAAGTTACTGTGAAACGCTCCTAGCCGCCGCATTACGACGCCTGTTCGGGAACACTGAGGGAGAATTCAGAATGTCCAATTCACCTTAATAGCCCGTCTTTCGGGACTTGTGGGAGGAAACCAGAGCACCCGGAGGAAACCCACGCAGACATGGGGAGAACGTGCAGACTCCGCACAAACAGTGACCCAAGCGGGAATCGAACTAGGGGCCCTGGCGCTGTGAGGCAACAGTGCTAATCACTGTGCAAATGTACCACCCAGATATGTGCACAAATCACTGAAAATAGCCGGGCAGATTGAGAACATAATTCAAAAGGCATCTGGGATCCAGAGCATTATTAATAGAAATAAAGAGCACAAAAACAAGGAAGTTATGACTACCATTCATAAGTCACAATTTCAGCTGAATTCTGGGCAACGCTCTTTAAGAAACATGTAAGGATTTTAGAAAGCGTGTTGATGAGATTCAAGAGTGGTTCCAGGGAAGAGGGACTTTGGTTACAAGGAGAGATTGAAGAATCCTGGGCCTGTTCACCTTAGAGAAGAGAAGATAATAATCTTTATTATCACAAGTAGGCTTACATTAACACTGCAATGAGGTTACTGTGAAAAGCCCCGAGTCGCCACATTCCGGCGCCTGTTCGGGTACAGGGAGGGAGAATTCAGAATGTCCAAATGACCTAACAGACATGCAGACACAGGGAGAACGTGCAGACTCCGCACTGACAGTGACCCAAGCCGGGAATCAAACCTGATTCAGTGGAGATTTGATAGAAGTGCTGCAAGTCTTGAGGGTGGGGGTTGCAGAAACTGTTTCCATTGGTTGAGCAAAAGACGATGATTTAAGGCCATGGCCAAAGAACCAAAGACAACATGAGATGAGAAAACATTTTTTCTTCTTAATTTCTTTTCCAATTAAGGGGCAATTTAGCGTGGCCAATCCACCTACCCTGCACATCTTTGGGTTGTGGGGGTGAAACCCATGTAGACACGGGGAGAATGTGCAAACTCCACATTGACAGTAACTCAGGGCCGGGATCAAACCCGGGTCCTCGGCGCTGGGAGGTAACAGTGCTAACCACGGCGCCATCCGAGAAAACATTTCTTCTGTCGGTTAGAATCTGGAATGCACTGCCTCAGAGTATCAAGGAGGGAGGTGTGTTCATCCAGGACTGGATGTCAGCCAAGCAGTCTGACAATTTAGAGACAGTGGAAGAGCTGAGGATGGTTGTGGTCAGCTGGGTGTGGTTTGCATACATCTGAAAACCGATACTGGATTTTTAGATGATGTTATCTGAGGAATACGAGGGGTTAAGAATAGATCCTTGCAGGATGCAGACCTGCTGGGTTTATCTAGCATTTTCTGTTTTTATTTAATGTTACGCTTGTTTAGTTACAGTTACACTGCATTATTGAAAACTCAAAACCCACTCTCATCTGTGCAGCTGACACAGTATGATTAATATATTCGTTAGATTTAAAAATGCATTTACGTGCACGTTCCACTTAGTTTTTGCAGCTTCATATGCAAAACGGTCCTGTAAATGTATATCGGGTCCTGAATCAAGTGTTTGCAGCCTCAAATACAAAACGGCCCTCAAAATGTCTAAGTGTTGTCCCACATTGAAGGAATGTTTTATCGGATGTTGCTGCTCTGCTATTGCTCATGCAATCTGCTGGGTGATATGGAGTTCTACCTTATCCCTCTCCGCAACTCTGTCAGGAACTAGTTTAATCATAGTTGCCTTGGGCATCACTGTTAAAATACTGCAGATACTGCATCACCAATGGGGTCTTGGTCTTCAATGGGAGATGGAGCGAATGGTTGACCAATACGGACTGAGGGCCTTGTTCCTGTATCTGAATAATGTCACCATCTGCGGCCATGACCAGCAGGACCATGACACTAACCTCCAACATTTCCTCCATGCCGCCAAGCTCCTTAACCTCACATACAATAAGGAAAAATGCGTTTTCCGCACAACCAGCCTTGCCATCCTTGCCATCCTCCTCCTCTTTTACCTCTCTCTCCTTGCCATCCTTGCCGACGTTGTGGAAAACGGAGTCCTAGAGCCCGATCCCGACCGCATGTGCCCCCTCCTGGAACTTCCACTCCCCCACTGCCCCAAGGCCCTGAAGAGATGCCTGGGATTCTTTTCCTATTATGACCAGTGGGTCCCCAATTATGCGGACAAGGCCTGCCCACTCATTAAGTCCACCATTTTTCCCCAGACGGCTGAGGCCCGCCTGGCCTTCAACTGATTCAAAACAGATATTGCCAAAGCCACGATGCACACAGTAGAGGGTCCATCCCGTTCCAGGTGGCGAGCGATGCGTCTGACTTTGCTCTGGCTGCTACCCTCAACCAGGCGGGCAGGCCCGTGGCTTTCTTCTCCCATACCCTCCAGGGCTCTGAAATTTGACACTCCTCCGTCGAAAAGGAAGCCCAGACCATTATGGAAGCTGTGAGACATTGGAGGCATTACCTGGCCGGCAGGCGATTTACTCTCCTCACTGACAAACGGTCGGTTGCCTTCATGTTCAATAATACACAGCGGGGCAAGATCAAGAATGACAAGATACTGAGGTGGAGGATCGAGCTCTCCACCTACAACTACGATATCTTGTATTGACCCGGGAAGCTCAATGAGCCCCCAGATGCCCTATCCCGCGGTACATGTGCCAGCGCACAAGGAGACAGACTTTGGGCCCTCCACAATGACCTCTGTCACCCGGGATCACCCTTTGTTTTCATTTCATCAAGGCCCACAGCCTGCCTTACTCCATCGAGGAGGTCAGGACCATGGCCAGGGACTGCCAGTTCTGCGCGGAGTTCAAACCGCACTTCTATCGGCCGGACAGAGCACATCTGGTAAAGGCCTCCCATCCCTTTGAGTGCCTCAACATCGATTTCAAAAGGCCCCTCCCCTCCACTGACCATAATGTGTACTTCCTCAACATCATTGATGAGTACTCATGTTTCCCTTTCCCCATCCCGTGCTCTGACGTGACCTCTGCCACAGTCATCAAGGCCCTGCACGGCATCTTCACCTTGTTCGGTTTCCCCACTGACATCCATAGCGATCGGGGTTCCTCCTTTATGAGCGATGAGCTGCGTCAATTCCTGCTTCGCAAGGGCATCGCCTCAAGCAGGACTACCAGCTACAACCCTGGGGAAACGGACAGGTGGAGAGGGAGAACGCGACGGTCTGGAAGGCCATCCTTCTTGCCCTGCGGTCTAGAAGTCTCCCTGTCTCCCGCTGGCAGGAGGTCCTTCCCAATGCGCTCCACTCCATCCGGTCGCCCCTGTGTACCGCCACCAATGCGACACCTCACGAGAGAATGTTTGTCTTCCCCAGGAAGTCCACCTCTGGGGTCTCGCTCCCGTCCTGGCTGACGGTCCCAGGGCCTGTCCTCCTCCGGAAGCATGCGAGGAGTCACAAGTCGGAACCCCTGGTCGAATGGGTCCTTCTCCTCCATGCTAACCCCCAATATGCCTACATGGCACACCATGACGGGTGGGAGGACACAGTCTCCCTTCGGGACTTGGCACCCACAGGTTCCCCAGCGACCATCACCACTACCCCCGACTCTACACTGTCTCCCTCCGTTGCTACCCCCGACTCTACACTGTCTCCCTCCGTTGCTACCCACGACTCTACACCGTCTCCATCCATTGCTACCCACGACTCTACACCGTCTCCCTCCGTTGCTACTTATCCGGAAGACGACACGCTCCTGGATACGCAGGCCTCAACACTTCATCCGACACCAGTGTCCTCACCAGAGCCGTGACTGAGGCAATCACAGCGGACGGTCAAAGCCCCCGACAGACTCGATCTCTAATTCAAGCCGTCCACTTCACCCCCCCGCCGACTATTTTTTCAACAGGGGGTGAATGTGGTAAAACACTGTGTTATATTGTACTTACTGTTCTTACTGTTTGTTACATGTCTGGGTTTGTCCCTGCTGGCTCCGCCTGTGGCTCCGGCCCTCGGGCTGATGTATAAAGGTGGCTAACCTCCAGCCCTGCCTTCAGTCTGGATCAGCTGCCAGCAGGTATCCTTTAGCTGATTAAAGCCACAGTTTACTCTTCCAACTCTCGTCTGTCATCATTGATGGTACATCATAAAGGTAAATCATTTTCAATTGTTCCAGAATAGTTTGTGAATAGTTCGACTGGGAATGGAGAAAGAAGAGGTTCTTTGGGTCAGGTATCAGTGAGCTGAAGAGCAAAGTTCCCTTTCCTCTATCACAGCGATATGAATTAATCTCAGATTCAGAGGGTGGCGTCTGCAATGCTTACATCAACCTTTTTCAAAGAAATTCAGAATTTACTTTGAAACAGTGAGTATGCTTCAAAGTACTTCATTGGTTGTAAAACACTTTGGTGCATTCTGTGGTTGTGTAAAGGGCTGTAAAATTTCCAAGTTCTTGACTGAATGCAAAGTTAGGGATGGTTTTGTATCATAGTTCCTGGTGGGTGTGAACCTGTGTTGGACTGACACAAGCACAATTAGTGTCCTAGATGTAAAGATAAATAATGCATCGAAAATAAATCAAGAAAAGGGTTGCATTTTCCAGATGCAAAAATGGTTACAAACAGCTCACAAACATTTCCAATTGAACTATTTTCATACTTTCTTAATTTTATTTTCTTCAGAGAAATATTTTATGGTGTATTGAGAGCAACGTCTATAGCTTGCATGTACTAGAGATGGAATTTGGAACCAAAATATAAAATTAGATGATTCGGCAAATTGCACAGGATTTGGCAAGTATGTATATTTTTTAAGTGGCAAGTCATTTTTTTAAAAATCGCACCGACAATCATGAATGATTGTAAAATCTTGATATTTATTGGTATAAATGAATTAAAAACTAAAAGCTGGGAAGCTTATCTATCATACTAGTTTGCTGTGCTCTGTTGCAATGCCTGTTACATCCCATCATGCCCCATCAGGGCAGCACGGTAGCACAAGTGGATAGCACTGTGGCTTCACAGCGCCAGGATCCCAGGTTCAATTCCCCGCTGGGTCACTGTCTGTGTGGAGTCTGCACGTTCTCCCCGTGTCTGCATGGGTTTCCTCTGGGTGTTCTGGTTTCCTCCCACAGTCCAAAGATGTGCAGGTTAGGTGGATTGGCCATGCTAAATTGCCCTTAGTATCCAAAAAGGGTAGGAGGGGTTATGGGGATAGGGTGGAAGTGAGGGCTTAAATGGGTCGGTGCAGACTCAACGGGCCGAATGGCTTCCTTCTGCACTGTATTTTCTATGCCTCAGCTGAATAGGAATAACAAAACACGAGCAAATATCCTCACATTTTTACCATCTGCTGCCAACCTTGCCACCCATCATAGACTGAGACAGCAAAATCAGCCTCCATCATCAACTGACCTTTCAGCAATATAGAGAGAAAGGGAAAAGTGGAAGAAGTCTTCACTTGCAAGCTGGTGTTTGTTCTCCATGTTTCCTTTTCTGATGGACGGTGACAATAGAGTACAGTGGGTGATCTTACAATACTGATTATGCAAATTAGAGCCGTTGTGATAAGTAGCTGCTTGTCAGTACAAACCTTGAGGATTGCTCAAAAAAAGCGACATGCTGTTGAATCATTTCATCCTGAAATCATCAGAACAGAGACAAGAATGGGAAATTTCAAAGGGAGCAACAATTTAAACCACACGAGAAATAAAGGTTATTGATTGGTTGCCAAGTTTACTCTGATTGGTCGAAGCACTACCATGGAGAATGCACCAGGGAAGCTATAATCCCCTCAGCTTTTGTTTAATTCTAAAAAAAATGCACAGTGCCTGGTTATGTTCCATTTGCCTGCGGAGGGATTTGAGCAACAGGTGAAGTGAGCTGTTTCCCGCTGCTATTATGAGTAGCAACATGAGTGGTTTTCGCCACTAACTTAATGTTGCCATCAAGCAACAAAAAAGACCTTCTGCCTATCACACAAATGGGTAATGTGGTACATGAATTTCAGTGTCAGTGTGATGCTGGGCACGTAGGCCTAAATGTCCCAAAAACTGGCAGATAATATTAAACCGCACATCCGTACTCAACCAACCGGTGCTTGCAAAACTCAGAATCAGTAACGTTAGTCGTGATTCCAAAGGTCTTGTGGTGCAGTGGTAGTGTCCCGATCTCTGGACTAGAACCTCTGGATTCAAATTCCATTTCAGGGCTTGATAGCCACATAGGTGTGTTCATAATTTGGCCAAGTCCTTTCAATATGCCAGATGGCAGATAGTAAAAAGACATACTGCAGACAACAAAACACTGCAGTGCTTTGCCAAGCAAAAACATGGACCAATCCCATGGATATCTATTGTGACCAATGCCCTCTTAGGGCATGGTACCTGAAGGAAGAGGTGGGATATGTGATTCCGCAATCGGACAGCACTTGCTGAGCAATCCTGAATGCGCTAAGAATTACACTGATAAACAATTTAAAATTATCAGTGGGCGGCACGGTGGCACAGTGCTTAGCACTGCTGCATCACAGCACCAGGGACCTGGATTCAAATCCGGCTTCTATGTGGAGTTTGCACTTTCTCCCCGTGTCTGCAGAGGTTTCCTCCAGATGCTCCGGTTTCCTCCCACAGTCCAAAGATGTGGAGGTTAGTTAGATTGGCCATGTTAAATTGCCACTTAATGCCCAAAGGATTAGGTGTGGTTATGGGGATAGGCTGGGGACTTGGGCCTTGGTAGGTTGCTCTTTCAAAGGGGCAATGCAGACTTGATGGGCCGACTGGCCTCCTTCTGCACTGTAGGGATTCTATGACTCACAATGTGGCTCATTTACGCTTTCTAGAAGCTACATACATTCATGTACGGGGACCTGTCCTCAGCAGATAAAAGGAAGAAAAGCCATTGACTTAAACAAAAAGATGGGGGACAATAGCTCCATGGTCCATTCTCCATGACAACACGTTTATTAATCAGAGTTCACTTGCTAGCTAATCAGCAGTATAAATTGTTGCACCCTTTGAAATTTAGCATTCTTCTGTCTGTCCTGATAAGTGCAAGCTGAAAAGCTTCAACAGCATGTCTCCTTTTTCAACAATATGAGAAATTAAAAAAGCAATTAAAGTGAGAGAGATAACAGTAGTAAAAGCGGAAATCTCTATATATCAACCTGCTCTGTTGCCTGTCGCTTAGGGATTTGCTCTCTTGTCTCTTAGTCGAAGGAAGTCTCTGCAGGGCTGAGGGATCACCATACTATTAGATAAGATGCTAAACTGAGTCTCCTGTCTGTCCTCTCAGGTGGATGCAAAAGATCCCATGGCATTACCTTTTTTTTAAATTTAGTGTACCCCATTCATTATTTTCAATTAAGGAGCAATTTAGTGTGGCCAATCCACCTAGCTTACATATCTTTGGGTTGTGGGGGTGAAACCCACGCAGACATGGGGAGAATGTGCAAACTCCACATGGACAGTGACCTAGAGCCGGGATCGAACCTGGGACCTTGGCGCCGTGAGGCAGCAGTGTTACTCACTGCGCCACCATGCTGCCCCCATGACATTACTTTGAAGAAGAGAAGGGGAGTTCTCCTCAGAGTCCTGGACAATATTTATCCCTTAACATCAGAATCTGGCTTTTTATTGCAATGTGCAAATTGCTTTAAGCACAGACACGATGGGCCGAATGGCCTCCTTCTGTGCCATAAATTTTGATGATTCTCTGCCTTCTGGTATCAGCATGTTTTAGCTTGTACACCAAACTGAACAAGCATCATAATTTGTCTGTCTATTTAATGATACCTATTAGCTGTGTGATGTACCGTCTCTCTGTGAACCATTTGCCTAACTTCTGAAATAATTGAGCATTCATGTATCACACTCCTGTGTGGAAAATTAGCAATGGGAATAAAAATCCTCTTGCTGCTAATGTTACAAATTCAAAGCAACTTAAACTTTTGTTAGCATCTATTAAAATTCTTGTTCTTTCCTGTTGAAATTATATTGTTGGGGTGAAATAATAATGTGCCAGTAGTAGATAATTATAACTACCTTTCTTGTGAGACGGATCAATTCATGAATTAATTACATTTGGTTATCTTAATTAATTAATTACTTTCAATTAACTGGCAAATCATGGAGATACTTAGCATTGCTGGCCATAATTATTGGAGAATACTGATACCGCACTAAGGCTATTAGAACATAAGAACTAGGAGCAGGATAAACTTCCGGTGACGGCGGGCGGGAGGCAGCCGCACATTGGAGAGCTCCAGCTCGGGAACGGCATTTTCGGGGTCTAACGCCCAGTCCCAGGGGTAACAGAGGCAGCAAAAGCAGGGAGAAGGCACAGTAAAGGAAGATGTCGAGAACAAGTAAAAAAAATGGTCGGGAATAAAACAGCTGAAAGTCCGTCGGGGAGTGGAAAGGTCACCGCGGGGACGGCAAGGAAAATGGAGGCTGGGGCACCAGGGGAGGCCGCATTGCCCACGGCTGAAGAAATTACTACGGTAATGGCCGCGGTACTCGAAAGGCAGTTCACAAAACGCATGGAGGTGATGAGGAAGGAGATGGGGGCGGTATTGAAAGTGCTGGCGGAGGAGGCGGTTGCCCCGGTGAGGGCGGCGGTATTGAATGCAGTGGCAGAGGTGCGGGAGCAAGGCGAGGCGCTGAAGGAAGTGGAAGAGACATTGTTACAGCACAGCGATCAACTTACCGCGAAGGGGAAGGAGATGCGGAAGGTGATAGAGATCAACGAGGGTCTGCGAGCCAAAATGGACGACTTGGAAAACAGATCCAGGCGACAGAATCTGAGGATTGTGGGTCTTCCCGAAGGAGTGGAAGGCCCGAGGCCGACTGAGTATTTTGCCACGATGTTGGCGAAGCTATTGGAGAAGGGGGATGATCCCTCCCGATATGAACGGGATCGGGCTCATCGGTCGTGGAGGCCTGTACCAAAGGAGAGTAACCCGCCAAGAGTAGTGACTGTGTTTTCATCGATACAGTGTGAAGGAGAAGGTCCTGTGTTGGGCAAAGCAGAAGCGGGTGGTGCAGTGGGCTGGAGCTGGTATACGCATATATCTGGTCTTTACGGTGGAGCTGGCGAGGAGGTGGGCTGCCTTCAGCCGGGTGAAGAAGGCGCTGTACATCAGTAAGGTGTGGTGCAGCATAGTATACCCAGCTAACTTGAAGGTGACCTACAAATCCAAGGACTTTTATTTTGGGACTGCAGAAGCAACGAGGAATTTGCGAAGGCAGAGGACTGTGACTAAATTGAGAAGTGGTCATGTACTGATGTAGCCTCATGTAACTGTATTTTTTCACTGGGGTGGGTGTATGTGCTAAATGAGCCAACATTGTATATACTTGGACAAGGGAAGAGAGGGGACTTTCACTTGCAATGATGGTTCTTTGGAGCTTGGGTGTGTATGCGGGGTTTGTGTGCTAAAGGGGTTTCTTGGTTTTTCTTGGGCCGGGCAAGGGGGAAAGAGACCCAGGCGGGGGCCTCCACGCTGGCCAGTGAACGGGAGTGAGGTGGGGGGAGGGGCTGCGGCCATCGGAGCCTGGCAGAAAAGGTCCCGATGAGTCTAGCAGGGTGTAAAGATGGGAGGAAGGAACGGAGGTTGGGGGGAAGATTTTTGTAAGAGGAAGTGGAGGGGAGGTGTTGGGGAGGTGGGGCTTGCAATGCATGGGTGTCACCTACGGTACTCTTTCGGGGATTGGATGGCATTGAATGTTAGGGGGAGGGGGGGTGGGAGGGACTCTATAGGTTAATGGGGACCATAGGCGGTTCCTAATTCCTTTCTCTTTTATTTTTCCTTTGTTTGTCCCACCGTGGGAGGGTTTGTTCTATTTGATGTTTATATTGTCAGGTGGGTCGTTGCTTGGGTTAGTGGGAGGATGGGATCGTTGTTGTTGATAAGGAAATTGACTTTGTATTTGTTACCATTTACTGCTTGTGGGTGGGGTGCAAATTCTGGAGAAAATGTGAAAATGGAGAATAAAAATACTTTACAAAAAAGGACTAGGAGCAGGAGTAGGCCAACTGGCCCCTTGAGCCTGCTCTGCCATTTAATAAGATCATGGCTGATCTTTTTGTGGACTCAGCTCCACTTACCCGCCCGCTCACCATAACATTTTATTCCTTTACTGTTCAAAAATCTATCTACCTTTGCCTTAAAAACATACAACCGGGTATCCTCAATTGCTTCACTGGGCAGGGAATTCCACAGATTCACGACCCCTTGGGTGAAGAAGTTCCTCCTCAACTCAGTCCTAAATCTGCTTGACCTTATTTTGAGGCTATGTCCCCGAGTCCGAGTTTCACCCGCCAGTGGAAAAAACCTCCCCGTTTCTATCCTATTTATTCCCTTCATAATGTTATATGTTTCTACAACATCCGCCTTCATTCTTCAAAATTCCAATTAGTATAGTCTCAGTCTACTTAGTCTCTCCTCATAAGCCAATTGTCTCAACTCCAGAATCAACCTAGTGAATCTCCTCTGCACCCACTCTAGTGCTAGTACATCCTTTCTTAAGGAGACCAAAACTGTACACAGTACTCCAGGTGTGGCCTCACCAGCACCCTATACAGCTGTAACATAACCTCCCTGCTTTTAAACTCCATCCTTCCAGCAATGAAGGACAAAATTCCATTTGCCGTTTTAATTACTTGCTGCACCTCCTTCAAACCAACGTTTTGCGATTCATGCACAAAGACACCCAGGTCCCTCTGCACAGAGAATGCTGCAAGTTTTACCATTTAAATGATAGTCCATTTTGCTGTTATTCCTACAAAAATGGATGACCTCACATTTATCAACTTTGAACTCCATCTGCCAGACCCTTGCCCACTCACTCAAACCATCTATATCCCTCTGCGGACTTTCAGTGTCCTCTGCACACTTGGCTCTACCACCCATCGTAGTCATTCAATCCACCATGCCAGTCAATGAAGGATCAAATTAGTCTCACACTTTTGCTCTTTCCCCATTGCCCAGCATCTTTTCAAGTATTTAACCAATTCTATTTGGGAAGTTAATGGTGAATCTGCATCCACCATCCAGTCAGCATTCCTGATCAGAACAATTTGCTCCATGATAAAATGATTCCACACATCAGGGTGGACAGTGAGAGCCTTTTTCCTCGGATGGTGATGTCCAGCACAAGGGGACATAGCTTTAAATTGAGAGGAGATATATATAGGACAGATGTCAGAGTAGTAAGGGCATGGAATGCCCTGCCTGCAACAGTAGTGGACTCGCCAACACTAAACCATTCAAATGGTCATTGGATAGGCATATGGACGATAAGGGAATAGTGTAGAGGGACTTTAGAAGGGTTTCACAGGACGGTGCAACATCGTGGACCGAAGGGCCTGT